>NC_024795.2:11866586-12466586 GCF_000309985.2 Brassica rapa
ATTTATTGTACAAAAACTAGTATAATCAAAGATAGTATTAACACAAAAATACTAACCATTAGACTATGTTCTGATCTTTCTGATAGTATGATGGTTGTTATTTGCCCGCAAGCAATAATATTATAGGTAAAAACGGAAAATAAATGTTGACTGCAAGAAGCATTGTCAGAGACGTACCCGTCCACTATACAAATTTTTGGTCAAATGATCAGTATACCAAAGTGCTTTATTTGTATTAAAACTGGTTTGTACTACCTGTCATTTTTTGTTTCTCTCAAATTTTAAAAACTTATAAGATACTTTTTCTAGAAAACGACAAATGACAGATAACTAAACACACACTCTCTCTCTCTCCCCTCTCTTTCTCTCACACATTCCTGGAAATTTGTGTTCTATAGTTACATTGAAGACCCCATCAATTAACTTGACGATAACTGTGTGTCTTAGTTGACATTACACTCGTCATTTTATAGAATCGACTAATCACCGAGGATGGAGATCACCGAGTTAACATAGACTCATTCATGTAAATAAGTAATTTATGTTACAAATCACACACAAAACATAAACCCATTCATAAAAACATATTAATCTAGACTTTGAGTTTTAGACCACCTACAACAGGGGAATTGATAAAAGATTCAACAGTTGAATTACAACAATGAGCCTGTTGAAAAATGAATTTTAATGATGTGGATTATTTGGTGTTGAAAATATTCAAAATATTGAATAAAAGACTACCCACAATGGTTTCAATATATAACACCCTTCATTTTATCTTTTAACACTCCACGTCATCTTTACTTTCTTCCACCTCATCATTCAACACAAATTTTTTATACATACTAAAATGGTTTTGTTTAACAAAATTCAACACACTATTTTACTAATTAATAATTATTTTTTATATTTAAATTAAATTAACCTAGTCTCTATTTAAATGATAAATTCTTTTATAAGAAATAAAAATATAAACGACTCCCTTTGTTTCAATATACATGATATTTTGTGTGATTTTTGTTGTTTCATAATATATGATGTTTTCATATATCTAGGTATTTTTATCTTTATTAAAAACTGTGTAACTAATTATATTTTTAATATATGTGCATTGATGTGATCCATCATTTAATATGATTGTTGGTTTTAAATAACAAAAAAAATATCAAAAATTATTAGAAATTGACATATGTCGTTAGTGGTCCCCATTTTTCTTATATGTTGAATCTATTTAACACCAAATGATTCACATCATTAAATGTCAATTTTAAATATTCCATATAAAAATATTTGGTTAATTCATATTTTATAATTTAGTTTTTAAGTAATATTATTTAGAATATTTAGTAAATTCAAAAACAGTATAAATAATATTTTTAGGTATATAAATTGTATTTTAGATATTCAGGTATCCATTCGGTTCTTCGATTATGGTTCAGTTTGGATTTTTTGGCTACAGATATAGAAAATGTTTGTTATTTGTGAATAACGGTTTGGTTTTAAGTTTGGGTTTTCAGTTTGGTTCGAGTTTAGTTTTTGATTTATATGCATATACCTAAGTAAGCAAGTGGAATTGTTGATGTTGAGCTGATACTTCTCTGGCTAATTAAATTTTATTGTTTTTAATTATTGTAGAAAAACTACTAGAATCAAAGATAGTATTAACACAAAAATACTAACCATTAGACTATGTTTTGCTCTTTTTGACACTATAATGGTTGTATTTGCCCGCAAGTAATAATAATATAGGTAAAGACGGAAAATAAAAGATGATTATAAGAAGCCTTGTCGGAGACATACTCGTCCACTATACAAATTTTTGGTCAAGTGATTAATATATCAAAATGTCTTATTTATATTAAAACTGGTTTGCACTATTTGTCGTTTTTTTTATTCTCTCAAATTTTAAAAACTTTATTAGAGGATTTTTTCTGGAAAACGACAAATGACAAGTACCTCAATGTTCTCTCTCTCTCTCTCTCTCTCTCTCTCTCTCTCTCTCTCTCTCTCTCTCTCTCTCTCTCTCTCTCTCTCTCTCTCTCTCTCACACACACACACACACAATCCTGGAAATATGCGTTCTATAATTACTTTGAAGACCCCATCAATTAAGTTGGCGACAAATTGCGTGTCTTGGTTGACGTCAGACTCGTCATTGTACGGAATCAATTAATCACTGAGGATGGAGATCACAGAGTTAACATAAAATCATTCATGTAAAGAAGTATTTATGTTGCAAATCACACACAAAACATAAACTCATTCATAAAAAATATATTAATCTAGAGTTTGAGTGAGTTTTAGACCATCTATAATGGGGGTGTTGAATAAAAGATTCAACACTTGAATCACTACAATGAACTTGTTGAAAAATGAAATTTAATGATGTGGATTATTTGGTGTTGAAAATATTAAAAATCCCTTTAGACTATCTACAATGGTTGAGATGTTTCAACACCCTTGTTTTCTCTTTTTCAACATCCACATCATCATCTCTCTCTTCCACCTAATTATTCAACACACATTTTATTTTAAAGATCTACAATGGTTTTTTTAAATAAAATTCAACACCCTACCATTTCATTTTTATTAAATTTTCAATAAATAATATTAACTAATTTAAAATAGATTTTTAATCAATCTTAAAAAAATTAAATTATTTTAAAAATGTTAAAATTGATAAGTGTTGAAAATTTAATAATTAATAAAATTTTGAATGCTGGAAAACAAAAAAAAATTATTTAAATAAACAATTATTTAACAAATATTACAAGAAAATATATAACTTTTTCTGTGTCCAAATCAAATGAACCAAATTTCAAATTATGGAGCATAAAAAATAATAAATTTTGGAATTATTTATATTTTCTAAAAACCTAGTTTTTATCAAATAATTGATCTAAAATAATAAGGTAGAAATGAAGAAGTTGACAGATTTTCATGAACCAATAAAATGCTTATAATCATCCATCTCACCAAAGGTGGTCTCCATTTTTCTTTGTTTCAACCCGTTGAAATATTTCAACACAGTGTAAGCCACATCACTTTTTTTCACTTTCAACATCTTTATTGCACTCACTCAAGTGTTGAATAATTTTTTCAACACTTTCATTGCACATGGTCTTATACACTAAAGCACAAGTCACTTGGCCAATTAAATTCTGACACATGGCATATATTATGCAAATTAAAGAAGAAAATAAATGAAAAAAGTAAAAAAAAAAACAGTTTCGAACTGTTTATATTTGTTTTCCTATATTAAATAAAAGTTCTAATATTACTCACACTAATACTATGATCTCACGATCTTGAAGCTGTTAATCTTTTTTTATAAGAAAATTTATTCACAATGCTAGAAATTCAAATTCATCTACTTGTGCACTCAGCGTAATTTCTTAAATTATTTATAATGCATCTACTGGCTCTTTTTCTAAATGTGATGAAATTTCAATTTTCTGACTATATCACATCTCTCGAGTTTACAATTCTAGATTGACAAAGTCTCTGGCTAAACAGTTGCGTAACAATAGTTTCAAAGAGAAATTATTTTCAATGATCTCTGGAGAAGCTTACTGAAAAGTTGACAGATGAAAGTTGAAATCCACGTTCGTAATTGTTTGCTTAATGCTGATTTTTACATCAACTTTTGCATAATGCTATTTTTTTCATCAACATTTTTCTCTTTTAGTCTCTAACAAAATAATTGTTTTTCATTTCCTTTGCTCTTTTAAATATTGACAAAATCTAAGTATTGTAATGTCAATGCCGTTTTAGGATGAAATCAACTAATTCTCAATTTTCTTGAACATGCTTATTTTTGTGATACTAACAATTCAAAATACGGAGCTAAAGCATATTTACAAGTAACAATGCCCCTAATAAGTTTGAGAAGCACCACAAGAAAAAGAAAATGGAAAATGTGGTGTAACTTGAACGTAAAAATGGGACAAAAGAAACTCGTTTGGAGAGAAAACCAAAAGAGCTTATGTCCACTAATCAAGACTTAACATCAGGTTGGTCTTCCATTTTCTGTATATGTTTTCATAATCTTATAGAAATGTTGTGATATTAGAATTGTTTACTTGCAGACCAGTATACACTTCTGTTTTTATTTTTCTTATTCATAAATAAATTTTTTTTAGTAAATATAGCATTGAAAATGATAAAAGACAAAAAATTTAACATAATAATAGCAAGACAAGAAGAGATATTAGTATCAATTATCTACAAAAGTAAGGTTAGTATTTTAATTATATTGTGCCAAAGATTGTTTTCCCTTTTCATATACAATTATTTATTCTTATTTTTTTTTGGATAAGAAATCACTATTTTACCTGCATTTTGGGTCCTTAATAAACCGGTAGAAAATATTAACATCAAATTTTATTATTTTAAATTTAACTCTAATAACTATCAAAATGTCATATTTCAATGTAGATTTTATATCTAATATTTTTTAAAAAAAAATCAACAAAAGATAATTAATTATTAACATAATAAGTAAAATCTGAATCCATTACAAAATCAAATAATTAATTTTTCTAGGTTTATTATCCATAATTTCTAGAATTATTTTCATGTACCATCATCATCTCTGATTGGTTTAAAATGTGTAATTATGGGTCGGTCAGGATTCGGTTTATTCTAGGTTTGAAGTCTGAAACTTGTTCATTCATACTTTTTGTGTGGTTACTGAGCCTAAATTGTTAGCCTCAGCTGAACGTTTGTATGGTTTGATCACTTCCTCAAAATCATTATGAGCCAGAGTAGTTTGATCATTAACGTTGAAAGGAGTCGACATATAAGAGAATATGATTGATAATACATATTTTTAGATTCTTGTGTGAGTTGGTGAAAGTGAGTTTAGAAGTGCACGTTAATTTACGAGGGTGATATATTAGATAGGAAAAAATATAGGAATATACAGTTTGTATCTCTGCCCGTGTGTTTAAAAATTTAGATAAGTGACCCAATTTTTTGGGTAAGTTGCAAAAGATATAAAACTTGATAATTAATAGTCCGATCATAACAAAAACATAAAAAAAAAAACATGATGGCTTTAAGACAAATCCAAAGCAACATGAAACATTAAAAATTTAATATCCGTGATTAACATGGCCTTTAACACAAGATAGCCATCCAAAATTAAACTTAAACATTGAAATAGAGTAAAACCCTAAACATTAAAAACTTAAAACGAGACATAAGACCCAAACACAAAAACTTAAAACATTCAACATAAGATAGCCATTCAAAATTGAAAAAGAGTAAAACCGTAAACATTAAAGCTAAGGCCTAATCAGACGATCCCAGATCTTCAAATCCAAAAGCGAGAGAAGGACCAGACCATCAAGGAGCACAAACTCAAAAGTCATTTGCAAGTTGTGAATAGAATCAACCAGGAAGTATAGAGCGGCAACACCAAACCCTAAACTTCCTCCTTCAACCAAAAATCAAAGTTTTCCATTGACAAACATCTTGGAAGATGCGTTTAGGGTCGCATACATCACAACAGCTTGAATAAAGAACATGAGGAATGAAGCGCTTACAACTGTCTGAAGAGGGATCGTGTAGGATGGAGGATTAGTAGTAGTTAAGAATAGAGCAAGTAAAAAAAGCAACAGAAAATGCGAAAAACTTAGTGGGGATGAATGGGAAGATGGTGGAGATGATCCAATCTATGGATTCTTTGGCGGCGCTGATGAGTTCTTTCCATCCCTCAGAATCTGGAGCTCTAATGTTAAATAAAAGACTATCCACAATGGTTTCAATATTTAACACCCTCCATTTTATTTTTTAACACTTCACATCATCTTTATTTTCTTCCACATCATCATTCAACACACATATTTTATACACAATAAAATAGTTTTGCTTAACAAAATTCAACACACTATTTTACTAATTACTCATTGTTTCTATATTTAAATTAAATTAACTTAGTCTATATTTAAAATGATAAATTCTTTTTTAAAAATAAAAAAATAAACGTTGTCAAAAAAAAAAATAAATAAATAAAAAAATAAACTACTCCCACTATTTCAATATATATGATGTTTTGTGTGTTGTTTCGTAATATATGATGTTTTCGTATATCCATGTAGTTTTATCTTTATTAAAAATTGTGTAGCCAATTATATTTTTAATATATGTGCATTGATGTAATATATCATTTAATATGAAACAGAGGAAGTATTTAATTTATAATGTGATTGTTAGTTTTAAATAACTAAGAAAATATCAAAATATCAAAAATTATTAGAAAGTAACATATGTCGTTAGTGGTCCATATTTTTTCTTATTCAACATGTTGAATCTATTTAACATCACATAATGTAATCTAATATGAAACATAAAAAAATATTTAATTTATAATAAGATTGTTGGTTTTATATAACTAAGAAAATATCAATATATCAAAAATTATTAGAAAGTAACTTATGTCGTTGGTGGTCCATATTTGTTTTATTCAACATGTTGAATCTCTTTAACACCAAATGATTCACATCATTAAATATCAGTTTTCAACACCTCACATCAATAACTAAGAAAATATCAAAATATCAAAAATTATTAGAAAGTAACATATGTCGTTAGTGGTCCATATTTTTTCTCATTCAACATGTTGAATCTATTTAACATCAAATAATGTAATCTATCATCTAATATGAAACATAAAAAAAATATTTAATTTATAATGAGATTGTTGGTTTTAAATAACTAAGAAAATATCAAAATATCAAAAATTATTAGAAAGTAACTTATGTCGTTGGTGGTCCATATTTTTTCTTATTCAACATGTTGAATCTCTTTAACACCAAATGATTCACATCATTAAATATCAGTTTTCAACACCTCCCCCCCCCATTAGAGTGATTCAACTATTGAATCTCTTTTCAAACACCTCCAATATAGATAGTTTAAGACCATGTACAATGGTTTCAACACCCAATTCACTTTCAACACCTAATTTGTTCTTTTTTAACATTCGGCATCATCTTCTCTCTCTCTTTCCTCCTAATTATCAAAACCACCACTTTTTTTAACTTTTACAATAGTTTGTTTAATAAAATTTAACACTCAATCCACTATTTTTAAATCATATTTATATCTTTTACATTACAATAACTACATACTAATAATATTTTTAGGTATTGAAAGAGTTATAATTGAGATATATTTAACAAAAAAAATTAAAACACTAATATACTTGATTATAATAAAAATGATATTTTTCTGTATCCAAATGAAATGAGAATAATCTCTATTTATAGATCACAAAGCATCATGAATTTAAATATAACTTTATTATTATTTTAAAAGTTTAATTAAATAATAAATGAGATCAAATTATTGAGTGGAAATAAAAATCAAAAGAATGTGCACAACTAATCAAGTTGTGCCATGTGGCTAAGCCGAACCACAATTTTTTTTTATTTATGAATCTTTACAACATGGTTGCAGCCATGTAGATATGCTTCAACTTTTCAGCACCTCATTGTTGAAACATTCAACAAGTGAAACTAAGATTTAACACCCCCATTGTGTGTGGTCTAAAATTATTTACAATGGTTCTAGTTATTCAACATCCTAATTTACACTTTTTATCATTACACATCATCTTCTCTTTCTTCCACATATTTATTCAACATTTACTCTTCCAATAGTTTTTTTTAAAATAAAATTCAACACCATATCCCACCATTTTCATCGTATCATTTTTCCTTTATAATATATTTTGTGAACAAAAAAGTAGAAAATATTTTTCAAAAATAATAATAACTAAAACTTAAATAAATTGAATTCATTTTTGACACAACAAATATTTTGATCCATTTGATACAAAAGGCGTATTATCTAAGAAAATAATGATAATATTATTGTTAAAAATAGCTATTTTTAATTTGTCCAAATAAAATGTACCAAATTTCTATTTGTGTACGCCTAATATTTCCTAAATATTATTTGTGAAATAATTTGCATAAGTGTAATCACCACATTTAATTTCAACAAAATGATGACATGACTTTTATAAAATGATGACATAGCATTAACTTAATTATGACATGTGCAATTTTCTTTAAGAAATTAATATTTTCGGTGATTTTTTTTTAAATATGGTAATGACTATTAACTCATACATCACCATTAATGTAATTTTTGTATAAATATTTATTTTAGCAAAATTATTTAAAAATATTAATAATTAATAACTCATATATCACCATGAAATTTATATATATACCACACATTAATATATTTTTTTAAAAACTAAATATAATTACAAATATATTTTTCACAGCAACTTATATATCATATATATATAATAAAAATTAGTTGTAAGTGTGCATCAACAAATACAAAACTAAAGCAATACTAATCAAATATTTTTTTTGATAGCTAAATGATTAAAATTTTATTTAAATTTATCGATTCACTATATAATAATAAGATTATATTTAAAATTATTATTTATGTGCATAACGCATAAATAATATATTATTAGATTTTATATATCTAAATATGTACACATTTAAAACTGTGTAACAAGAAAAAATATTAAAAATAAAGAAATACTAAATATATTATATAAATTTATTTTTATAAAATGTAATCTTAACTCTATTAAGATTTAAATAAAATCAAAGTGAAATTTTAGACCAAATTTAAAGGAATAAAACTAGAAAAAATATATTTATGATTTTGTTTTCATATCGATAAAAGTGAAATAATAATAATAATAATAATAATAATAATAATAATAATAATAATAATAATAATAATAATAATAATAATAATAATAATGTTCTAACATAAACTATAAAAAATAAAATAAAAATGTTATACTTAAAATGATTGTTTCTGCTCGAAGCGGAGGAATATAATCATTGATGATTTGAGATTTGACAAGAGTTAAATAAAGAAAAAAAAACAATTTCCTAACGTGAAAGCCAGGCATACTTTTCTTTTACTCTTGGGTGAGGAAAGGTCTTTCTGGTCACGCAGCAGCATCTCTTGTTCTGTCGGATGGATCATACGTTATATATTCATAGATTGATATTAATCACAAATTGACAAGAACCAAGAAAAATCCATCAGTTATTAGAGAGATTAGGCATTCTGACTTTTATAGAACACATGCATTATTTTGTCAAACAATTTAAAAATCTGGAGAGACTGACAAAAACACCCAAATTCTATGAAACCCGATAATAATAGGACAATGAATGTTCCCAATGGTAAAGAGTTTCAAAGTACAACTAGGACTACAAACACCTCCGCAGGTAAAGTTACAAAGAGACGACAAGAGACTTAAACCAACCATAATCAAATCTTAAGAGGGAGGTCACGTGAATGCCTTCTCTGATGTGTTTGTGAAGTAGCCTTCATCTCTCACTTCTTTTTCCACCTTGAATATCTCTGGATCATCGAAACCTGTACACACCATTCTTATATTTCAACATCTCGCAAGTCTTACCAAATCAGATTGTGAGTAAAATCTTTTTTACCTGATCCCAAGTTATCAGTTTCATCCATCGTTGGTACAAGCGACCTCTTAACAGACTCGAGTGACTTCCAGTCCGAGTTTCCATTCTCCTCAACACAAGCTTCGTCTCTCGAAACCCATTCTTTAAGAACATCCATCCTGCTGTGTGATAACGGGTCTAATGTCTCATCTCCGCTTTCAGATTCCCTATAGGAGACAGACAACAGTTAACTCTAATTCTTTTTTTTTTAACTCCATAGAAACAAATGTTTTAGCTGCAAAGGGGAAAAAGATCAAGTGACTTACAGCTGTTTGAGGCGCATGTTGTACTGAACAAACACAAGATCACTGAGCCGTTTTTGCTCAATGGAGTTCTTTGACTGGTATATTTGATCAACCGGTATCAGGTTTCTCCTGCATCCAACTGATGAGCTACACGTCTGACTGAGAATGCGTATTGCAAAACGTGAGAGGTTCAAGCAGCTTTCTCCATATGTAGACCACCACTCAGCTGAAGAAACCAACCAACCAACCACGTCAAAAAGAGTCAAGTAACAGAAAAGATACACAAGAAGTAAGATTAAACAGTACCAGGAAGCATTGTGTCCCTAGCTCTGATAGCCAAGTTCCTTCCAAAAACTCCAAGAGCATTCTTGTAAGAGTTCAACTCCTTGCCGAACTTATCTTGAATATCCTTATCAGGAACCAACCTCTCGATGCAGTCGACCAGAAACTGAACCATCTCGCCACGCATCTCTTCACTGGCGGTGTAGAAGAACTTGGGGTTGAGAAAGAAACCAGCACCATACAACTGAACATGTTGTTGCTGCTCCCACCACTGATCTATAGTCCTCCAGTACACCATGTAATCCTCCTTGTTAACCAGATCTCTCTTGATCGCTTCCTTCGCTCGGTACAGTGCTGCGTAGACATACCCCATCCCAGGCCTCTTCTCAGAGCAAGCTATTTTCAAAACCCGCAGAAGAGGACCCACCAAATCGTTCACCATAGCTATCGCCTTCCAGAAGGCCTCATCATCGATGGTAGCAGTCATAGCCAATCCGCTTGCTTCATTCAAATGCACACTTTCGTTCCACTCTGGTGAAGTAACCATCGCCTGCAGATTGGCCTTGAGCTCAGCTATTCTACCCAACGTAGCGAAACAAGTGGCGGAAGCGCTGAACAACGGGTCCACTATATCATTGCCGCAAGTGAACTTCCGCATAATATTCAAAACATCACTACGGTTGTAGATGAACCTTGTGATGGCTCGAGCACGTTCTATAGTTTCGCTTATCCAGCCAAGCTTCCCGAACTCCTCAAGCATGTTATCTAAGCAATGTGCAGCGCAAGGAACCCAATACAGAGATCCATACTCAACCATCAGCTTCTTCCCAGCAGCAGCGTAGTGATCTTCGGATTTTGTAATCACTTGAACGACGTGTGTACTGCCAACTTCTTCAACCACTTCCCTTAGCCGCTCAAACAGCTTATCAGGACAAGATAGTATCTCAGACGCGTCCACTGATTTCAGGAAGACTGTCTTTTCAGGACAGTAAACCAAAAAGTTAAGCACTTTAAGGCCATTATGATCAGAGCTCAACTCCTCGACAAGAACGGAACAGCCTGTCCTCTTCCACATCGCTTTGCACTCTTCAACTTCTCTAGTTGTTTCCTCTACACAACTCTTCAGTATCCAACCTCGAAGGTCACCGTGCGTTGGTGCAGACACTCCATACCCTCCGGAGGCAATGGCATCGATCATCGGCTGGAGATTAGCAGAGTTAACCGCATCGAAATCAGCTCCGATACCGAACAGAAACCGTCCAACCGCCATGTGAACGGCGTTCTCCCTATCTTTAGAAGCTGGGTGCACAATGTTCTTCACGCTGCTAATCGCCACGGGGACCAAATTGTTGTCCATGTCTGTACCAATCAACCCATTGTTGTTGCTCGAACCGCCATTCTCTAAAAAAGCAGCCTTCTTTCTCCTGTAAGGCCTCTGCTTCGTTCTGCCCTCTTGCACGACTACTTCGGTACTCTCCGGCGAGGTGAAACCGTTGTTGGCATCAGACTGAACCACCATCATCATCGGCTCAGCTTCACAAGGAGGCAAAGCAGGCAAAGACTCAGGCTCAGCTGAGGTGGAATGGCGTCTCTTCCTCTGACGTCTCACGGTTCCTTCGATGCACTGCCGCAAGAAGAGCCTAACATCTTCGGGAACTTGGTCGCAGATCACGCCTTGTCCCTTGATGCCAGCGAGATGCTCCTTGACCCTCGTGATACCGCCGCCTTTGAACATTTTGCGACAGTAGAGGCACCTCATCTGGAGCCGGTCGCCGTATTTGTAGATTTCACAGTGCTTCCACGCATTGTCTTGCTTCTGAGGTGTGAGAGCTACAGGTTCCAACTCCGGTTCCATTGGTTAAGCCTGAGTTTCATCGGAAGAAGAAAGCAAAAGTCATAGACTTTGTTAATGGGTAATGAAGATTAAAGCTTTTTCAGGAATTAAAAATAAAAAAAAACGTAACGAAGATAACAAAGATCCTATCACAACCCTGATGAATATTTCAAGAAATCAAAAGACGAATTCTAAAACCTCTTCCCCATGCAACACCGGCCAGATAACAGAATTTGGATTAAGACAAAAACCGATGTAAGAAGAAGGAACAAAACGAACCTTTTTTTTTGGTTTGCAGGTTGTGGCCGGTTACGGAGAATCGGTTTCGGGAAAAAGAGGGGAGATTCCGGTACAATTAAGTCGGTTCTGGAGAATAGGAAGGTGGAATGAGGAGGAGAAGACGAAACCGGAGAGAATCGGAGGAGGAGATGCAATGTCTGGGGAAATTAGAGCCGGGCCGTTTAGGGTTCGAAGGGGAAAAAATAGGTTTGGCAGCTTTTCTGGTTTACGATGAGACGAGATGTCCTTTATACAATACATCTACCAAACTCTTTTATTTTTTGCTTAAGTTTGTTTTCCGTTTCTTTTTTTTTTCTATTAATTCCTAAATTACCAAAACGCCGTCGTTTTGTTTTTAGGGTATTTTTCTTGCTAAACGACGTCGTTTGTCTTGTTCTTCGACTTGGATCGGAACCTCGTCTTCGTTGTTTGTCTCTGATCTTGTTGCTTCTCCAACGTAGAACAGTGTTGAAGATGAGGTTTTTGTTTACTTAGGTCTCCAATATAATTTCTGTGGGAGAAACGTCTTCTTGTCTGAAAAAGTAAATCAAAGTTTGATATACTTTATAGACACTTTTTCTTGCTTTCGTTGAGGCATTTCGTCGAACACTTAGACGACGCTCTCGTTTTTGTCTCCAGGATCGTTATCGTTGCCACAATCGAAGCCTTGAAATGGAAAAGCTTATTGAGAACCATCAGTTTGCGACGCATGCTATCGCCGCATCGGCCTCTGTCTCGCTAGGAACTGCGCTCGCTTACCCTCTAGATACCATCAAAACCATTATCCAGGTTTCTTTCTTCTTCTTCTTCTTCGCCAGCTTTTTCATCTATCGCTTTGACTATCCGGGGAGGATTGATGTCTGCAATTGAAAATGCAGGTTGGTTCAGGACCCAGTAAGAAACTAAGCCCATCTCAAGTCGTCAACAGAGTTTTCCGCTTCTCTGGCTATTCAGGTTTCGCAAATTTACTCTTTTCATTGTTGCTTCAGGCAAAAATGATGTATTGTTTGATTGGTTGTGTCTTTTTGAACACAAATGCAGGTTTGTACAGTGGTCTTGGATGGTTAACTCTTGGAAGAATCTCAGGTGTTGGTGCAAGGTTCGGTGTCTATGAGATTCTCACGGCTTTTTATAAAGGTATTACGCAGATCCATGTCTCTTTTAATGCTTAATGTGTATGATTCAAGTGTAGGTTTTGCATCTTGAACTTCTGTCAAGAACGCAGTCTGTTAAAGATAGTATTGCATTTGTTCATAGATTATGTAGCAGTATTCGACTCCGTTCATGGCATTTACAAGTAAAATTTGGTTGCTTTCATTACACTGTGAGATTCTTACAGCTTTCTACAAATTACACAGACCCATTTCTCCTTTCTGCCCCCTAATATGTGAGAATCAATATTAGGTTTTGCATCTAGCTCTTCTCACTTAACCCATTACACAGTTGAGTTGAACTTTATTGTCACATAGATTATGTTTAGTATATAGCAGTATTCAAATCCATTCATGGGTTTTACATTCAAAGTTGGTTCCTTACAAAGTTGCTAGTATGAACTTGGTAGTTGAAATTTACCCCATCTTGCTCGACCGAAACCGTTTTCTTGAAGAATCTAAAGAGTGGTTTAATGTGAACTCCTTTTGTTCCAGATGGTCGACGTGATAACTATGTGCAAGTCAGTGAAGCTGTTCTGGCGGGGATGGTGGGAGGTGCAGCAGAAACAGTGATGACTTCTCCATTTGAGCTAATCAAAGTCCGACAACAAGTGACTGCTGCTTCACGGGCTCCAAACGCTGCAGCTGCTGCAGAAACCGCACCGGTGATTTCACCAATGATCAACAAACTGCTAAGAAGATACGCTCTTGATATGAAGTCGTTGACACAAACCGTGAATCTGTTATCCGTGTTGAACCATAAACACCCAAACATGACAGCCGCTTTGCAAGAGTACCCATGGATGATGACTGGAACAGGTAATCCACCATCAGCCATGGATGTTAAGAGACCGCTAGATGTTGCATCACTTGAAGGAGTGAGAGCGTTATGGAGAAATCTTCGTTCAGGTCTTATAAGAGATTGTCTTTACGGAGGAGTGTTTTTCGGAACATGGCAGTTTCTTCACGAGGCAATGATCGGTTGGAAAGCAGTCGGAATGAATCCTCTCCCCAGGTAATTTAAACTACTAGTTTTTTTATCATTTAAATGTGTAGTGATTGTTTAATGATTGTTGAGTTTCAGTTCTGAAGAAGAAGTCGGACCTTTATCTCCCGTAGCTGTTAGCATTGCTGCTGGATTTTCTGGTGCCATTGCAGCTGCAGCATCTCATAGCTTTGACACAGCAAGAACACGTGCACAGTGTGTAATACTGCCAAAGGTTAAAAAAGAAGATCCATCCATAGCTTTTTCAACATTATCTTACAAATGCTCTGTATCTCATTTTCTTTCATGTTTGGTTTCTATTCGCTTTTGACAGTATACAGCAAAAGAGAGGAAGTTTCTGAAATGGAATAAACCTGGAAAGAGATTGGAGAGATGGACAGGAATCCATCCTACAGACAGAAACTTATTGTTCCGGGGAATTGGGATTAGGATGGCAAGAAGCTCTGTTGCATCGACCATTATCGTCGGAAGCTATTACTTAGCTGTCGATTTATTGGTACCAAAGTGATAACAGGTATCACACACAATCTACCTATCCATCCATCTTGAATTCGATAAGAAAACCAATACCTGAGTTTTTTTTCTTTTGTAGTGTAGCCTTCGTTTTGTTATGCAATAAAATGTGGAACATTTGTGTGTTATGCTTCCAGTTATACTCTTTTGAGCTGTGAGCATGTAACATTAACATTCAAGTAACTTCAGAATGAAATGCTTGTGCAGGTTGCAATATAAGTTCAGTTTCAAAATGATATAAGAACTTATAAAACACTATCAGAACCAGTGACTGAACATTTCTTATGCAAGATCACGAAAACAACCAAATTTTAGATCAGGTTTCAATTTTACTACAAATTGAAAGACTTTCGTTCAACAAATTTGTTAGGTTTTAACACAAAATGGGACACTTTTGTCAAAGAAAAGCAAGATTGATCAATTTTCTAATCGAGATTTTGATCAAAGCTACTTAGAATGGAACTCTTGAATCAAACAAAACTAACCAAAGCGTAAGCTAGACATTACCAATACTCAAATTATCACAAAATCCTAAGCAAAATCATTAAAGAGGTAATCAAAATGCAATAGAGAATCAAACTCCAGAACAGAAATATTTCCAACAGAAGTCTTTCACAATCCAAAACAGGATCCACATTGTTCTCCATACGAACCATAGAAACTAACAATAATACGCTGTTTTAAATATTGGATAAGAAAATGCAACAACAAAAACTCTCAAAATGTTTCTTCCGACAGTGATTCCTTCAGAACCTGAGTTTGGTAAAGAACCATCTGTTCTTCCCGGTCTTGAAACGTTCCTCGAGCTTAGCCTTCGCCTCCTTGAGAGCAGCGACCTTCTTGTCCTTTGAAGCCAGAGCCTCGAGAGTCGCGACTTCCTTGAGATCCACGTCGAGGGTGTAACGTGTAGGCATCAAATGCTGGTAGTTGACGACCTTGATGAAACACTTAACCCTAGATTTCTTGGCCGTCTTCTTCGCCGAGTCCTTGCGGATGACCTTGCTCGGGTACTTCTTGAGTCCGGCGACGAGGCAGTGTCCGTAAGGACGCTCACGGTTTCCGTCGTCGAAGGATCGGATGATCACCGCCTTCTTCCCGGCGTATCGGCCTTGGAGGAGGATCACTGCCTTGTTCTGCTTCAAGAACTTCACCATTGTTGCTTCACTTGTGTAGATAGATCCCTCTCCTTCGTCTTCGTTATCGCCGCTGAAAAAAGCTAAGTGGCGGTTCAGCGAAAATGCTAGGTTTAATAGTTGATAAAGAAACTCAATGAGAATGAAAACAAAACCCTAGCCCCGTAGAAAAGCCTATATTGATGTTATTAGGCCCATTGGGCTCTATATTGATGTTATTAGGCCCATTGGGCTCTATATTGATGTTATTAGGCCCATTGTTTCTAATGCTTTTATCGTCTCACAACGAATCGTATCAATTCTACAATGCTAAGTTGCTAACATTTACGGAATTGTCATCACCTTAATGTTCTTGAATTGATTTCAATTAAGGAATGAGCGTATATCATTTACAAAATTTGCTAATAATCATTTCTGGTTAAAGCATGCATGTTTAAGAAATCAAATTGGGGATAATTAACAATATTACAAGTTTACAACTAAGGGACGACTGGTTTTTCCGCTACCACCCGCAAACACAGCTTTTGCGGTTGGTAGCGGTTGTCGGCGGTTTGCAACAATCACTCAAATTGTTCTAAACCGCTTCAAACCGCTCCGATTCTCATAAATTCAAAAGCTGGATCCAGCTAACGTTTGCGGTTGCAGCGGTTGTGGGAGGGTAAAATTTTTTTCTTTTTTTTAAAACAATATATATACAAAAGTAAAAATATTTAATAAAAAATTTAAAACTGAAATTATGAAAATATTAAAATATATCTATTATATTTTAATTAATATTATAAAATTTTATAATAAAAACAATTTCAATAAATATTCAAAAATTAAAATTATAACTTTCTAAATATAAATTTTATATTTATTATAATTTTATGATTTTTGATATTTTTATAATTATATTAAATGTAAATATTATTAATTTATTATTTGACTGTTACCGCATTTGGTAGTTAACCAGTCATAAGTCACCCGCAAACGCACCAATTTTTAACTGCAATACCAGTCGTACAAATATCTTAAAACCGCTAGAAACCGCAACCGCCCGCATCCCCAAACTCCCGCAACCGCAACCGCTGCATTTGAACCAGTCAGGCCCTAAGGGTATGACTGGTTTTCCCGCTACCACCCGCATACGCGGCTTTTGCAGTTGGTAGCGGTTGTTGGCGTTTTGCAACAATCGCTCAAACCGCTCCAAACCGCTCCAAATCGCTCTAAACCTCATAAATTCAAAAGTTGGTTTCAGCTAGCGTTTGCGGTTGCGGGAGGATAAATTTTTTTATTTTTTTCTAAAAAAATATAAATACAAAAATAAAAATATTCAATAAAAAACTTAAATTGGAATTATAAAAATACTAAAATATATCTATTATATTTTAATTAATATTATAAAACTTTAAAATGAAAATATTTTCTATTATTTTTGATATTTTTATAATGATATAAAATGTAAATATTGTTAATTTATTATTTAACCGCTGTTGCGTTTGGTAGTTAACCAGTCATAAGTATTCCGCAAACACACCAATTTCTAACCGTAGAACGAGTCGTACAAATCTTTTAAAACCACTAGAAATCGCAACTACCCGCATTCGCAAACTCCCACAACCGCAACCGCTGCAGTTGAACTAGTCAGGTCCTTAGTGTAAAGTTGTAGTTTGGTCTTCCACACATCCAAAAAGTAGTATGAGTAAGATTAAATCAGTTGCTCAAAAACATTAGCAAGAGATTGATCTTCAACAAGAGCCTACATTTTAAGCCTAATGATTTTCAATAGCATGGTCATCCCGGATTTGGCATCCCAAACTTGATTAAGAGACATTATAATTGGTAAAAAGAGATTATATTTGGGATTTGGCTCAAGAACGTGTGTTGATTTGTCCAAAAGACTAACTTGTTACACATATATGTGTCTTGCATCTAAAACATCACTTATCACGAGAAGTTTGGCACATAATTTTTTGTGTGTTTTATGGCACAGAATTTGTTTTTAGTGTTTTATGAATCTATAGTCCATTTACTCCTATGTTTTATTTTCAACTTATTCCATTTATACTTCACCCATGTTCACTCAGCATAATTCGCCCAGGTGTAAGGGTGCGGGTGGTAACTCCAGATCATTGATAACTCTTATGGAATTAAGTATCGAGTATTTTCGTCAAACATCAGATTGAAAACTCTTCTTGTACTTTTAGATATAATTAATTATAGTTATGCTTAAATACGTATATAGGTTTATAATTTTAAATTGCATGCTTGACTTTGTAGTTATTACAAAACTATAAGCGTATACTTATGGATTTCGAAATTAATTTCAGAAATTCTAATATGACAATTTAAGACTTCACGTGGCCGAGGCCGAGTATATCGTGTCCGCGGCAATATATGTTTACAATATTTACGCCATATGAGGTCAAACTGAACCGACCGGATGAAATCCATTCACATGGACCATATAACTTGTCACTGCAGTTATATATTTTAAATTCTGGTCTATATGCGTTTTATTTATTGTTCATCTCTATGCATCTGAATTTTTTAATGGTCGAGTTTCAACTGAGGCATGACATAAAGTTAAGTGGGAAAACATTACTGGAATCAAAGATAAAAATGTCATAAACTATAGAGTTAGTGGTTGTGTTATGTACCTATAAATTACCAAAAACAAAATTCAAAGTTATCCAAAACAGTTACATGAAAGGATAAAATAAACATGAACACATCCACTTGGCTTGTAAGTATACATGGAAAGTGACAAGTAGATAGATATGAATATGATAGCTTTCCGTAATCAATAAATATATTATCATTCTGTGATGATACATGAATATATATTGCTGATAGAAATTCAAGAAAGAAAATCGGAAAGTAGAATATGATGGAAATTCAAGAAAGAAAATGGAAAGTAGAATATTTCACTTTTGATAGTTGTCAACAAAAGGAAATTTTCATTTGACAAAAAAAAAAACAATGTTGGTTGATATATTTTTATTCAACATAACCAAAAAGGCAAAGGGGATTAAAAAAAAAAAAACATACACATTTCGCAAATTTTAGTTTTAATTTTACGAATAAAAAAACTGTTTTATAAAAAAGAAAGGGTTTATTCGTCGGGCAAAGGTCATGTGTCAATGTTACGCACAGAACAAATATAAAACACTCATCATTTCCTCTCTCTCTTCTTTAACCTCTTTCTTTCTTCTTCTTCTTCTTCTTCTTTAGGGAGGGATGCTTCCCCGACTTTCCCATGAAACTCTTTTTTTTTTCTTCAATTTCCCCGGAAAATCAGGAACTCTAGAAATCTGAGCCGATTTTCACTTTTATTTTCTTTTGTTTAGTTGTAATCTTGTTAGAAAAGCAACCCGCAACTCTAGAGCTATAGCTGGTTAGAAGAGATTCGATTAAGATTCGCTGGTTTTGTTTAGCGGTCTTTCATCTGATTTGTAAAGCCTTTTGTATTATTGTGTGTTGATCATGGAGAGATCTGATTCTAGATATCTTTACCACAACTTAGCTCGAGCTTCTTCATCTAGTGAGTTCCTTTTTTTTTTTTCTCTCTCTCTTTGTGCTTTCATTCAGATCGAGAGTGTCTGTTTTCTGATCCACTTTCTAAGTTTTGTTTGTTCTTCAAATTGGCTTATAAGTTTTGAGGAAATTTGAAATAAAAACAGAGGATTTATGCTTTAAGATGCTCTGTTTTTATTACATAGCTTTAGTTCTACTCATGTGTCTAATAAAACCGGATCTCTTGCTGTCTTGTGCAGGTAATAATAATAGTACACTCTTTGACGCATCTCAATATGAGTTCTTTGGTCAAAGTCTTGAAGAAGTTGAATTGGGAGGTCTTTATGATGATGCCGATTCTGTTCTCGGACATGCCGATGACGGTGATGGGTATCACTTGTTTGATAAAAGAGAGGTAATTTTGGATTGACTTCTTTTGATATCTATCAGATTTTAACATCATTTATAGATGATTTAGTTGTGTTTAAAAACATCTACTTGTGGTTTCAGGGTGCAGGTTTGGGATCATTGTCTGAAATGGATGATCTTGCCACAACTTTTGCTAAGGTTAGCTTTTTGTTCTTTGCTGACAGTCATGACGTTAATAGTGACAAGTAAACTAAAGTTAGTTAGTTCATCATAAAAAGATAGCTTTTCGGAGCTTCTTGTTCTTACTTGGTTGTCTACTTTTACATATGTTTTGTTTGTTTTGATGCTTGGCAGCTAAACAGAGTTGTTTCCGGGCCCAAACACCCTGGAGTAATTGGGGACAGAGGATCAGGTTCCTTTTCAAGGGAAAGTGAGTTTATTACCTAACTCTGTTTACTTCTTCTTGTGCTTCTGTGTTTTGTCCTAAGATCATGATTAATGCGAGTCTCTTAGGGTGGGGTTCTTAGCTTAATAATAAGATATGTCTCTTAACTTTTAACTAAAAAAAACTAAGAAACGGCTAAGAACCCACTCTAAGAGATCCGCATTTATCATGCTCTAATTCGAAATATGACATCTATTTTAAGATATTATTTCTATTACCAGTTTTTTTCTGACATAGGTTTTTATCTCCAGGTTCTTCTGCAACAGATTGGACACAGGATAATGAGTTCACAAGCTGGTTGGACCAGCAAACGCTTGAAGAGCAAGCACACGAACCTAGCTGGTCTTCACAGCCACAACAACCATCAGCTAACCCAAACTCTTTGCACAGAACATCCTCATATCCTCAGCAGCAAGCACAACTGCAGCATTACAATAGCGAACCGATCATTGTACAAGAGTCTACCTTCACCTCTTTTCCTACGCCTGGAAACAGATCTCAAATATCTTCACCGAGCCATATCCATCGCGCTCCTTCTCTCCCTGGTAGCAGCCAGCTGAACCTCCCTGCACCAAACTCTGCTTTCCATCTCTCAGGATTGTCACACGGACCACCACACTACAACAGTAACTTGGCCAGGTATGCCTCATGTGGTCCTACTCTTGGCAACACGGTGCAACCTCCTCACTGGGTTACTGACCCTGGCCTTCTTCTGCACGGTGATCGCTCCGGGTTGTTACACAGTCTAGTTCAACAGCAACAACAGCAGCAGCAGCTGCTGCAGCTTCTTCCTCGTAACGGTTTTACATCACAGCAGCTGATCTCGCTTCAGCAGAGACAATCTCTAGCTCATCCCGCCGCGTTACAGTCCCAGCTCTACAGCTCATGCCCTTCCCCATCGCGTCAAGAAGTAAGGGAACACAAACACAAGCCGTCTCACAGGAGCCGCAAGAACAGAAGTGGAGGAGGCCTCTCCCAACAGGCATCTCTCTCCAGCCAGAAAAGCGAAACCGGACTTCAGTTCAGATCAAAGTACATGACGTCAGAAGAGATTGAGAGTATCCTCAAGATGCAGCATTCCAACTCACACAGCAGTGACCCTTACGTCAACGATTATTACCACCAAGCTCGGCTAACCAAAAAGTCCTCCGGATCTAGAGTAAAGACTCAGTTCTGTCCTTCTCATCTAAAAGACCACCAATCTCGGTCGTCCCGTAATAGTAGCAGCTCAGATCAGCAACAACCGCAAGTCCACGTGGATGCTCTCGGAAAGATCACTCTTCCTCACGTTTGCAGACCACGCGCTTTACTAGAGGTTGAATCTCCTCCTGGCTCTCGTCATCATCTGGAGCAGGAGCCTCTTGTTGCAGCTAGAGTAACAATCGAAGATGCTTTTGGAGTTCTGATCGATATAGTTGACCTTGATAGGACTCTCCAGTGCAACCGTCCGCAAGACGGTGGCTCTCAGCTCGTGAGAAAGCGTCAGCTTCTCCTAGAAGGCTTAGCGACTTCTCTCCAGCTCGTTGATCCCTTCAGCAAAACCGGTCAGAAAACCAAAGACGACATCGTGTTTTTACGCATAGCGACTCTTCCCAAGGGGAAGAAACTGCTCACAAAGTATATTCAGCTTCTTGTCCCCGGCACTGAGATCGCTAGGGTTGTCTGCATGGCTGTGTTTCGCCACCTCAGGTTTTTATTCGGTGCCGCTGCATCAGAGACGGTAGCTAACCTTGCTAACGCGGTTACTGTCTGTGTCCAAGCGATGGATCTCCGAGCATTGAGTGGTTGTCTTGCGGCTGTTGTCTGTTCCTCAGAGCAGCCGCCTCTCCGTCCGATAGGAAGTCCCTCTGGGGATGGAGCGTCTGTTGTGTTGGTGTCTCTTCTCGAGAGAGCTGCTCAAGTAGTGAAAAACTCGAATGATGGACTGTGGAGAGCCTCGTTTGATGAGTTTTTCTCGCTTCTTACCAAATATTGTAGGAGCAAGTATGAGACGATACATGGTCAGGAGAATGCAGCAGCTCATGTGTTGGAGGTAGCTATAAAGAGGGAGATGCCTGCTGAGCTTTTGCGTGCGAGCCTACGTCATACGAGTGAAGACCAGCGGAACTTTTTGCTGAACTTTGGTCGGAAAGGTTCTTCACCACCACCTGTGAGCGAGTTGAAAACCGGTGCAAGGGGTGGCCAGGTTAGCTCTGAGTCTGTCATGGCTTAACTTTAACCATACATCATACGAAAGAAACTGTGAGAACATGGGCTGGGTGTAGGAATCTTTCACAGGGTTCAGGTGATAAATGTTGTTTTCTTTTTTTTTTTTAGATTGTGCGTGTTTAGATCTCTTTGAACTTGTTATGGTTACGTATGAAAGGATGGGGAAAGAAACATTGAAAGTGGGAGTTGGTAAAACCTAAGTGAAATCCCGGGAGAGCTGTGTTTTTTGGTGCTCTGGTGATGGAGACTTGGGGGTTTTAGGTGTTTGGAAAGGAGGCTAGGTGTTTGTGACTGTACAGACTGATGGTGAATAGTGATGGAGGCAAGAAGATGATGAATCTGGTGATGGTTTGATGTGTGCGGGAGCTAAGAGGTCTTTTGTTGTCTTAGCATCTTGTGGGTCTGTCTGTGTTGAAGTATGTGCATTGTGTAACAGTAAGGAACGCATTGTCTTTTTTTCTTTCTAAAATGTTGTTTCTGTTGAACTATGTCTCGAAACTCCGGTTCGTACGTCGTATGTATCTGGATAGAGGCCAAGTCGAAATGTATTATGTTTTCGTAAGAAGTTGGGAACTATGAAATGTTTTTTTTTTTTTGAATATTTGTAAAATTTATTCAAAGAAAACTAAATTTTGTACATCAAGTGTGTCTGTTTAGATCTTACCGACTTTAAAGATAAAACAGAAGATCATATGTCGGATAACAGAGCCTAAGCCCTTGAAACAAACCAGCTCTGCAGCAGGCCTTCATAGATGGTACAAAAACCTTTGTATTTATATGGTACAAAAGCGTAAGCTCATCCTCTAAGCACAAAACCTAGAGATGTCTCTTGTGGGAGGGACTTTCACGAGCTGATGATATTTCGTAGTTTTAATCGCGCACATGGTTAAAGGAAGTGGTAGGAATTAAGCCACGTGAAGCATGTCCTTTTCAAGTTTTGCAATTGCTCACATGCCACGTGCGCTTTAGCCGTCTCTTTTTCACTTTCTTTTTTTTTTTTTTTTTTTTTGTGAAACTCCTTTATTACAAGAAAAGGACAGAGAACCAAGTCCGGGTGGGACATGAGAGGTGTCTGCATGATTGATCTATTTTTCTTCTCGAATTTTACCTAACATGACTCTTTGTACTCTTTTTTGGTCGTACCACTACTTTCATCAACCATTACAATTTCCCAATGTACTCTTTTTTACTCTGTTGGTCGGCTACCAAGTGTACTATTATTGATTTATTATGCAAATAAGGTTTTTATTTTTATTTTATTTGCCAGCCATGAAAACCTGGGAGCCTGAAACAAATAAAAAACTAAGCCATTATTAGGTATCATAATTTAGTTTCTAAAGGTATTCTTAAATATAAAAAATATAAACTACTAACCAAACATTATGCATGTTAAATAATAAGATAGCTTAACAGTAAAATAAATAAAAAGTAAAACACGTTTGTGGGGTCAGAACATTTAAAAACAATTTGTTTTAAGAAAATATTTACTATTTTACTTTAATTTTTTAAAAAGAAAATATAAAATGTCTGAACTGTAAAAACTAAGAACATTATCTGAAAACTAAAAATTTGAAAAATTTATATATTTCATCAAATAATAAATAATAAAAATATACTTGTGAAAGAATAAAATTATCATTTAAATAGTTTTCTAAAATTAAAATAAAAAACCTTGAAAATTATTTTAAAAACCTTGAATTTGTAATAATAATTTTGAAAAAACCTTATCAAATCTAGGATTTCCTTGTATCCACGGTAAAAGGTACGTCAACCATAACTCAATCAAAAAACGCTATTATGTTATGCTATTAAACTCCATATTTCTTGTAGTATCTTTCTATTGTGGATCACTGTGTATTGGTGTTGGATTACTGGCTCGTTTATCCACCCTAGATCATCTGCTCCCTACTTCCAAGACTCACACTCCCATTTACCAAAGCTAGCCACCATATGTCACATTAGCCTTCTACAGCGCCAAGTTGTGTTTGTGCTTATCCTACCTATTTGGATGTAGATTGATGCACAATCCATAATAATTTAGGAACCCTACAGTGTGACTGGTAGATATTAATATTCAACGAGATTAAAAGGTTCAATGAAGCTGACTTCTGGAAATGTTAAAATGGAAGAGTGTTATGAATGAACGCGAACTAATTTAAAGAAATAAAAAAATTAAAAGTAAAAATTAATTAAGACGAATACTTATTTAGAATTTGTTATTGATTATGTCAATGAATAAGTTTACAATCCTTTATACACGTAGTTATAATAGTTTCAATATTTGATTTACTTTTTAATTGTAGAGAAACATCCTTATCTTAGAAAAAAATAATTAATTTTCTTAATCATAAAAAGCATTGATAGTATAAAGAGATTTAGTGGGGGTTATTAGTAGACAAATTTTAGATGAGTTATATTAAGATCCCATGATTATTGGTTTATGAATTGTTAGTAAAATTCATTGTTATTGGTTTGAGGATTTTTAAATTCTATTTAAATATTTTGTTATTCAAAAAATTTAGTTATCAGTGATTTTGTAATGAAATTAAGGGGTTATGTTTGCATATATGCAATGAAATTTCTCTTTTGTAGAGTTTCATTAAATTCTTTTGTTATTAGGATGTAAATTACTCATAAAACTAAATTTTGAAAATATCATGTCTACTCACAAAGTTTTAAGAATCCATGTAATAAAAACCAACCCACGTATAAACATCTCTCACTCATGTCTTCTCAATCTCTCATTCAAACGTCAATGATGACCTAATTTCCATTTTTCTTACTTGGATTCTATAGTGAATTATAGTTTTTTGGTTATATGATCTAATTTCTTTTTTTTCTTTCTCAACTTTAAAATCCTAAATTTTTATGTTTATGCTTTTGTCCAAATGGTTTTGGCCCATAAATTTTCGGTTAAAATTAATTTTAGCCAATTTAGACTACCAACCATTTGGGTTTGACCATAACAAAAGATCATTTGAATTTGGATCCATGGTCATCAGACCCGGTTGACATCTCTAGCTGACATCTCTAAGCAGCACATTACGAACTACGAAGCTTGAACGGTGACAAAATAGCATGAACATACCCTATATTTCTGAGTCACTTCCGAAGCTTTGTTGTTACATGCTATACTGTATCCTGACTTATAAAGCCAAGCCTTTTGTCAATTTTGGAACTGAGTTCATATATTAGGGGCCCCCTGTTTGGCATTACTCTGTTTAAGAGATAAGTATTGGATTATTAGACTCCCCAATCCGGACCAAACTTGTGTGTTTGAGACTTTCGGCATGTCTGTCTGTAAGGCTGTAAGCGATGCTAGTGCATTGGCGAGGTATATATATTTCCAGTAGCTAAGAGTTTTAAATTAAATTCCATATAACACAATTATGCTCTCCATGTTCTTATAAGGAAAAACTTGCAATAGTAAAATTAGAAGATAAGATAAACAATGAAAGTTAACATGGATTGGGACATAATAGATTAACAACTAGTTTCAATATAAATAAGCAGAGTAACAAATTAACAACTAAAAGCTTTTCTTGTTTTGAGTTCTTCCCACAAAACCTTCACTGCAGAATGGCAGGATTAAAATAAGCATCCACTGCAATCTCACAATCCCAATTCCACCTCCTAAACACATCATTTTCCTTCCATACAGTACAAATCCCACGAGAACAATGTGTCAACATGAGAAGAAAAGCTGCTTTTTTCTATACCTTTCTTCTAAATTTGGATAATGGCGGCTGCTTTAATGTTGGGGCATAAGGAAGAACAGATGGTGAGGTTTTGGCTCAAAAGGTATCTTGATCAATCAGAATGAGTCAAAGCAGCTACTTCTTTCTCTTGCTTCTTCTTCAAGTGTCTCTGTGCAGTTGCTGTCACAATCTTGACGAAGAAGTTGAGGAGCATTAGCCACACTATCCCGTTCCAGATCGACGCAAACGAAAAATACCATTTTTTCACCTTACCCGACCAACAAAAACAAACCAAATTCAACAAAAAATTTCGTAAAAGCCTGAAGCTCATGAAGAAGCCTAAAGAGTTTTGTCAAGAACAAAAAGGTTGTTTTATTGTGTTACCTTGATATGAGATGGAACAGGAGGTGACACATCAATATACTTTTCTTTCATGGCGTGGAGCTTGGCTATGAGTCCAGGCAATGCATCAGCCAAA
Source organism: Brassica rapa (assembly GCF_000309985.2). Classification (NCBI taxonomy): domain Eukaryota; kingdom Viridiplantae; phylum Streptophyta; class Magnoliopsida; order Brassicales; family Brassicaceae; genus Brassica; species Brassica rapa. The sequence continues at coordinate 11,893,253 of NC_024795.2, forward strand.
CCAGGTACATGACTGAGTATCCAAATCATCTCGTTCTCCATCCAATCCAGCAGTTGGTTATTACATACGCAGATGATAAATATTGTCTATCATAAGAAACAAAGTAAAAAAAAAAAAAACCATTCAGGTGTCAGAACAGGCCTAAAGAGTAAATATCAAATCTCTGACAAGTTTCCACACCTGTATGTGAGTTTTGATGATCGCCTTTCCGATTAAAGTGGCCAGAAAGAATTCCCAAAATGGAATGCCAAACTGTCCACACATTATCCCAGCGAGGTCAAACAGAGGATTTGGGACCTGCATTCAAAACAGAAGCAGTGTTTAGAGATGGTTAAAGACTAGTTCAAAGTATTGTAGTTGGCTAATGCATAATACTAACCGAAGCAAGAACCAAGAACCATTCCATCCACTCTGCTCCCAGAAAGACTAGCTGGAAACATTTTGAGAGCCAAACACAAAATAAACAATCAGAACCTATGCATTTTAAAGCTAAATAGATAGAGAGAAGCAGTATATGAACCTGCCCTTGAGATGAAATATGGAGGAAGCTCCCCAAGAGCTGTCCCAATACCCCATAGTATCGCTTCCAGCTGGATTTGTGGTAATATGCTGGTTAGTGGAACACGAGATCCAGCAGCTGATACCATTAGAGGAGGACCAAATTCTGAACAAGACTTCTCGAGCCACGAGGGAACCCGTTTAAACTGTATGGTATCATATGGTGCAGATTTTAGATCAATACGGCCACATTGTGTTGCTTTAAGAGTGAACAACGCAATGTGCGGACCCAAATAGAGAACAAAAGTGTGGAGACCAGATCCTACAGGAGAAAGGAATTGTAATAAGAACAATGTCAAAGGCGAAAAGATTACTAATTTTTGTGTGTGTGTGTGTGACTAACCAAGACCAATAGAAGAGGCGACGCCAAGTGCTATCCACCATAAGCTGTATCGGACATACTCTGATACTTCTTCAACATGCTGTCCAACAACCAATTACACAAACTGTTGGAACCCTTTTTTACTACAATCCAGAAAAGTCTATATGTGTCGGAAAGGTGTTTACCTTTCCATGAGGTCCATCAACAGTCACAAGCAAAACACCAAATGCCACCAACAAAGTGGTCAGAAGGATGAACCAACCTCCATGAGCAAGCAGATACAATACAGATCGCTTGATGTACAGAAAAGTAGCCTCACCAAACAAGCTCAATGTATTCAAAGGCTGCGAGGTCAGTGTTAGATTCTCTACTTCCTTCTCATGCTTCTCACGCAGAGCTACAAAGTTTAACATAGATTATATTTGTAACAATGTCCATGTTAGTTTCCTAATTCAGCTAAGATATCATCTGAAAAATCTAGAGGCTACTCCGTATCTCAATCTAAAATCAATAACTCATCCAAAACCCCCCGTGTTGATGCCAACCAAAGAAAACATAAAAAGAGAAACTTGCCTGAGATGGCAGCATCAGAAGAACTCGTTACAGCGGCGGGTCCCATAATCTCTGTGCGTCTGTGTCTCTGTTTGGGTCACCACCAACTACTATATCTTAAGAGGATAACGAAAAGGATTTTTAGCATAGATTCGAATGTTTCGAAGGATATCTGAACATGGGCACGGTCTGATTCACGATGGGCAGTAAGAGAAAATAAATATATAAGATTGCTTGCAAACAAAAAGAAACGATTTTTTTCTGATTTGAAAAAACAAAGATGGTTTTGGGTTCTTCTTTTGTAACGTGACGTGTGGGTTTAGGTTGAGATCAAAGCAACAGAAGATAGAGATTAGAGAGTTCAAGACTTTGTTGTAGAAAGTCAGATATGGGATCAAGCGACTCGGAAGCAGACGCAAGCGTGCGTAAAGTCTCCTCTAGTGGGCATTGATTAGAGGCTCATTCCGGTTTTCTTGATGGGACCGATTGAATCGGAGATCCATTCCAATTTCCACTCAAATTTTGGTATAAAACAATGAACCGGGTTTATAAATTGGATTGCAAATGACCAAATACAACTTCATTCAAATATTAGATTGTGAAATCTCTTTAGTGGTTTAAGTAAAGACTAGATCTAGATCCGCGCAACCGCGCGGATGTTAATTTTTACTTTTACTTATATAGATATTTGGTTTTATTTCAAGAATGGTATATATTATAATTATATATGTGTATATACATTTTAGAAACATAAGTATGTTATTCATGTTTTTGTTTTTCATCAAATTAATTATTTCAAAATGTAACATATTTTTGTATCTTCTTTTATATATTTTTGTTTGTTGAATTAGTGTTTCATGATTAAACACATGAACATGTATACAGTTTTGTAAAATAGAAAATAATTTTCATTTCCAAATACATTGTAACATTTCACAACATTATAAAGTTTAACAAAAAATATACTTATATCTTCTTAGATTAATCAGTACGGATTATGTCTGATATATGGTTTTATTTAATGAATTTATAAACCGCACATATTAAATAGTCAATGATTGACTCAAGATAAATCCGTTTCGGGTTTTGTGAAAACAACCAAAATTTAAAAACCCAATAAAATCCGCTAAAACCCAAAATCCGGTCACCAGTTGAACCACTGGTTAAACCAATAGACAACTTTTAGTTTTTAATTATGTTTTAAAAATCTATTTTGTATAATTTTTAATTAAGAAATTAGGTTTTTCAGTTTTGTTATCAACATTTTATTAATGATTTTTACTTTTGGTATATTTTAGATTTAAGGTTTAATTTTATTAGTCACATTATACATATAAATATTTATAATTTCTTAAGTCTTAATATATTTTTGTTAGATGTCATAAATCTTAACTTGTTATTTTTTAAAAATAATCTAAACTATTTTTGATATCTTGTATGCAAAATAAAAATAAAAATATAGATACTAAAGTTAAATATTTTCTAATTTTTTTAAACATAAAATATTTACATATCCAAACTGTTATTTTATGTTTTATATAAATATTATAAAATACTTAACCTTAGTTTCTATATATTTATTTTCATAGCTAATATATTATTATATAATAAAATTAATTTATATATTATTCTGCCGATCACTCAGAAGTTCATCTGGTTTAGTGTCCGGGTCGGATTTAAAAACATTGAGTGGGGGTTATTGGTTGGTGTATTTTGATGGATTTGAAAATCGAAACTAAATCTAGTGTTATTGATTCTGTGATTTTAAAATACGTATTGAAATCATGTGTTATTCATTTAATGATTTATAAATTCTAATTCAAATCAAGTGTTATTCAATCATACAGATTTACTAATATAATTGATTTCATAATGTATTTGAATGAATTTTCATGAATTTCTTTGTTAAAAATACAAAGGCCCAAATCCGAAGAAAAACCTCCGGATTTGTAAATGCTAATCCGAGAAAATTTGAAAATTTGTATATTTTACTTAGATTTATAAATACTGTATGGATTTCTAAATCAATTAAAATATATAAACCAATAACACAATCTAATCATGTATCAGAAATGATGGCTAGAACTGGTTATTCCAATTGTGATTTGTTTATTAACTTGTATAAACCAAACCTGGTAAAATTACTTATTTAGAAAAAATGTTAGGTTCGCTATAGGCATATTTTTAAACACAGATATGCATCGTATGTGAATCATTAATGATGCAAATATATGTTTTTTTAACTGAATCGTGTTTGTAGGAGTAGGTAGTTATTATAGTATCGAATATAGTGATTTAGTAAGGCATAAATGTTATTAAGGAATAAATGAATTTGGACTTTCTAGGAAGGGTTTATTTTTTAAAAAATCACACATGAATCAAGGTTGTTACTTCTATTTTAATATATAAGACTAGGTTCGGCCCGCCCTACGGGCGGGATATACTTTATTTGTGATTTCGGTTTTTATTCTTTTGTATGATTTTGTGGTCTGTGTTTTAGATTTGCATTTGCATTTGTAAGTGATGTGTATACTAATGATATTTCTCTATTAGAAAATTTTAAGTGATGAGGGATATTACATTCATTTTAGTTAACGTTGGATGTTGTTTATTTTGCTAACTTGTTTATGTTTTTTTTTTTTTTTTTCAAATACATTTTCTGACATTGTACTACTTTATTATTATCTTTCTTTTTTGTTATGTTTTTTTATAATGAATACACATTTTTATATCATCTTCACATATGTTTAACTAAATTCTTTTATATTTTATTTTTTATTAGTGTTATTAGAGATTATAAGTTTGTATTAGCATGACATGATGTTCATGATTGAAATGGTATTATACGTTTTCTTAAATGTTTGCTTAACTTTTCTTATATATAGTAAGTAGATTTCAGTTTTTGTTGTTGTGGTTACGTTTAATACTCAAAATATTGATTATTTTATATAGTTTTTCAACATTGTACGTGAGTTTTGTATTTTTTTATTATTATTAAAATATTTGTATATTTTAATAATATATAAATAGTTAATTTTTTATTAATTGGTTCAGTATTTTCACATTTATTAGCATAATTTACTTATAACTAATATTTAAAAGAAATAATTGGATAGACAACAAATCAAATTTAGAATCTAGCCTATTACTTTGTATGTTATAACTATATAAATTTTATGCATTTTACCATTTTTAAAAAATATTTTATTCTGCTAATATGAAATCTAATTAAAGATTGAGAGTGAGTGCCGTATTCATGATGTTTACTCATGGCTGTAACAAAAAAAAAACATTAAGCCCATAATTATTAGACAAATACACAACAAACCAAAGCCCAATATGATTTCCAATTAAATGAATCGCAGCATTTAACACAGCGGGACACATGTCAGTCCCTCAGAAAGTGAGTTTCCAGCTGGATAGCCTAGGAGTGAGGCAAACAATTTTATATATATATAGATTCTTCTACTTTTATTCTAGTCAATATGATGGGACCGGTTGAACCGGAGATCTATTTCCATCAAAATTTGGTATAAGCGATGAACCGGACTAATTAATCGGACCACATATTAAAAGCACGATGGATTTTAGGTGAATACATCTTTCAAATAATCAAATAATAGATTTTGCAAACTGGAAGCTTGAAATTATCATTTATGTATTTTATTGATAATATACATAAATTTTTAAATATTATAAATTTAATTTATAATTAGAAACTTGAATGTTTTTCTCAAATTTATGTCTCCATACTTCTTACATAAAAGTTTTCAGAATACATTATAATAAATAAACTTATAAAATAAATTACACTTAATATTTAAAATCACTAGCGGATAATTTTAAAAGAAATTATTGATCCAATAAAATGAGTTTACTTGAATTTCTAAATTCATTAAAATTCATTGTATTAATACATTAAATCATAAATCAGATTTATCAACACCACTTCTTTTAAAAACAAAAACAAATAATCAAATAGTAAACAAGTTGAAATCAAATATTTCTTCTAGTACGTATTTACGCGATTAACGGATCGTTGTCGAAGAAATTAGAAGGTCGAAGAGTGAATCCACCGTGAAGAGTTGGCATTACTGGAAAGTCCTCTTGGTATGGAATGTGATGAAACCCAACATTGTACCACATCACTATGTCTTTGTTCTCTATCTCTCTGTTCCTGCTCCCAACCAAGACAAGCCCACAAATGTTTACTACAATATAACTTAAAACTATATAACAACTGATTAATCAAAGTAATATGTTTTTGTTTACCTGCTACTCCATACAGCTAAGCCGTCATCTCCACGGCTCCTATCGCTGTAAAACCCACCCGCCCATTTCTCTGACCGGTTATAAGCCGTTACCCAAACCGGATATTTTGTGTACGACGCTCTAATCTCCGGGTAATCATCGTCCGTTAAAAGCGAAGTTACCGGTAAATGTTCCGGTATCAACCGGTAACCAACTGTATTTCCTATTTTCGTCTTCTTTTGTGGGTTAACTATTAGCAGCTCAACCGGTTCTGAGCCCAGCCGAACTCTTCCGTCAGCTTCCGTTTTTGCCGTCTCTTTCACGACCGTCCAATAACTCTTCCTCGGAGAAGAGGTTTTGTTATGAACGTCGGTTACTCTTACCGTTTTTAGTTTAGCTTTCACTAAGGAATTGCCGTTACCGTCAATGTCAAGATCTAAGTAATACGTCAGGTAATGGTCGTGGTTAATGGCAATGGTGTTTTTAGCCACTAGTGTCCCATAAGTGTTCTCCGTTATCTGCTCGTTCGAAGTGTATGATGTTGCTTTGACTTCCAAAACTCCAGTCAAATCCACCTATGATTAAAATAATAAGTTATTTATGTAAATAACAGAAAATGGAGAAAATTAGGTGAGCAACATTAAGACTACTTACAATGGCTTATTGAATTAGAAAATTCAATAGTTGAAATCCTACAATAAGCCATTAGAAAATTCAATAGTTGAAATCCTACAATGGCTTATTGAAAAACTAATTGAATCCTAGGTGTATTCAATAATGTTAGAAAGAATTCAACAATGTTGAATAGTTGGAGATGAACCAAAGTGGACCCTCAAAAGACATTTGTCATTAAACCAGTGGCCAATAAAATTTCTGATACTCTCAATTATTCAAGATTAATTATCTTATAAACTTTTATTTTTAAGAAAATTATTTTTATATCAAAATTCATCATCTTTCATACTCTATAAATAGAAACTTGTTTCATTTGATTTGGATATAGAAAAAAAAACTCATCTCTTTCTAATATATATTTTTTACAATAAAAATCAAAAATTAAAAATCAAATTTATTTAAAAATAAAAATAGTTATCTTTCTACTATAATAAAATTAAAAAATCAATTTTTTTAAAAAAATTTACGCATTGTAGTTTAATTTTATTCAATAATTATTAATATAACTAAAAATATATAAGAAAACAAAATTATTTAAAAATAATAATTATAGGATAAGATTTTGAATAAAATTCAACAAATCATTGTATGAGTTTAAAATGAATGAATGTTGAATTATTAAATAGAAAAAAGAGAAGATGATGTGGAAGAGAGAAGATATGATGTGGAAGGTGTTGAATGTTAAAACCATTGTTGATATTCTAAGTGGATATCTATTCTCTCTCAACAGTAAGTGAGAAAAATCGCCAAACAGTATAATTGTCATAAAAAAATTAAAATTATTTTAGTAAATTGTAACAAATACGTTAAGTAGACATTACCCCAACTCTGATGGCTCCATTCTTTTTAAATTCCCAATCAACGATGTAATCATAGTTTCCGAGTGTTGCCACCATCCTAACCACTAAACTTATATCAGCTTCACCACTAGTTATCTGACAAAAAAATAATAATCAAATAACAAACCAATTTAAAAAGGTAAAAGTTAAAAATAAATATATATATATGAAGGAGCTGGATTTAGAAGTTTACCACTTGTCCTGGAACATTAATCTCGGTGTGTCTAAAAGAAGCACTGTAACCATTTTTCTCAAAGACGCACATCACATTACTCATCTGTTGAGCTGTCCCATCAGGTCCCGCCACGTATCCATCCAAAAACGCGGCGTTTTGCGGGCAGTCGATGAGTGGCTGCAAGTTAACCGCCGATCTCCCGAAACCGAACTCTCCTATGTCCATGAACGTACGGAAGTACCAGTCGTATGTTGGGTCCATGTACGGAACAAAAGTCTCTGACAAGTGTCCTCTGTACATCACTCTTCTGAACCTTTTGGTTCTTGTGTCAAGAACCGAAGCGGTCGATATGGTTATCCCCGCTCTAGCGGTAAATCCGACGTGGAATTTCCAGTTAGCCCATTTTATTTTATTGCCTAGAATCTTGAACCCTGTGTCGGAGACGTTGCAAGAGAACGGGAACGGTTTGTGTTTGGTCCGAAAGTCGTTGCCTTCTTTATCAGGGATAGGCTTTATGAATCTGTCGGAGTATTTCACGACTTTCATTGAGTCAACGTCTATTGTTATGGTGATTCCTTCGATGGGTCTTGTGAAGACATTAACCGACCCGTCTCTGTAAAAGCAAGAGGCTTTGACCTCTCGTCTCGTGATGGTTTCTCCGTACCAACCAACGGAGAAAGGGATGCAAGAAACCTCCGAGATGTTTAGGGATCGATCAAGAATCGATTTCTTGAAGGAAGGGAATGTTAGAGGAAGCTTGCTTGCTTTGAACAGCTCTATGAATGTGAATGAAGGGAAGCCATGGCCTGTGTAGATGCGTGAGGATGCGATTTTTCCGGAGGTTAGGTCGATGATGAGCTCGTGGGTTTGACCACCGGCTCGAACCACCACGAGTGAGCGACGGCGTGGTGGTTGTGGTGGTTTCTTGGAGGATAACCACTGGAGAACGTGGGTCTTGTTTGGTTCTTCGAGATCGAGGTAGTGAAATGTGAGATCTTTGAGAGTGCCTAGATGAGATTTCTTGACGATGAAGCTTGTTTTGTTGATTTCTTGAGGGGTTAAGGGATCGAGTGGGTGGAAATGTAGGCCAAGGTTGAAAACACATTGTAGGAGAATGATTAGGGTAAGTATTCGTATCTTCATTAATGGAAAATTTGTGGTCAAATTGAGTTAAGACTGAGAGAAAGTATATTGATGGAGTTGTTATGAAGAAGACGACAACAATACATATATATATGCATGCACCTAAATGTTTCGATGTGCGCCTACATAAATATCTTTAAATTGTGTAAGCTGTCTTGGTCTATTGTAGTTGTTGAATAAAAATTCACTAAAATACATTTCACACAATAGCTTGAAATTCGCAAGTGATTTATTACCATTTATAAGGAGATTAATTAAAATAAACTTGCACAAGATCAATACAAATAAAACCGTTTAATATAAAATTTTATATGGTAGAAGAATTGTCCATTGTTATTTTTATTTTATTTTTGAAAAATAGAATTGTCCATTGTGAAATCGTCAATATAACATTACGATTTCATAATTATAATCGTAATAATAAATCAATTCTAAAAGAATAAAACTTAAACTTGGAAAGTCGAATATTGATTAGAATGATGAGAAACGTAAAGATGAAAAATAATAACTACGTGACATATTATATAGTCTTCCTTCTCCATTAAGCCAGCAAACTTATTATGCAGCCTCAGTGGACTGACAATATATTTAGGTACATAAATGTCATAACTTGAAGTATAAAACAAGGATTATGTGTTGGCGAAGAAATAAAAACAAGAGTTATTCAAGATTACTAATCTCCCACTTGGACATGTGATGATGGTATCGCAATCTTAAGTCCTGCGCTTAAACTTCGTTTACGTTACCGAAATTATACAACGCACAAATGAAAAAAATTCATTTCATCTGTCGCTCTTTTTTTTTCCTTCGTTTGACAACAATAGATTATAGGGGAACTGGGTTAACTAAGACTACTAAGACAACTATTTTTTCCTTCGTTTGACAACAATAGATGAACATAAGCTTTAGTGGTCAGGAGGAGAGAGACTACATTATCCAATCTTAAACTCATGTCAGTGTTCTAGAAAGGAGTTGTTAACTGCGACAAGGCAACCATCAATCAGACAACCACGACAACTGATTCTCAATATAAAGAGAATCAACTAGATACATATTTCATTTAGAAGGGATAACACATTTTACATTTGTAATTCTTTCACCTTTCAACATTTGAAATTAGTTCAGACTCACGAATATACTTCTTACAATGAAACATATAACGTATTAAATATTTTATGTCTTGCCATATCTAAAGGTGATAAACTCGATGAACCAATGAAGAAAATTGGTATGGAGGATCTTCATGCTTAACTTAATCCGCCTAACCCATTGTGGGATGACGTAGAAGACGATGAACAAATTCATAGCATTGTTTTTTTTTTGGAACAAATTCATAGCATTGTTAAAAGAAGTTTTTAGAGAATTTCGAGACTGGATCTGGACGTATACTTCTTCTGCTGGAGGTGGTGAAAGTGGTGAATATGCCAAACAAGAGAAGAAAATTTTGGTCACGAGTGAGGAAGGGGTTCTAACTTTGGAGTTCTTAGAGAGGCACTTTAATGATGCTTCTCTTAAGTTAACAATCGAGGTGACTGAAGTGAAGGAAGGATTAGGCACACTAACCAAGAGAGTAGAAGCTATGAAAAATAAAACAGAAAGTTGAACAAGGCCTTAATTAGCTGCATCTCTATGAGTGAAAGATGTGAAGTTAAATGTAAGAAAAAACATATCGGTTTTACATCTGTTGCAGAGTTTTCTGTAAGCTGCCAGTGTAAAGAAGCAGAATTATGTAATGCAAAAGACTCTCATAAACAGAAATAAAATGAAACTGGGTGCTATTATTTTGCTGCTCACAGCATAATAAGCACAAGAGCATGGAGAAATTAAACAACTACTACTGACATAATAATAGGTCCACCACAAATTGTGGTCCACAATAAAAAACTTTTGTTTTTCTCATTTGGAGGCATCACAAGGATGGAGATTATGGCTGGTTTGTAATCTTGGGAAGCCACTCTTTGTAGTAGTTTTGACAATCCACATCAACCTGAGAAAGAGCTCCTATCAGCGTCACTGTAATCTGCAGTTCAAAAGAGTGTTTACCAACAAGTATTGATAACGTAGTGGGGATGAGTTTGTTAAAGAGACATATAGGGATGCTTACAAATCCTTCTTGTAAGAAGTGAAGATCAGTCCCTTCTTCAACCACCATATTCCTTAGCTATTTAAGCAAAAGAACCAAAGGAATCAAATTTATGTATATAGTTCAGAGTTGCGTCATAATATTGGAAATAAAGAAAGTAAGATTAGCACACTACCGATGATACATCTCTCTTGAACAAACGGCTATCTTGTGAATGATGATGAGCAGATGTTGCGTTGTTGTCTGAGATTACTCCTGAATCTGTTTCCATTGACATTGTAGACAACATCTTCACCCGTTGTGCTTCCTTCTCCACTTGTATCCATCCCATTTTAGTCAAGCTTTTGCCTTGTGTGGTTAATTTGTATCCCTTCATTTATAAATAAGAATAAGTTAGACGTAGGGATTTAAGAGAATGTACTTAAAAGCTGCCACGAGACTTACCTTATGGTTAGCAATATCAGTGGGCAAATCGATATTCAGAAAGCATTTTTTTGGGTGAGTTTTGTTCTTGATCGCATTGATTATGCCGTCAATAATAGGCAAGCAAGCTTGGGCAGCTAGGATAAAATCATTAACATTGATATCTCCATATTTCCTTGAGAGCATTATACAGAAAATACGGTGACATAAACAGAATTAGGCTTCTTGAGGATAAATATATATACTCTTACCAATCATATGATATGGAGGCAGACGGTACATCATAAATGAACGCTTCACGAGCGCCAGCAACTGTTCCAGAATAGACGCTGCGATGTAATCAACATTCCAGAGGTAAGTGTTAAATTTTGATTAATGCAAGCAGGGACCATAGAAATGCTAACATGCTGTGTAACAATTTGAACTAGCCAGATCTGTTCTCATCTTGGAAAGAAGATTCAACGATCTCACTAGTTTTTTTTGGAGTTTGAATCAAATTTTCAAACAGAGAATAAGGAAGTGTTCACATACATGTTATATCCACAGTTGCTACCCACGTTTATACCACTGAGAACCAAATCAGGAAGAGAAGGGAAGAGTGCTTCCGATAAGCCCAAACCGGTGCAATCCGCAGGGGTTCCTACAGACAAAAGTTGCACATTTCGATATATATATACAGGTTTTTTTAAAGAATATATTTAACATTTCATTCCAAAAAAAAAAAAACAATATACGACAACACAATCCCTGAGCTTTATGGGATAGTGACTGATATTTTGATTCTATCTGGTTGTTTTTGAATTTGTATCTTTTAGATGGATCTCTAGAGAAGCAAACTATGCAGCCAATCTAGTTGCAAAACAGAGACTTAGTGTAAATAAGGCCTTTACCTCCACCTAACAATGAATGAATGTGTGTCTCAAAAAAGAAAAAGAAAAAAGAACCGAATTAATTTATGATTTGATATTTTTTCGACCGGTCTCTTAGCCAGAGTTCTTAACTCATAATTTGATATTTTTTTCTTTTATATTTTTCCGGCTAAGAAACGGTTCTTATATCTCTTATTTAAAATCTAAGAAAAGCTAAGAACCGTCTCTTATCCGAAGCTAAGAACCTCAGTTAATAGACTGGGGTTAATCATGGTCTTAGAGCACCTCCAAGATTCTAATCAATATAACAATAATAGTTTATTTAGAATTAAATTAAATAATAAAATTTGGACAATAATAGTTCTCAAAGCAACTTTGGAGAGAAACTAATTCTACCATCTCTCCTCTTTTTCAATTATTTTTATTTTTTAAATGGTCTAGATACTCTTCTAATACTACCATTAGAAATACTCTTATAACAAAAGTGAGAAGGCAAGAGCCAACATATTTGGCAAAACATCAAAATCTAAAAGCTCAAGGCTTTTGTCCATAAACTCAGAAGCAATTGTAGAAAACAAACCAGAGACAGCGTAGGCTTCAGCTCCATCAATCTCAACTCTTTGTGCAGTGAGGGGTCTACTCCATATTATACTGTGGCTAACAGCAGATTTCTCCCTGGATATGTCTCAAAACGTTACAAATCACGTACACAAAACCAAAACTGCTAAAAAAAAAGAGAAAAAGAGAGTAAAACGTACGAATCAGGCGCGCAGACGCGAACGTCGTAGAGGTTGGTGGAGACAAGGACGCGAACGAGAGCACGAAGACCATGCGCATCTATTCCATCGTCGTTGGTGACCATGATGGTCGGACGTTTACCGGAGATACGACCTTCGCCGTTGAGCTCCATCGCTCTGGTCAGAGAAAGAGAGAGTCTAAAGTAAAAATAAATCGTTGCGTCTTCGAGTGGATGTTTTTTTGACCAACCTTCGAATGAATGTTTTCCTATTATTTATACTATATGGCTAGTAAACTATTCAAAATTTTGTTTTAAATTTATTACCTAATTAGTATACTAACTAGTATATTACTATATGAATTTTTAATTGAACATGAGTGGATTAGGTAAGTAACTAACCAAAAAGTTGAATTTAATATTTTGTTTGCATGGATAATTAATATTTCCTGATTAGTTTATGTCTTGGTCAACATCTACCTACTCTCTACTGAATAATTTGCAATAACTATATTCTATCTCTAATAATAACCGTTTGTATAATATTCTCGGCAACACCTAAATCTTTAATCTTCTGTGGGCAACAAAAAAAAAAGAAGATTTTTCAGCTTCTGAATGTCACATACTCTCTTTTCAGATATGCCATCCAAATAAATCACTATGAAACTGTATTATTCATCTTTCATCTCATTGTGTAGAGACAAAAATCCTAAAGAATCCTTATGTATCCCAACTTGATCATATAGCTATTAGATCTCTTATACAGTTATAGCATTGTCTTCGTAACTCTTTAAGCCCATACAAAAATTTCTTAAACTTGCACATAGTCTTCTTTCCCAACAATTTGAGAACCCTCTAGCTGAGTCATATATCTCTTCCTCTAACTCTCCATCAAAAAAATTGTTTCAAAATCAAGTTGTTCAAGATCCAGATCTTGACATGTCACTACTGCTAGCATTACTCCGATAGAGGTGTGTCTAAACACAGTTGATAAGATATCGTCGTAGTCCATATCTTTTCTTTAATTGAAACCTCTACCAACAATCTAACCTTTATACTTGACTCCTCTACTAGTTATATCCATTTCTTAATCTTAAAGATCAACTTGCAAGTAACACCTTGAATATCGGCTGGTGTTCAACTCAAATTGTATTGGATTGATCCTTGGTAATACTGGTGCAAAGATTTAGAATTTTATGATCTCATATGCAAGACAAATCCAAATCTTTGAGTCTGACTTCTTTTCCGTACTTGCCATCTTAGTATGGTTGCTTTAGTAATCTTTCATCCTTAATTGATTGTTAATGGCTTTTGATCAATTCTTACTACCATTATCATCTCTATGAATCTGCTCCAGCCGAAGATTGTTTATGTATGTACGATTTGTAATTGATATTTATTCAAGGTTGTGTACGATGCATAGAAATGTTGCGCTTCCTGTAATTAATTAATTATTAATTATCATAAAAATCGACTATTTATGGTGAATGAAAAGTTCTTTAACAAGATCACATTTTCTAAAGGAAGACTTCCAGAATGTTTGGATTAAATATCGAAAGACTGGATAAACTGGACAATTATTTTCTATAAAAGCAAGTTCCAAGCACACATAAATAAACAATACAAAACTAATGTTGAAAACATGATCCATCACCTTCAGGGTTTATTTATGCCCCTCTTAATCTTTAGTATTATATCATCTCTGTATTTCTCACAGGGTACATTTGAGACAACATGTGGAGAGTACCCACCATTTAATTGTAACAATACGGCTAGTTTCAACAGAGATAGCTTCAACAAGGGTTTCCTTTTTGGTGTCGCTTCTTCTGCTTATCAGGCACTTATTTTATTTCAGTCTTCAATACACGACATAATTGTTTCCCTTGCAACCACAAGCAAACAAAAGCCACATCTATTTAGTATATCAAAGTGTCTGTTGATATATATATATATGTGTGTGTGCGTGTGTGTGTAGATTCCATAGTGAGATGTATTGGTTTGACTGATTTAACATTAGATTTCAGATTGAGGGTGCCCAAGGAAGAGGCTTAAATATTTGGGATGGGTTTACTCATCGATATCCAAGTAACTTGCTTGTTTTTTTTTTCTCAAAAAAACTTCTATTTCGGTATAAGTTTTAGTTCTCTCTCTCTCTCTATGTATATATTAAAACTGCTTGTAACACGAATATATTTGGATTTTCCTGGTGTAAAAAACGACTAACAGCTAAGGGAAAAGATAAATCAACCGGAGATATCGCTGCTGGCTCTTACTTGCATTATAAGGTTGGTTATTAATTTGCATGCTATAGGCTTTAATATTATCCCCAGTTAGACAATAATCGATTCAAAATATTTTTCCATATGTGACTATGCATATAAAATACATGTCCCGTATAATTATGCTTATAGGCAGATATAGACGTGATGAAAGAAATTGGGGTCGATGCCTACAGATTCTCAGTCGCATGGTCCAGAATCATACCAAGTGCGTCGTATATAACTTCTGTAGATTGAAACGTCCTGCCTCATTGAAAATTATGTAGTATGTATATTTTGATTAGGAGGAAAGGCTAGTCGCGGTGTAAATGAAGAAGGAATTGGTTACTACAACAATCTCATAAATGGACTTGTATCGAAAGGTATATGCAAAGATTAACTAATTAATGTTGGTGGATAAATATTATGTATATACTTTGCATCTTTCAAATGGGTTGTATTGCAATTTCCAGGCATTAAGCCATTCGTCACACTCTTCCACTGGGACCTTCCTCAAACTTTGCAAGATGAATATGAAGGTTTCTTGGACCATCAGATTATGTACCCTCATCTTCCTTTTCTTTCTTGATATTCACTAATTCTAACTGATTTTAACCACTTGATTTTTCTTTTCTCTCTCTTATAAATTGTGTCTAGCGAGGACTTCAAAAGTTACGCGGAAATTTGTTTTCAAAGATTTGGTGACAGAGTCAAGAACTGGATTACGATAAATCAACCTTACACTATTCCTACACGAGGCTATGCAACTGGTACAGACGCACCTGGACGATGCTCTGCTTGGCTCAACAAAAACTGTTACGAAGGAGACTCCGCGACTGAGCCTTATATTGTTGCGCATCATGTCCTACTTGCTCATGCAACTGTCGTGAATCTGTACAGACAAAAGTATCAGGTTCTTAGATAAATGCACAAAAGAACGTTAACTGAAAATGTCTATAACTATCTAACTAAGACAATATACTATTATAACTACAGCTAATTCAAGCAGGGGAAATTGGAATCACAATGATAACGAGATGGTTTCTTCCATACAATAACTCCGACGAAAATCTTAAAGCAGTTGAACGAGCCAAAGAGTTTTTCCACGGATGGTATGTTATATGTTTTTTTGTAACTTGGTATATTTGTTATATGTTCCTCCATTAATTTACGTTTTTAGTACGGGATAGGTTCTTGATCGAAACCTAAACTAATATTTTAAACCTGTATGTTTTTTTTTGAAACACTGTATGTAAAACGTAAAATTTAATCAATATTTATAGATGGTGGGACTTGTATCGTGACCTAGACCCACATGGAGTCTCTTCATCCACTCCAACAAAACCACCGAGTCACACGTTAGATTTTTGGGTTGTTTTATATATAGCAATCTAAAGAGGGACACTAATATCAATTGTATACAGGTTTATGGATCCGCTAACAAAGGGACACTATCCATTAATCATGAAGCAAATATTGAAAGAGAGACTTCCACGGTTTACAACAATTGAAGCGTTACTAGTGAAAGGATCATATGATTTTATTGGAGTCAACTATTACATGACACAGTTTGCAAAAGCTGTTCCACCAGCTAATCCTAATAAATTAAGTGTCATGACGGATTCACAAGTTGACCTTTCTTGTAAGTCTATCCTTATTTATGACGACTATTTGGAATGCATTTAATGGGAAGATCATAGTTTCTAGGGTTTTCTTGTAGATGTTAATGAAGACGGTCCCATAAGTCGATGCGTAAGTTTCATGCGTGGTTAACATATATAAATTAATATGCGGTAAAATATAAGTTAGTTGATGATTCGTTTTGTTACTATGATAATGAAGCCATTTGGAGATGTCTACTACCGTCCAAGAGGTATATTAGATGTACTAGAGTACTTCAAGACAAACTATGGCAATCCCAAAGTTTATATAACGGAAAACGGTAAGTACGTGATGATTGTTGAAGAATTATTTTAGTTATTTTTACAAAAATTGTTTTCATGTTTTCTATGAATTTTTATAAAATAATAATCAAAGTTTTAAGTTTTATAAAATTTAGTCTATTAAGTTACTATAACTTTGAAAATGAAAATTGATAATAGCAGTAAATGATGTAGTTATAATAAAGATCAATGTATTCTTTTAATATGTAGGAAAACATAAGAAATCTATTTTAAAATCGAGTGAGTAGTAGTTATTATGAAAATTCTCTTACAATAATCTTTTAAACATATGTAGGCTTTCGAAGCCTTGATAGCAATCGGTTGGCCGATGAAATCAAGAACGATCATGAGAGAATTGGATTTATATGCAGTCATCTTTGTTTTATTCGATCAGCCATCGAGTCAGTCTTCTCTGATCTTTTCTTATTCAGTGTAAATTTTAATAGCTAGGTCTACAGAAAATATAATATATATATATATATATATATATCATCATTTCATAAAAAATTGCTATATATATATATGCTTATTGACACAAAGTCAATATCAGATTTTTAAAGTTTTCAATATACTATGTTTTATGTGGAAGGAAATAATATGTTAATTTACATCCATTTGAAATATATTATTTGTATTAAAGTCTATGTGATGAACATGATACAAAAATATGTCAACTGCTAAATTAATATTTAAATGATATATAGATAACTTCAATTCAAATTATATTGTTTTTTTGTTTGTTAACAATTAACAGGAATGGCTGTCAAGTGAAGGGATATTTTGTTTGGTCTCTAGGAGATAATTATGAATTCTGTGATGGCTACACAGTCAGATTTGGATTGACGTATATTGACTTTGCTAACATTACACATGATAGAGATCTGAAATCTTCAGGAAAATGGTACCAAGAGTTTTTGAAGCCAAAGCAAAATGTTATCACAAAAGTGCAAGATTATCACTCGCAACGTTTTCTGTATGATTCATATACACATCCCCAATCGAGAGATACACTAGCACACACTGAAAGACATAAATGCCAGCGTCCTGTTGCAACCACGTCAATTTGTACAGAATGTGATGCGGTTTATTCTTAAGACCAAGCTTCTTCACCGTGTCTTTAGCAGATGCCAGAATCGATAAATAAATTTACAAAACTTGGACCGGCAAAGGAGGTAGACCAAGATCTTATGGTCTCTGATCTACTGTGTAGAGGAACAAATGAATGGAATGCCGTAAGGGTCGAGAGTCTCTTCCCTCTGCTCGCAGAGAAGATATTGAGCATCAAACCCAGCACCATGGGAGCTAGGGATAGGTTCGTGTGGCCACTGAACAGAGATGGAAACTACTCGGCAAAATCTGGCTACATCTCAGCGGTTAAAAACCGAACAACTCTCGACATCGACAGTCAGGTACTCGAGTTGGAATGGGCAAAAAAAGTTTGGCCCGCACCTTGCATCCCAAAGATCAAAATGTTCACATGGAAACTGTGTCAAGGAGCACTCCCCCTTGGCGCAAATTTAGAGAAAAGAGGATTTGGAACAAGCATCCGCTGCCCTAGATGTGGAGAGAGAGAAACAGCGGAACACCTGATTCTGCATTGTCGCTTTGCCCAGGAAACATGGACGAATGCCCCTTTCACAAAGAGATTTGATACAAGCAGCTTAAACTCCTTGAATGACGCAATCCTTATTGGCATGAAGCTGGTTTGCCTGCCACCCACCGGAGTAACCACATCTGCCTTCCTTTGGATCTGCTGGGGACTGTGGACAGCCAGGAACAAATTGGTCTTTGAAAACAGAGTGATCTCATCTACTGAAGTAGTTTCAAGCGCCATCAAGAACGCAAGAGAATGGCTGGTAGCGCAACCATCTATATCACCGCCATTAACGCTGACTGGCCAAGGGCCAAACATCGTTACCACACGAAGTGAATGTGTCTCATGCTTCACGGATGCAGCTTGGAGAGCCTCAGATGGAACCACAGGATGCGGATGGATCTTCGAGTTCCCAATACCACATGATAGCCACCAAGGAACCTCTTCCTTCAAGCACACGCGATCACCTTTGATTGGAGAAGCGCTTGCGATGCGTTCAGCACTCTCCCATGCCCTGGACTTGGGAATTACCAGAGTCTGTGTATACTCAGACTGCCAACAGCTCGTCAGAGCAATCTTGTCGAAGTCACCACCGGTAGAGCTCTACGGAATCGCCCGGGACATCGATACTCTATCCTTGCAATTTGATGTTTTCTCCCTGTCTTTTATCTCTAGGAACTTTAATGTCACGGCTGATTTGCTAGCAAAAACAGCATTATGTAATATTCCCTACCTTCAGTAGGGCAATCCATCTTTAATGAAGTTATGTGTTCAAAAAAAAAAATTTACAAAACTTCCAACTAATAATGCATTGCGAATATATAAATTATTGTGCTGCAGAAATTCATTTTTATTTTAGCGTGTAAGAAAATCTAAAGAAGAATAGATATTCTACCATGGACTAAATTCCCTTTGAGTTGAAGCTCTGCTTCTCACGACCAAGGTTACTCTTATGAATGCTGACGTTGGGCCATGGTCTCGGCCAAGAATAAACTATATATATCTATCTATCTATCTATCTTATTAAAACTCAAGTACAAAATTGGAGTGTTTGGAGACTTGAATAGGACTTTTAAAAATTTGGAGTGTTTGGAAACATGAATTGCACTCTTTTAAAAAGAAATATTTTTGTTTGAAAACAAGGATAGTAGTATTAAGAAAAAAAGTAATGGGCTTATGTTTTTTAAAAAAATTGAAAGTTATCTAGGCCACTTTTAAAATATACCAAAATGGGTCAATCTAATTCCCTAAAAATTTTTTTTCTAAACTAACCATAAAACAAAATTTAAACTTTATATACATATTTCAAATCAAAATAATAATTCAAATTTGATTTATATCAAAAATTGATTCAAAAATATACATATATTCAAAAATAGATTTTTACTAAACTATTTTTCAATAACCATTATAAAAAAATATTGTCAATATATATAAGAAAAATATAATACAAAGCCCAATTTGAAATACCAACTCAAATTATGGTTTTCATATTTCATATTAAGTTTTAAAAATATAATATATGTAATTATTTATATGATGGTATGTATAAAATACTATTAATTATATGATTACTTATATGATGGTACATATAAAATACGATTAATTATATGATGATAAAATACGATATATAATAATGACTAGGGATGGGCTTTTGGATACCCATACGGGTTTAGTTCTGATCGGTTTGTATTTTGGGTTTTCGGGGTCAAAGATTTCAGCCTTATTAGAATGTTTCTAAATTTTGGTTTGAGTTCGATTTGGATCTTTGCGGGTTTGGTTTGGGTTTGGATAACTAATTTAAATTATTTTTAAAGTCTTAAATCATTATATATTTTAAATTTCTCAAAATGTATAAATAAAATAATATATTACGTATAAATTTGAATAACATATGTCATAATACTTAAGCTTAACATATCAATTGGATTGATTTAAAATTTTGGATACGAAATCAATAATTATTTTAAGTATTTTTGGTGATTTGAGTATACTTTAACTATTTCAGATATTTACTTTTGACTATCTATATATATTTTCAAGTATTTAAACCAATTTAAAAGTATCATTTTTGATGTTTTATATACGTTAAATCTAAAAATAATTAATATATATAAGTATATAAATCTATTTTTAGATAAATTTGAATACCCAAATACTTCGGTTCGGATCAGATTCGGTTCTCTAAATAATAAAATTTTGAATAATTAGAATATTTAATCAATTTATGTTTGGGTTTGGTACTATATCTTTGGATCGGTATCGGTTATGTTCCTCGGATTCATTTTTCCAAATCCTAATAATTACATGAAAAACAAATATCAACATATTTTTCAAAATATACACCCGCGCGCCTGCGCGGGTCAAAATCTAGTATCTTATTATAAGAGCATGCTGCATGTCCAACGTTTAGTTTTCACCACCAATATCTAAGAAAAAATAATATAAAAAGAAAAATAGAGGAAATAAAGAGAATTTGTATCTGAAATCCAGAATTTCCCTTGACCACATATTTTTTCTACTGATTATTTTTCTGTTTTTAATTAAAATTTAATTGTTTTAAAATATACAATAAAATGATAATATCCAGCATTTATGATTTTTGCAAGAACCCCACAGATAAATTTGCTCTAAATTATATTTTCTACTGACTATATTGTGTATGCTTTAAACTAAATAAATGAATGTTTTTATCTCCAAGTGGTTTTAAGTCCAAAATACCAAAAACAGGTCCATCATGAATCAAAACAGAGCAATGTGAAAAGATCAGGAGGTGATCAAACCAAGTGGTCGACCAAAACTCGTTTGATCAAAGTCAGTGATAGATCAGTCACTTGACATAATCAATCAATCACTTTAGAGTTTACAGTTTAAGGATAAAATTACAGAACTGGAAATAACCATATTTTAATAAATAATTTAAAATATTATTATATATAGTAATTTTCATAATTAATATGGAGAAAATGGATAAAAATGATATAAAATTACACTTAAAACACAAAAATTGTTATATTTGTGAAATAAATAAAAATCTCAAAACTACTATTTCATGGAACGGAGAGAATAGCTTTCGAAAACAGACATCCGACTAATTTTTCGTGCTCCTGTGGTTTTGTCTTTGTGTGCAGAGGTATCAAAGATCAGTCTTTTTATGTTAGTCTCCGGTTGGTATTAATTATAGAAACATGTTGCATCGCACCAAGATGGATCAAGCCAGTTTTGGGCTCATGTTTGATGCATACTGGTAAAGGAGTTATCTTATACGGATCCTACTGGGAACATGTGTTGAGCTACTGGAATGGAAGCTTAGAGGACAAGGAGAATGTTCTGTTTATGATGTGAAGAGATCATTGAAGAACCTCATCTTCAAGTCAAGACACTCATTGAGTTCTTAAATTATACATTCACCGAGGAGGAAGCAGCGAGGGAACCGGTGGAGGCAGTGCCAGCTTTTGGGTGTGCAAATGCACCGGGTCCTTAATTTTTATTAAAATTTCGTCACTGTTTTAGGGTCCTAGATTTTAAAATCTTATAAATAAAAGGTCCAATTTTAAAGTGTTATTCAAACATAGCAGAAAAATGTTTTATGGCACAAGGCTGGGCCTGGGTGGAGGAGATCGTTAACTTGTATAGTTTGAGTAATTTGAGAAGTTTGGAGATTAATAAAATGGGGCGATAAGAGATGGTGTTGATTCTAATGTGTTCTTTAGGAAAGAAGAAGTTGGTGATTGGAAGAATCATCTGATTCCTTAAATGACGAAAATGATTGACGAGATTGTTGTGTAACGCTCTCTTTATTTACTTAACCACACACTAAATTTCAGCAAATAAAGTTATATTATGTTATATTCTTGGTTTCATGCCTAGTTAAATCTAAAGGTTATTATTACTAGCAAGGTTAACATGAATTCATGATGTTTGCATGTGAAACACTTGGCGTGTCTCTAAGAGCATTTTCTAGGGTTTTTTTCAAATATGACCTAAAATTTCAAGTCAAACACAAAAATAACTTATGTTTTTTAAAAATTTTTTTTTTTTCATATTCTTCCTAGAAGTTTGAGCTATTCACGAAAATGCTATTACATTTTTTTTTTTTTGCAAATGATTCTTTTACCATATCATCTTCATCTTCACAAAGTATTTACAATATTGCCATTGCCATCAATACACTAACCACCATGAACAACCAATTTGAAGCTCTTGATGCACCAAAGTTTTGATTTTACTCTTCATATCTCATTACTTATGCACACAAATCACATCTCTTTCCCTCTCTTTTCAAATTCATCCAAAAAAAACTAAGATTTTGATTCTAAACTTTGTAAGGTTCATAGAGACATTGAAGTTCATAATTCATGGTCATTAATTAATGACTTGGTAGCTTTTGTAGTAAAGTTGTGGGTACTTGGAAAAATAAGTAATCTCACAGGCTCAAGATATGAAATCTTTTTTTTTTCTCAGATCTGTTCGCGAAGACTTTCAGAAGACTTCGGAAAGACTTTTAGAAGACTTCGGGAAGACTTTCAGAAGACTTCGCTAGATATGTTCTCCATCAAGAAGACTTCCTTAGAAGTCTTCTAACTTTTCTTTATTAAAAAAAAAAACCGAAAATTCCAGAGAAGACTTCTCGAGAAGTCTTCTCGGATAAATATGTTAGTTTTGCAATTAACCAAAATTTGAGAAATTTGACTTTTTAGAGAAGACTTCTCGGGAAGTCTTCTCCGAAAAAACTTCTATAGAAGTCTTCTGAAAGATTTTCCAAAGTCTTCTCACTGTCGCAAGAAGTCTGCGTGGGTTACTTTTGCAATTGAAAAATAATAGTGAAACATCTAATCTATTAAATTAGAGTTCTATTTTGTATCTACTTATAAGAAGTTGACATTTAAAAACTGGTCCTAATAATAGTGAAATATATCATATCCTAAACAATAAAACTTTCATGTTTAACATAAATAAAGATAATATAATTTATAGTATTATCATATATGGCAAATAAAGTTTAGTAGACAATATAAATCAAATACCAAATCTAAACAATATATTTTGTTCTAATAAATCCAACTAATACGAAATATCCCTCAAAACACTTTAATTAAGTTAAAATTATTACTACTGTACGTATTAAACTAATTCAAAACATATATTTTTTTTTAAACCTAAAGTCAGATTTTATTTCATATATAAATTTCATAGCAAAATGATCATTTTAAAATTTAACTATACTTTGATAAAAAATAATAATATATATAGAGAAATTTACACTTAAAACACTCATCATTTTGTATTTCAATTTTTAATTTGTGAAACTAAAATGGTTATTACACTTAAAACACTCATTATTTGTTTCTCGAAAAAATTAAAATGATTATAACACCAACACAAAACATGTAAAAATAGAAATTCACATAATCTGTTAAAATGTCATTTGTCTTTAAAATGAGTTAAAATTTAGCAAAGCTATATATACTTTAAACAAAATTGTCAACACAATTTAAATTATTATCAAAAGACAAATATCAAATAGGTCTGCAAATAATAATTTTAAAATCAGATATATTTTTTATAAAATAAAATCATATATAAAAATTGTCCGTGTTTTCTAAACGCGAGTCAGAACCTAGTTTAATATTAATGAAAAAACTTTTTAAGAAGTAGTCTTCTCAAAATTTATTTCGGGTTTTGGTCAAACCATTGGTTACGAGAAAAGAGTCAATTGCAAAAGTATTCCAGGTAGACTTCTTGCGACATTGAGAAGACTTTTATAGAAGTATTCTCCGAGAAGACTTCCTGAGAAGTCTTCTATAAAAAGCCAAGTTTCTGACAAACTTCAGTCAATTGCAAAACTAACATGTTTATCTGAGAAGACTTCTCAAGAAGTCTTCTGTGGCATTTTTGAGAATTTTTCAAATTCAAAATTAAGCCAATATTTACAAAGGAAGACTTCTAAAGATGTCTTATGTAGAGTAGACTTCTTAAGAAGTCTTCCTTCGTAAGTTTGCAATTGCAAAAATGACCTAAATAGAAGAAGTCTTCTCGGAGAAGACTTCTGTAGAAGTCTTCTACGTCTATGTTTATTAAACTTTCATTTTCTCTACACTTAAAATAACTTTTAAATATTTTCTTATTAATTCTTGTATATTAGTCAATATTGGGCCTCCTGGATAAAATTCATAACTTATTTGGTGATAATTATGAGATTTCAAATATTTATGTTTACTAATGTTTCTAGCTAATCCGAGAAGACTTCTCCCGAGAAGACTTCTGGAGAAGTCTTTTCTAGATGACTTCTGAAGAAGTCTTCTATGTAAGATTTTTAAGAGTGTTAAGTAACTTTAAGATATGCTTTTAACTTTCAAAAGTGTTAAGTAACTTCAAGAATATCAAATCATGTGGTTTAATGTGTCTCTTTAGATTATAAGATATAATTTTTAACCTGCATGAAATTTAAAATTTCAACTTTCACTTAAAATTCAAGTTTGATCTTTTGTGAATTTGACTAAGTTTTCTTTTGAAATCTTTTCCCTTAGTTTTAGTAAATTTGACTGAGTTTTTGTGTTATTATGTTTTGTTATGAGTGGGTAGAATGGTTTAAAAAATTTCTTGGTATGTTGTATCAATAACTTCAATAATGTCAAGTACTTTGGAAAAAACATGAAAATATAAACCAAATTCTTTTGATTAATATCTCTTCAAGTTTAGAAAAGAATTCACAAGTAAAATAATACACATACAAATCATAAAACATACCATAAACAAAACTATTACACATGGAGGTAAATATAATTCATCCACATAGATAAGCTTGGACTCAACTTGATATCATTCCTCTGTAACACCTTGGGCAAAAGACTTCAGAAGACTTCCCGAAGACTTCGCGGAAAGTCGTCTAGCATAAAACACATTAGAAGACTTCCCAAGAAGTCTTTCGGGAGTCTTCCAAGAGTCTTCCGAAAAATTTTCAAAGTCTGACTTAGATCTGAAAAAACTGCATATTCAAAAACATTCAAATGGTTTCAAAACAGAGAAAACTTCAAAAATAATTTGTTATGCCTAAATAATAATAAAAATAATCAAATTAGATTGAATCTATAACTTTTTAGAATCTAATATATAAACATATACGGAATACATATCCAAAATTTGTACCACTTTGGGCAGAAGACTTTGGAAGACTTCCTGAAGATTTCGTGGGAAGTTTTCTAGCATAAAATGCATTAGAAGACTTGCCTAAAGTATTCTGAGAAGTCTTCCGAGAGCCTTTTGAGAAGTCTTTCAAAGTCTGTCTGTGATTTGTAAAACCTGCAAATTCAAAAATATTCAAATGGCTTCAAAACAGAGAAAAACAGAGAAAAACTTCAAAAATATAATTTTATGCTTAAATAATAAACGAAACAGTCACATTAAGTTGAATCTATAACATTTTAGAATATAATATATAAACACACACAATAATACATATCCAAGATTTATAGATCTACATTTGAATGAGTGAAAGATGAGAACTATGTAATGAAAAATCTGCAAAAAGAAGATAAATTAGTGAGAAGACATAAGAAAAAAATGAGATGGATTTAAAGTTTGGTGTTTTGATGTTCAAAGATATTAGAGAGAGGTTGGAGAGTTTTAGAGTGAGAAACATTATATTTTTGTTGCAGCCATTTGAGAGGAAAAAAAAATGTGTAAATTTTCCTTATATAAGGAGACAAAATTTTTATTTAGGTTAAATATTTTCGATACAGAAGACTTCTTGGGAATACTTCTTCTAAGTCTTCTAAGAAGACTTCTTGTGAAGTCTTCTAGACCCTAAAATCAAATACACGAGAAAACTTCTGGAAGACTTCGCTTTACGAGGAAAACTAAAATTTAGGTGAAAATAATTCAGAAGACTTTTTGGGAAGTCTGATTGAGAAGTCTTTTAAAAATTTTCTAAACCATAACCTAATCAAATAACTAACTAAACAGAAAAAGACAATTCATTAAACTTAAAATCAACTTATATAGCATTTAATACACAAAACTAAACGCATGTAGGTCAATTTTTTTCTTTTAAAGTTAAGATTCTGAAATCAAATCCTAAATATAAACAATACTATAATATATGTTAATAAACCCTAAACCAAGTCTTCTTGAAGATTTCCAGACCTTATAATCAAATAACTAAGCAAAAACACTTCCTTAAACTTAAAAGAAACTTAGAAAGTGTTTAAATCAAGTAATTAGATAGATACTAAACACATATATGTAAAACTAAAAAAAAAAGGATAATATTTCAAAATATAACCCTAAAAACCAACAGTACTATAACATATGTTACTAAACCCTAAACTGAAGGCTATCATGACTCATTCTACATTCATTCATCTATGTTAAAAATAATTCAAGTTCAGTAAAACTAAATTTCCATCATTTATAAAATTTATTAATTACTTTTAAGATCTAATATATGAGAAGCCTTCTCCTAGAAGACTTCGATTTAGGCGGAAAACCTAAATTCTTTTAAAATTTAGGCGGGAGCCCTAAACTCTACTAAAATTTAGGTGGGATATGCCAGAAGATTTCTTGGGAAGTCTTTTGTGAGTCTTCCATACCTTATAATCAATTAACTAAACAAAAAGACATTTCCTTAAACTTATAAAATACTTAGAAAGTGTTTAAATCAAGTTATTAGATAGTCACTAAACACATATAGGTCAAAAAAGTTTTTTTTTTAAGATAAGATTTCAAAATCTAACCCTAAATATACCAATAATGTTATAACATATGTTACCAAACCCTAAACCAAGGACTATCATGAGTTAATTTTCTTTCACTCATCTATGTTGAAAACAATTCAATTTTAGTGAAACTAAATTTACATCATTTGAAAATGTTTATTATTACATGATTTCAATTTTTTCCCTATCAAAATATTTTTTATAAAGAATTTAAATTATTTTTAAGATCTACTGATCTAAAAGACTTACAAAGAAGTCTTCTCCGAAAAGACTTCTTTGTAAGTATTCTCATGGGGAGGGTTATAATGGTAAAACTCAATACATGTTTTTTGTTTAGTCATAAAGAGGTTGTTGTAATTCCACTAGCCTTTAGGGCTAATTTTACATTTGATTGAATTTGAGGTATATTTTTGTATTCAAAATCAAATTTTGAATCATTTTTAGAAATTTCCTCTTTTTTCTATTACCAAATTTTTTCAAATAGCTATCTAAAATAAATAATATTAATATCTTATAATTTAATTTAATTCCTTAAAATGAACTAATTATTTTTACTTCTATAAATTTCTCGTGAATGCGTCTGACTTTCATTTATATTTTATATTTTTCTTCTATATACTTTTAATTGTTAAAATATTGATTTAAATTTTACCACTGGATGGTTTAAAACATTTATTTAGCTGTCCAAAGCAACAAAACATACATATCTCTATTTTCATAATAAAATAATATTTAAAATAGCAAATTTGATTTTAGAATGATTTAAATTTCGTTATACACCAATAAAAATAATATTCGTTAGGTTTCATAGTGCATTTTAAGTTTTTTTTTTAGGTCAACTGTATTTTTAAAATTAAGAACGTAGATTTAGAAAATAAGTAAAAACAATTCAAAGGAGAAAATATCAATTTTTAAAGATTTATAAATATACAATAAAAAATGTTGTAAATTATTTATTCACACAGTCATTATACAAAACATTAAGTAACATTAAATTGTTTTATTTTATTTTTGCTTTCTTCAAGTTTGATTCATCAACCTCGACCAAAAATATAAAGTTGCAAATGGATTCTTGAAACTTAAGATTCATTTGTGGCCTAGGAGGCAGCCATAACTGAAACGCAGACAAGCCCTAAACACGTGTTACCATATCTCTTTTTCTTTTTATGAAGTCCAGTCTAGTATAAACATATCTAAACATGTGAGTTTGTGAGACCGGATTTTCCAAAGCATCAAATCAAAAACTCTTTTCTCTTCCTCCTTTTCTATTATCATCTCTTTGTGTACCTAGCGAAAAAGCATCAGAATGGAGGCTTCTCAAGAACTTCACCTTCCAAACTACATGAAAGACGATAACACTAGCCAAGAAACCAATAATTTGATATCTTCTCTTCCTGCAGACAAAGATTTCATGGGTTACAGTCTCTACAACTACAAAGGTTGTTGGTACTATCCCAACACACTCCAAGCCGTTCTTGACGTCCAAGACAATTTCCGGCCACAAAAGAACGACATAATCCTCGCTTCTTTACCCAAAGGTGGAACCACTTGGCTCAAATCTTTAGTTTTTGCAATTGTACATAGAGAAAAGTACCGTGAAAATCCCCAAATAATACATCCTTTGCTCTCACAAAACCCTCATGACCTTGTCCCATTCCTTGAGATTGAGCTATACGCTAGTAGCCACACTCCAGATCTCGCAAAGTTTCCTTCTCCTATGATCTTTTCAACACACATGCACCTAAATGCATTGCATGAAGCCACCACAAAGTCTTCTTCCTCACCATGCAAAATCGTCTACGTGTGTAGAGGTCTCAAAGATACGTTTGTCTCCGGTTGGCATTACAAAAACATGTTGCATCGCACCAAGATGGATCAAGCCAGCTTTGAGCTCATGTTTGATGGTTACTGTAGAGGAGTTACCTTATACGGACCCTATTGGGAACATATGTTGAGCTATTGGAAAGGGAGCTTAGAAGACAGGGAGAATGTTCTTTTTATGAGGTATGAAGAGATCATTGAGGAGCCACTTATTCAGGTGAAGAGACTCGCTGAGTTCTTGAACTGTCCATTCACCGAGGAAGAAGAAGAGAGTGGATCAGCGGAGGAGATCTTGAACTTGTGTAGTTTGCGTAACTTGAGCAACTTGGAGATTAATAAGAAAGGGACTACGAGAATTGGTATAGATTCTAATGTATTCTTCAGGAAAGGTGAAGTTGGTGACTGGAAGAATCATCTGACTCCTCAAATGGCGAAAAGGATTGACGAGGTTGTTGAGGTTAAACTACGAGGTTCGGGTTTGATATTTCAGTAAGGTTGTGCTATGTTGTTGTTTTCTCTTGAGCACATTAAATTTCAGCAAACAAAGTTATGTACTTCTTCTATTTTCCATGCATGGTTAAATCTCAAGGTTATTATTATTACAAACTAGCAAAGTAAGGTCTCAGAACTACCTTCAAGATTCTAAGTCATCACCTGCTTTCCTCAATTGCGCTTTACCTTCTTAGGATACTGTTTGTACAGGATTCGGTCGATTAGAATGATAACTTAGAAAATGGGGTGACTAAAGACGTTTTTATTAGAATCAACACAGTGGATTACAAGACTGATCAAAGGTGAGGAGACAAGATCAGAGGTTTAAACGACGAGATCAAAGAGATGATTAGGAAACCCTAAATCTAGCCGCTTAGTATGTGATTTGTCCAAAAGTCCTCTTTTCGTTGCCTCCTCCTTCTCTCTTATAGTGCCCTTCTGCGTGGTGCCCTAATCGCGCCTATCCTTTGGGCCTTGTCGCCCAAAGGCCGAGTATGTGGGCCTTAGTACTGTTTCATCCAAGCCGAGTATAGCTGATCGGCTTAGCTGACCGGCTTAAAGTACTCTGAGGTCGAGCTGACGTCTCTAGCCGCTAAGCCGACTAAGCTTGATCAACCTTGTCGGGCTAGGACCTGTTATGTGATGGGCCTTGTGGAGGGATGTAATCCATCTCCTACAATAAGTCCCCCCCCAGTTCACTTGTGAGTGGCTTGTCGGTCTCAGTGAATTTGTGGGTCAGGTTCGTTTATATAACAGGGCCTAATGCCGACGAAAGCTCGTTTTACTGGTGTATGGTTTTAGTCGCGTGCCGCGTCTAGTCGCTCCGCGTTACGTCTTCTCACGATGCGTCGTGTTTTACTCGGGAGGTAAACTTCTCGGATTAGGAGTCCAGGCGGTCTTTGGATGGTTAACTCTGTCGAATTGGTTCGGGCTAGAACCGGAGATTAATTTCGGTCCGGTTTCTTGATTGGAAACCGGTTTTGGCGAGAAACCGAACCGTCGCGAGTAGGTTTTTGGGCATTTAGGCGGCCTTTGAAGCCCATTTAGGCCTTTGTAGACCTAATGATGACGCTTCGAAGGACGCGCCTCGTTTTTGCTATAAATAGGCGTCTCTCCTTTGCTTTCGTCATTCTTCTCTGCAAGCTCAGGTATTCCACTTTCTCTCCCTTCTCTCTACTTTTATTTTCTCTCTCTAGATAAGCCTTCCGTAGCATAGGGTTTTTTGCTAGCGATCTAGCTGGTTTAGTCGTCCCCCCGAGTAGAAGAGATATGGCTTCAAGGAGTCGGCTATCGCGCGAGGAAAAAGGGAAAGATATAGCTACTTCGCCAAGCCCGGCTAGGGATGCGGACGGGGGTCCGTTGGAGGATTTCGACATAATCCATCGTGATGCTCTGCGGGATACGGAGAACATGAGCCTTTCCCAGCGCCTTCTGGTCGCTGATGCCCATAGACAGTTTCGCGAAGAAATCGAAGAAAACGTTGAGGGCGAGGATAGAGAGGCGAGTGGTTCTGAAGCGCCTAGCCTTGTCGTAAGGCCTAGGAGACGGGCTCGTCGGAGGGGTCGTATCGACCAGTCAGGCCGTCTCCCTGCTCCGAGAAGTGTTCCGTTCTACGAAGTAGACTGTCGTCCTGTGATATATCACCCTGGTGGGATTTTCGAAGAACTACCTTCGCTGCCTCCCGAAGCGTTACGCGACCCGCGGGTTCAATCGTGGGGAAACGTTTTCAGTTCCTGTTCTTCCAACGAGACCGTGAAGAGATTGCTAAGAGAGAGTGGTGGCGCCGGAGTCACCTTCCTCATTCCGTCAATCGATCAGCGGCCGTGGTCGCCACCGGTTGGTTATCAGTGCGTGTATGAATCTTACTTCAAGGATCAGACGAAGCTCTGGTTCCCAATCCCCAGACTGATCACGTCTTACGCATTTCGTCGGGATATCGCCATTTCTCAGCTGCTGAACGGGTCGCTGCGCATAGCCGTCATGTTGATGGTTATGGCAGCGGAGATGGATGTTTCGATGAGCGTGAGGGTGTTTGAGGAGCTGACTTTCACGAAGGCGGAGCCCAACGGGATCTTCTCGGTAAAGATGAGAGCGAGTTACAACGTTTTGACTGGTCATCCCAACAAGACGCAGGATTGGCAACGCGCATACTTCTTCATTAAGTCCGACGAGCATGCCTTCGAGGAGCCGCCGGGGGACGATTATCGCGTTTTATGGAATCAGCAACTTGGTAGAAATTTGTCTGTTTACTCGTATTCTGGTCGATGGTTCTGATGTTCCCTTTTTCTTTTGCAGTTCGTCATCCCAATACAATTGCCTATCCAGAGAAATTCTTCGAAACTGCTCAACTGATCGCGACGCATAGTCATCTCAGGTGGCCGGATCTTAGTCGGGAGTGGATACGTCGGCAACAAGCTAGGATCGCCAGAGGTAAAGTTGCCGTTTACCCTAGAGAGATGCTCTTGAACCTTTTTCATAGTCTCCGTGTCTGATTTCTCTTTCTTGTATAGTTTATTGGGAATCGAGACTTCCTTGTGTGCTCGGTCCCCGCAAATCACGTCTCTCCCTATTTACTCGGAAACAACAAAAACTCCTTAACCAAGCTAGAAAGATGGAGGGAGTTCCCGACTTAAGTGCCCTGTTGAAAGGGAAGCTTCAAATGCTCTCGACGAAATCGTCTTCTGCCGGTGCCTCAGAAGTCAGGCCTGTTCCCACAGATGGAGATGTGAACTCTGAGCCGCCAGCTCAGAGTTCCCCAAAGAAGAAGGCCAATAGGGCCAAGGCCAAGAACAGGAGTGTCCCTTTGGAAGAGGCACCACCTTCTGCCGATGTCTCTGAAGTCGCGGCTAAGAAGAAGAAGAAAAAGGAGAGCAAGAAAAGGTCTCGTGAAGAGACTTCTGTTGGGGCTATGGAGACTCCAACTGCCGCAGGGAATGATGGTGCGGAAAGAAACGATCCAGCCGATTCTACTCGGGGATCGCCTGAGGAGCGTCCCAAGAAGAAACTGAAGAAGAAAACAGCGGAAGGCGATGGGACTTCTGCTCCCGAGATTCCTTCTAGAAGTGGGGAACCGGCTACTGAAGTCGGAGATGGCTCATGGGATGGATCTCCGTCGAGTAAGGGAGCCCCTTCGTCTTCTGCGAGGGAGACTTGTGCGGGAAGCGGAGGTTCGCTTCTGCGGAAGGCGGGAGGAGGAGTTCGCTTCCCGGATCGCGTAGAATTCCTTTACGACGAGGCAACTCCGTTGGTTCTGAATCCACTTCCATGTGCTGAACTGACTCGTCAGATTCGTGGCGGGACCAGAGAGTTGCCGCCGGTCGACGACTTATACTTCAAAAAGGAGTACATTGACGCGGCTATGGCGGGCAGACGGGTAAACTCGTTTTCCCTTTATTTCCCTTTCTCTTTCTTAAAAAAATTTTCTAAGTCTTTTTTGCTTCACGCAGAGTGACGGGAGCATGAATTATCTCGTGGAGAAGTACGACAGCACTTTGAAGCAGACGATGGTCCAGCTGGGCGCCTCGGATAAACTCGCACGGACCAGATTGGGCGTGATCGAGAGGTTACGCGCCGAGAACAAAAAGGCCAGCGACAAAGCGGCCAAAGAGAAAGAGGTCCTCCGAGTTAAGTTCGAGGAATTAGAAGACAAGCTGAAGTCTGACCGTCTTGCGAAGAAGAACGCTCTCCGCGAGAAAACTCGCTTAGAGCGATTGGTCGCTTCCCTTGAGAAGGAGAAGGCTGAGCTCGAGGGAGAGAGGGACGCTGTCGTCGGGACGCTGGTCAAAGAGAGGCAACGCCTGAGGGATTCCAGGGTTCAGGAGGTTACCCGCGAGAGGATCAAGGTCCAAACGGCTATGGCGGACAAGTCTACTCGCTGTATCGGTAAGATGAAGGGCTATCTGAATCGCCTTATCGCGCGAGAGAAGGCCAAGAACTTATATGGGCAGGCTTCAGGAACCAAAAAATGCCTTGAGATGATTAAAGATAGCGGGATCGCGATTCCGCCGAGTATGATCAACATCTTCTCGGAGCAGGAGAAGATGTATGAGGCTGAAGTCGCCAATCTTTACCTCGAGCCGTTCTCTGAGGATGATTATGCTCTCTCTCCTCTCAGCCTCCCTTCTCGATTTGTGAATGAAGAGCTCATGGGGGTACTCGACCCGTATGGATCAAATGTTGGTCTGATTGGCCACGAATCAGCCTCCCAGTTGATCACTTCCCGCGAGGCGACTGAAGATCCAGTCGATGAGCCGATGGTAGACATTACTTCTGCTTTGTCGGAGCGTATCGTCGTTCCCGAAGGAACTACCATCGAAGAGCGCCCCGACGGGAGCGATCCCGAGGAGACCGGGGAAGCGATTCAAACGGATACGGGGGATGTAGCCGCTGAAGATCCGGTCTTGGTTTCTTCATCTGAGGAGCGGGAAGAGGACGGAGTGGGCGTGGAGGAGAACGGGTCATCGCCGGCGCTTGTTGAAGAGATGGTCCCGAACCTGCCAGTTCCAGACCCTTCTGCTCAGGTTGAAGGCCTTGGCGATCAAGTCGTTGAAGAAGAAACGATCGAAGCGCTTGACCCGAGTAGGGATGACCAAGACGTCGTCGTCTGATCTTGTTGTATGCTATATTTAGGATGTTTTCATCGGTGGTCTTGACAGACCTTGTTGTTGTACTTTAAAACTCTTTCTACTTTGTGTTTCTTGTCAGTATTTGCAACCCCTAAGCGATTTTACTTATCTGTTGTGTTTTGAAACATCAGATTTTCATATTCTTAATTTTTGCAAATAGACAAGTGATGAACCGGTAATTGGTTTTACTCGGCTGTCATCATGTTTCGTTTTGGAGTTGTCCAAAAGTCGATAACAAAGAATTGAGTATAAGAGTGAAAGGTCCTTCTGTCCGTTTCCTCAGTGACAATTAAGCAACCGGGTAGCTAGGCCGTTACATTTTAGTCGAGAAAAGGCAAAGATTCACTCTGTTTAGTCGGTTCAATGCTTAGGCATAGGTGAACCGTGACTGTTAAGGTCCTGGAGCCAAGTGTCTGATCAGGACATAGCTGCGAGCAAAGGAGTGTGAGTGTCCGCGTATCCTCTGCTGGAGGCACGGGAACCACGATGTGAAAGTCATTGTTTATTCAATTGAGACCTAGGTAAGGTTTTGACTTTGTTTTTGTTACAGCTGGACCTGTTAAGGCTGCCTACGTACCTCGGTTGAGGATCAAGCCATTCGTAGTTCGTTTTTCCCGAGTAAAAGTGACTGTGAGTGGCGCATTTACTCGGTCGAGTAGAAGTGACTACGGGGGTGCATCTACTCTGTTTTTTTTGTTACAGCTGGACCTGTTAAGGCTGCCTACGTACCTCGGTTGAGGATCAAGCCATCCGTAGTTCGTTTTTCTCCCGAGTAAAAGTGGCCGTGAGGGGCGCATTTACTCGGTCGAGTAGAAGTGACCACGGGGGTGCATCTACTCGGTTTTTTTTTTTTTTTTTTTTTTTTTTTTTTCGGCGTAAATACTTCTACGAGTAGAAACGTCGTAGATGCATTGAGTTCCATGATCGCGGGACATCTTCTCCGCGCGAGGTTTGGAGCCGGTATACGCCAGGTTTAACAACTTTGATGATTTTTTAAGGTCCTTCCCACCTGGCGCCGAGTTTACCGGCGTTAAGCTCTTTAGTGTTTTCAAACACTTTGCGCATGACGAGATCACCGAGTTCTAAAGGTCGGGCCCGGACCTTTTTGTTATAGTAGCTCTCAATCTGATGTTGGTAATTCTGGATGCGCAGCAGGGCTTGATCTCTCCGTTCTTCTATCTCATCGAGGGCGTCGAGTAGCATCTCCTTGTTTAGCTCGACGTATTGAGGCATTTTGGAACGTCGGAGGCTTGAAACGTTAACTTCAGCAGGAGCCATGGCTTCAACACCGTAAGCGAGAGAGAAGGGTGTCGATTTAGTCGATCCTCGTGGAGTCGTGCGATGGCTCCATAGGACTCCGTCGAGTTCGTCAGCCCAGTGACCTTTTTTGAGGTCCAGACGCTTTTTAATGCCATCGATGATGAGTTTGTTGGAGGATTCGGCTTGGCCATTACCTTGCGGGTAACGTGGAGTGGACGGGCTTAGTCGAATGTTCCACTTGCTACAAATTCCTTAAAGTTGCCTGACATGAACTGTGACCCGTTGTCGGTGACGATCTCGTAGGGCAGTCCGTGGCGGCAAATAATGTTTTTCCAGACGAACCGCGGACTTCTTTGTCTGTGACTTGAGCGTATGCTTCAGCTTCGATCCATTTGGTGAAGTAGTCGGTGAGGACGAGGATGAAGCGTCTTTGGCGGGAACAGGGGAGTGGTCCTATGATGTCCATCGCCCATCGCATGAACGGGTAGGGAGCAGTGGTTGTTCGCAACAGTTCGGTTGGACAATGGATGCTGGGTGCGTGCCGTTGGCACTTGTCGCAGCTTCTCGCATAAGACTCACAATCCGCGTTCATTGTTGGCCAGAAGAAGCCTAAGCTCCTTACTTTTATTGCTAACGCGCGTCCGCCTGAATGATTTCCACCGGCGCCTTCATGCGTTTCCGCCATAACCCTTGCTGTCTCGTCGCCATGGATGCATTTTAAGAGCACCTTACTCGCAGTCCATCTGTGCAGTTCATTGTCGAGAACAACGTAATGGGCGCTGCGGGTTTTTAGCCGGCGAGCTGCCCATTTTTCTGCTGGGAGTTCCCCTTTCGAGAGGTAGTCGATGAATTCAGTTCTCCAGTCAGGGCCAAACCCATCGTCGTCTGGAGTGGCGGGTTCAACGACTTGGGCGATGAGGGTTTGATCGGTTAGGACGTCGATGCTGGTTTCTCGATACGATGTATCGGGATGGTTCTTTTCACTTGATCACGAAGCTTGCTGCCAAGGGCGGCGAGGGCATCGGCGCAGACGTTCTCGCCTCTCGGAACTTTGATGAGTTCGAAGAATTCGAACTCTGCTGCCAGGCTTTGCACTATTTTGAGATAGGCGTCCATTCGATCGTTGCGGGCGTCGTAGTCGCCACTGAACTGACTGGCGACTAACTGGGAGTCGCAATAAGCGCTTAGTCGTTTAGCTTTGACGGCTTTTGCTAAGCGGAGTCCTGCGATCAGAGATTCATATTCTGCCTCGTTGTTTGACGCGGGGAAGCCAAAGCTGAAAGATTGTCTGATTAGCTCACCGGTCGGGGACTGCAATTGGACACCGGCGCCTGCCCCCTTGTTGGTCGACGATCCGTCGACGTGCAGTGTCCAGTTTGAGTTTGGGAGTGTGAGATCCTGCTCTAATTCCGGGGCCAGTTCGACCAAGAAGTCGGCCAGAACCTGGGATTTCGCTGCCGTGCGGTTCTTGTAGATGATATCGAGCTCGCCGAGTTCGATGGCCCACTTTGTGAGTCTGCCGGATCTGTTAGTGTTCTGGAGTATCGTTCGGAGAGGCTGATCAGTCAGTACTTCCACAGAGTGCGACTGGAAATACGGTCGTAGTTTTCGCGCTGCTTCAACGACTGCTAAAGCCATCTTTTCTAGCGTTGGGTAACGCGTTTCTGGTGCTGTCATGCGTCGGCTCGTGTAGAAGATGGGCTTTTGCTCGCCGCGGTCTTCTTTTATCAGAACGCTGCTGACTGCAGCCTGTGATACTGCGACATAGAGAGATAGAACATCACCGACGTCTGGCTTAGCGAGTACTGGGGGCGTGGTCAGGTACTGTTTGAGTTGAGTGAACGCTTCCTCGCACTTCTCATCCCAAATGAACTTTTTGTTTCCTCGCAGGAGATCGTAGAATGGCAGGCACTTGTCGGTGGATCTGGAGATGAATCGATTTAGAGCGGCTATCCTGCCCGTGAGCCGCTGCACTTCTCTGCTGTTCTTCGGACTCGGGAGGTTTAGAACCGCGGATATTTGCTTTGGGTTCGCCTCGATTCCTCGTTGTGTGACAATGTACCCAAGGAACTCGCCAGAAGAGACCCCGAACGTGCACTTTGCTGGGTTTAGCTTCATGCCGTACTTGTTGAGAGTTTCGAAGCATTCTTGTAGATGGCGGAGGTGATCGGTGGCATGGAGCGACTTAGCCAGCATGTCGTCTATGTACACTTCCATAGTGGTACCCAGCTTATCTGCGAACATTTTGTTCACAAGCCTTTGGTAGGTTGCTCCGGCGTTCTTCAGGCCGAATGGCATGACCTTGTAGCAATAGGTTCCCCTATCTGTGATGAAGGCCGTCTTCTCGCGGTCATCCGGGTGCATCATTATTTGGTTGTAACCGGAGAAGGCGTCCATGAAGGTTAGCATCTCGTTTCCAGCTGTAGACTCGACTAAGCGGTCGATGTTGGGAAGAGGGTAGCTATCCTTTGGGCAGGCTTTATTCAGGTCGGTGAAGTCGACGCAGACGCGCCACTTGCCGTTTTTCTTTTTGACGACTACTGGGTTTGCCAACCATTCGGGGTAGCGGACCTCGGCAATCGAACCTGCACCGAGTAGCCTGTCGACTTCCTCGTTCACGGCCTTCGACCTATCGGGGCCGAGCTTACGTCTCTTCTGTCGGATAGGTTTGAAAGTTGGGTCGACATTTAGCTCGTGCGTCGTTATAGTCGGGTCAATGCCTTTCATGTCTGCCATAGACCAAGCGAATGTGGATACGTTCTGTCTGAGGAAATCCAGGACTGACTGCTGCATTTCATCGGAGAGGTATGCGCCAACTCTCACGGTGCGACTCTGGTCGGCATCATCAACAGGTAACTCGAGAACCTCGTTTTCCTGGGAGTAGACTTTTGGGGTTGGAGGGGACACTGAGTTCACGGGTAGCGACGCTCGTTGGAGTTTGACCGTGGCGACTAGGAGATCCCTAGCGGCCTTTTGGTCCCCACGCAATGTTTTTATCTTCCCGTCCACTCCGGGAAACTTGACGCACTGATGGTAGGTGGAGGGGACAGCCTGCATCGAGTGTAACCAAGGAGTACCGAGTATAGCGTGATACGGAGCTTTCGTGCTAACGACGGCGAATTTGACCGTTCGAGTAACGCCGCATGCGCGCACCGGGAGACGGATCGTTCCCAAGATGGTTTCGGATGACCCGTTGAATCCTGTTAGCGTTCTGGAGGACGCTTTTATGTCGTCGAGGTCGACTCCCATCTTCTGCAGAGTTCCTCGGAAGATGAGGTCAACGGAACTCCCGGTGTCAATAAGGATCTTGGTGACATCATACTCTCCAATTCCGAGGACGACGAGGAGGGGATCATTATGGGACGCGTGAACACCTTCAGCGTCATCTGATGAGAAATTTATTGGAGGATGACTCGACGGTTTACTCGGCCACTTCTGGGACGTCGTGACTTGTCGACGATAGTCTTTCACGGAACGGACTGAGTCGCCGCTAGGGGACCCCCCCCATGATGACGTTTAAAGACTGTCCCGTTTGGACTCGCTTGGAGTTCAGTAAGGCGCGGAGGTCTTTCGGTACGCTGGTATCAGGGGGTGGAAGTTGAGGTTGACCGTTAGCTCGTTCCAACTTTCGTCGTAAGTCTGTTGATTTTGACTTGTTAAGCTTCACGCGGAGATCGCTTACTCCGGCATTGAGTTTTTCTCGGAGGTCGCCGACTGGCCCTTCGTTGTTGTTGCCAACGCTTGTCGAGATGCGCCGAGACTTTCGTGCATCTAGCATCGTCCGGAGATCTCTGCGTGTGGTGTCGCTTCCATTTTCCGGTGCGAGTCGCCGTTTAAGGCTGTCTCTCAGGTCTCCAGGTACAGGCGGATCGTCATTATCTTCGTCGGACGACAAGGATTGCTGAGAGAGTATAACCTCAATGCGTCTGCGATTAGCCGGATGCTCTTCGTCAGCTGAGGAGTCTCCCCCGCCGTTATCCCTTGGGGTTTCTTCCTCGTCGTCTCGTTGCGGAGCGTCGTTTTGTCGACCTCTGCCAGTGGCTTTGCGCTGGGACCTTCGTTCTTTGTTCTTGCTCCAGCTCTTACCGTTCTTTGGTTTGGCTTTCAATGGCTCAAACTTAAACTCGCCGCTTGCAAGGGACGAGAGGTAATGCGCGTAGAGAGATTTGCATTCTGAGGTATCGTGTCCTTTGACGTCGTGATACTTGCAATGCTTGGTGAGGTCGACGGTCCGGGAAGGTCCTGCTGCTGATCCGACTCCAGCTGCGGGTTGGGTGGTGCAAACAGAATCGACTTTTTGGTCGGATGACTCGAGTTCTCTTACCCACTTGTTCCACCCCTCCCCGCGAACTACGAGAGTGGAGATTGGTGCGTTATTCTCGTTCACGACATACATGTAACCATCCTTGGGACCGTTTTTGTCGTTTGGAGCGTGTTGGCGCGGTTCTTGTCGCGCATTTGCGTTCTTAGCCGCTGGAGCCTTGGGTGCGCTCATCTTGCTGAGGATTGCGTTGGTGTCCTCCTCCATTCGGATGAAGTTATCGGAGCGCGCGATAGCGTCTTGGAGCGACTTGGTTGGATTCTGGTACAGGTCTTCTCGGAACTTGGAGTGGACCCACAAGGTGTTGCGCAATGCATCGATAGCGATTCCGTCTGGGATCTCAATCTTCGACACTACGGCTTTGAATTTCTCCATGTAGTCGCGCAAGCTCTGGTCCTTTTTCTGATTGAGATTCCATAGGCTGGACGCGGTGGCGCTGCGCTTTGTGAACATGATGTATGTCTTGAGAAAAGCTGCTGATAGGTCGCGGAAACATCCGATTGAGTTCTCCTCCAACTGGGAGAACCAAGTCAGGGCTTGCTCGTGAAGAGTCTCGACGAACAGCTGGCAGTAACCTGCGTCCCTTTCGTCGTCGGGGAGACGGGCTCGCGCCATCGCGATGTTAAAAGCGGTCATATGTTCTACCGGGTCTCCGCCGGGCTTGTATTCAGGTAGGCGCAGCTTTTCTATCTTTCCGAGTTGGACGCTAGTTAGCGCGCGAGTAAAAGGAGTGCGCGAGGTTGCGGCGAGTACACTCTCTATTTGCGGAGCTGCGCTGGTTACATGGTGGATCTTCTCTCCCATTTGTTGAAGGCTGAGTTTGAGCTCGGCGAGCTCGCGTATTGTCGTGAGATCTGAGCCTGCTGGGGGAGCGTCTGCGAGAAAGGCTTCGTTAGGCTCCGAGTCGTCAGAGATATGGTCGACTCCGGCTGCCGTAGGATTTGTGTTGAAGAGGCGGCGGCGTGTCAGCTGGGGACGGCTCGTTTGTCCCTCAGGGACTGTGAGCGCCGCGACCAACGCAGCGAGTTGGTCGTTGGTTGTCTTTTGGACTTCGTCTTGGCGGGCGAGTCGAGCCATGACGGAGCTCATGAATTCTGAGGTGATGGGCGGCGCGGCCGCAGGCGTAGGCGTCGGTTCCTCGCCTGGGGCGCCGAAGGCGGCGTCGTCTTGAGCCATGTAGATCTAGAACGTTGCTTTAGCCAGGCCCCACGGTGGGCGCCAATTGTTTGTACAGGATTCGGTCGATTAGAATGATAACTTAGAAAATGGGGTGACTAAAGACGTTTTTATTAGAATCAACACAGTGGATTACAAGACTGATCAAAGGTGAGGAGACAAGATCAGAGGTTTAAACGACGAGATCAAAGAGATGATTAGGAAACCCTAAATCTAGCCGCTTAGTATGTGATTTGTCCAAAAGTCCTCTTTTCGTTGCCTCCTCCTTCTCTCTTATAGTGCCCTTCTGCGTGGTGCCCTAATCGCGCCTATCCTTTGGGCCTTGTCGCCCAAAGGCCGAGTATGTGGGCCTTAGTACTGTTTCATCCAAGCCGAGTATAGCTGATCGGCTTAGCTGACCGGCTTAAAGTACTCTGAGGTCGAGCTGACGTCTCTAGCCGCTAAGCCGACTAAACTTGATCAACCTTGTCGGGCTAGGGCCTGTTATGTGATGGGCCTTGTGGAGGGATGTAATCCATCTCCTACAGATACCTACACTCAAAACAACAGAGCATGGTTGGATCCAGTTCATATCTTTAATCCATGTTAGAATAGAGAAGCTTGTATTCAAACCTCTTAATGTGATCTACTCTCCGAAACCTTTCCCCTGGTGGATTGTTCACTTCTTGTAGCTCAAGTCATCAAAAGGGAGACAAGACTAGGATTAGTTTTTAGTTGCTACAGAGTAAACGCAAGCTTGAAGCTTGAAGGAGATGTATAAATAACCTATAAGTGAGATGTTCGTTCTCGAAGTTCTTCTCGTATTCCTCTATGCCTAGATTCACTAGCATAGTTCTTGCCTCTGTGTAAAACGGTTCCTGGGTATTGCTCCTTCTGATTTTTTCCCTCACCTGAAGGGAAAACAAAACATACTCCTTCTGTTCCTAAAAGAAGTATGTTCTGGAAAAAAAATTGTTTTAAAAAGATACATTTTTTACTTTTTCAATGTATGATTTTATGAAAAATTGTAAGTTTCAAAAAAAATTAATGGTGTTTATTGAATTTCTATTGACTAAAAATTATGAAAAATTGTTATTCACAAAAAACAATTTATATTTAATGAGTTTTCTTAATAAATATGAAAAGTTTAAAATATGCATCTTTTAAAAACATATGGATCTTTTAAAAACAGATGGAGTATTAAGTAAGAAGATGTGCTTTTGCATTAATTTATGAATCCAGTTTGTGGCTACATAAACAATCAATCACCTTAAACAATATATCTGCAAAAACAGCCAAACCAGCAGCGTTGGAGAGTGCGTTGTCAAGCCTTGGCTCACAAAAGAATATGCCACCCCCAGAACCTGACGCTGAGACCAAGCCGCAAAGTTGTAACCAATGTCAGGACTTAATCAGAAACAAAGTCACTTACAAACCTTGTAACTTTTTTATTGGTTTACTTTTATTTATGATTTATCACTTAATCAATTAATGAAAATATTAATATTTAATGAGTAAAAGATTCTGGAGAGAGACTCCACAGCAGCGGATGCTCTTAGACCATGATTAACTCCAATAACTCCAGTCTTTTAACTGAGATTTTTACCTTCGATTAATAGATGGTTCTTAGTTTTTTTTTTATTTTAATGAAGAAAAGCTAAGAACGGTTTCTTAAATAAGAGATATAAGAGCCGTCTCTTAGCCGAAAAGTGTAAAAACAAAAAAAAAAAACAAAAAAAGTATCGAATCATGAATTAAGAACCTCAGCTAAGAAACTGGGGTTAATCACACCCTTAGATACACAATAGGACATCAACTGAACCAACAAACCAAAAGAACACATTTTGAAACAAATATTAGCAAATAACGATGTCAAAGATATAGCACAGAAACAACTTGAAGATACTTCTAAGGAAAATGTAAAACTTGTGGTGAACACACTGACTAGGAAACAAACACTAGTAAAAAAAACCCCCACAGCCACACTATTTTTCGTGGCTATAACCCAAATTTCGTGGGTATAGAGAGAGGAAGCCACGAAATGCTACGGAAATTAAATCGTACGTATACGATCGTAGCAAAAATTGACCGTGTCAAAAAACGTAGCAAATTGCCACGATTTGCTGCGACATTTTCGTGGCCAATATTGTTACAGTTTGCTACGAAAATTTGCGTGTCTGTTCTAGCTACGAAACAAATCGTGGCTAAAACGTGTCTTTTTAAAGAAAAAAATTAAAAAAAAAATTATAAAAAAAAATTACTAAATTAGAAAAAATTAATTTTTATTAATGAAATTACAAAATATATAGAAAACAAATTATAAATATATATCATATATATATACACAAATATGTACGCCGGCTCAACCACCGGTACCGCCACCAGCTTCACCACCGACACCTCCGGATACTACGCCTGAAGCGGCGACTCGATTTGTTTCTGGAGCCACCGGTGGTGTTATGGATGAAGCGATTCACGCCTCCTCCGCCGTCACGCTTCTTCTTATCTTCAATCTTTAAGCCGGCTCAGCTCATGAGTCACCGCCTCTGCTACCTCCTCCTCCATCAATCTGCTCTGCCTCCTCCAGCTTCCTTTACCAAAATAAATAAACTCAGATTCAACGCACAGAAGAGAGAAGGAGAGAGAGAGAGAGAGAGAGAGAGAGAGAGAGAGAGAGAGAGAGAGAGAGACGCTACCGGTGATGGTGGTGAAGAGCGTGACGGTGGTGGTGGTGAAGAGCGTGACGGTTGTTGTTAAACTTCGTTGTTGTAGATGGAGAAGAAGAGGGCTGTGAGTGATTGTGAGAGATTAAGACAGAGTTGTGTTGTTGAAGAGATAGAGTTCTGGAGAGAATAAGATTAGGAAAAGATATCGAGAGAAGAGAGTTTGGAGAGAGAGAAAGAAGCACAGATAAATGAATCTGAACCATTGATTTGATTTAATCAATGGGCAAAAATTGCGATCCTCACCCTCTTATCTTAACCAATAGAAATTTAG
Source organism: Brassica rapa (assembly GCF_000309985.2). Classification (NCBI taxonomy): domain Eukaryota; kingdom Viridiplantae; phylum Streptophyta; class Magnoliopsida; order Brassicales; family Brassicaceae; genus Brassica; species Brassica rapa. The sequence continues at coordinate 11,937,062 of NC_024795.2, forward strand.
GAGTAATTATTAACTATGTTTACTTTATTCTACCTTTTTTCGTGGCTATAGTTTGCTACGTTTTATCTTGTGGCAGTATCGTGACTTTTTTGCTACGATTTATATACGAATTGTATTTTCGTGGCTTTTGTTTGCTACGTTTTATTTTCATAGTATTTTCGTAGCATTTTCAAATTTGCCACGAAAATTTCGTAGCTGTTTCGTGGTTATGAGCAAGATTTCTACTAGTGAAAAGTGTGTAGACTGTACATGCATGTACACAGCCAATGGTGGTAGCGAAGACGGTGGGTTCTATCAGCTTGTACAGAGTCGGATTAGTTTCATTCAGCTACAAACCCCATCACCATCGTATCTCCCCCGCCGGCGACTAGCAGTCTAGCATTGCTTCTCCTCCGCCCATAGCCTACGGCTGAGCATAATATCCACCAGATAGGACCCTGCATAATATAAACCTAGCATTATTGTAATCCTAACCATTTTTAATTCATTTGTAAATGAATGAACTAAACCTTTTTTTTTTTTTTTTTTTTGACCAAAAAAAAGGTTTAGTTCATTCATTTACAAATGAATTAAAAATGGTTAGGATTACAATAATGCTAGGTTTATATTATATATGGTTGGACTAGGCTAAAAACTTTCACTTTTAACATCCGTGAACAGAACCTAGCAAAAACATGGACCCCCAATTCTTCATGTTTTATGCAAAATAGATATTACAAATGTTGTTGTCCAAAAAAAAAGATATTACAAATGTTTAAGGATTATCCTTTTGTAAAAAAGAGATATTTTAGAATACCTCAAATGATATGGGAACACACACATATATAACATACATATGCATTATATATCCCCAACATTCTTGTTTTCGTCTTTTCTTCTTCATGCCTTGCTCGAGCATTGAACTCGTCACGCGTTGCACTTAAGAGTGCCTTCGCAGACCAGTCAAGCTTTAAGAGCGAAAGCGGTTTGTGTTCTATTCTTATTTTCCTTAAAACATCAAATGTTACAAAGTCGCTGCCAATTTTATGGGCAAAAATCAAAGTGTTTTCTCTACTCTCTACCATGGAACTCTCTTCCCGCCGGCCATCTTAAGCCACACCTCCTCCGCTAAGCTTCTGAGACCACCTCTCACTTTCTCATAGTTAGGTTTTTGCTTCCTTGGAGAACATCAATCGCCTTTTCTTCTCCTCCTCGATTTCGAAGTACGGTGTCTCAATCTCAGCATCACGAATCAATGTCCTGCACTTCTCCTCCTCCTCTTCAGGTTAGCTCATTCAGTATCTATAAATATCCTTATTTTCTAAGTTCCCCTTTTTGTTGGCGAGGGTCTGGTTTGAATAGCTTGATTGGTGAGAAACAATGTATCTGATAATGGAGTTGCTGATAGCTCCACTAGGATTCCTTTCTTTGACAGATCAAATTTCTTTAAGTTTTGATTGGTATATGACATTGCCACACTGTAATGGAAGCTTGTTCGATTCTAGTGTGACTTGTATTAACAGGAGCTTAAACACTTGTGGATTCTGTCCATTTTATATGTTTGTCCAAATTTTTAATCTAGTGTGTTTCTCTTTCTCTGTTTAGCAACTTGCTTCACATGTCTGTTTGATGTACACGTGAGAGACCTACTGTTCTCATCACCTTCAGGATATAAACAACACCAACCGTGTGAGGATGTGAATTCCGCTTCTTAAGATGGTGGTCTAGTTCCCGGTTAATATGTTATACGTCTGACGGACACCACAAAATGCAAGAGACAGAGTTCAAAGCTTCAAACTATGGCGGATACGAAAAAGCAGATGGACTGCAAAACTTCCTTTAATCCCTTTGATGACGATGAAACGGAGTCTCCTCCTTAACCGAACATAGACATGGCTTTCTTACATCACATCACATTATCCAATGAAACGGAAAACAAAGTTGTGTATGGTTCATAAGATGATGATTGAACTGTGATCACTATTTTTTTTTTAGCATTTTGGTTTCTTTCAACAAAAGTTGTTGAACATGTCTTTGTATGATAATCCATATGCAAATGAATAAGATATAATACGCATGGCCAGTTCTACGATTTTGGAGGTCTTAGACAATTTAATAAAGATTTTGGTAATTTAGGAACCTAATTTTTTTTTCTTTTTTACAAATTTGGGGGCCTAGAATTTTTTTCAAAACTTTTGGAAGTCCAAGCGAATGTCGCTTGGCTTGGCCAAGACCGGTCCTAATAACACAAGAATCAAATGAAAAAAAGTCTATATATCTCAGTCGAGTGGAAATGCTTTAGTTTAAACAATCTCTAGTATTCCAGTGTTTTAATAAATTTTCGACGCATTTATAAGTTAGTATTTTAACAATTTTCTTAAGTTCTATTCACTCAAAGCCATTTTGCTAAAGATTATAATTTCTAAAATATCTAAAATTTTTGTGTTTTAATAATTTTCAGTGTTTTAGTGATTTTTCGATGCATATATGTTAGTATTTAACCATTTTCTTTAGTTCAATTCACTTAAAGCAACTTTGCTAAAACCTTTTTATAATTTTAGGTAAATAATTCATAAAAAAACTTATCCCCAGATTTTTTTTTCACTTTTTTATCAAAATGAATTATATCAATTGCTTTATGATTATTCCTTTATAAAAAGAGATATTTTAGAATACCTCATATGTTATTGATAAATTTATATATATATACATACATATCTCGACCTTCTTGTCTTCTGTTTCTTTCTTATAAGTGTGCCTTGCTCGAGCATCGAAAGCGTCACACGTTGCACATAGAGTGCCTTCGCAGACCAATCTAGCTACAAGAGCGAAGGCAGACAATGTTTCACTTATAAGACTAATCAGTAAACTTTTGTAATATAAGTCATTACGACGTCGTTGCGATTAAGCATAGGCAAAAACTAAAAAGTAATAAAACTGTTCTCTCGCTAGTACGCTCGAGCTCTACGGATGGAGTCTTGATCTCAGCACCAAGAATCTTTCTCGGCGATTTTCTCTTTTCCGATCAATGACGTTCAGCTCTTTGAGGAATTTTAGTCCACAATTTGTTAAGATACTTCCAAGTTATTATAATGGAAGCTTGAGAAATTTTGGATTACAGTGTTTAATTTTAATTTCTAGTAACATTTCCATTGGGCGATAAAAACCGGACGTACGTACGTGTAAACCAAACCAATGGGTACAATTTGGGTCGGTGACCGGTTACTGTAACATTGGGTGTACCTGCTACAGCCGGTGAGGATGAAATTCATCCCTCTCCATTAAAACAACAACTCCCGCATCAACAAACAACAATAATGAGTCATCTCTCTCTCCTCTTCTTTCGACCCTAAAAGCTCTCTCGTCTCCTTTTAATCAAATCCTCTCAATCGAAAGGATCGAATCCATCGGAGCCGTCCATTTTGATCGGTAAGTATCAATCTGTTAGATCTAGGGTTCTTCGCCGTGGGGAGATTGATGGTGTGATTGCAATTTGGGATATAGATCTGGCGTTCCTAGGGTTCTTCGCCCTCGGGTGTGATTACATTGTGCTGAAATTGGAGTGGTGTACATGGAGAGAGGTGGGAGGAGATCCGGTGGTGTTTTAATCAAAAAACGAAGCTCCTCTGGTTGCTTGATTCTCAAGAAGAAGAGCGATGGGCTTGGTGACTTTTCTTCCTTTCCGGAGACGAGTGATTCCGAGTCTAGCGATAAGCCCCTCATGGCACACTATGGCAATGTAGAAGAGCCTCGTTTTGGGGTGAAAAGGGATTATCCTGAGGATTGTTTTCTTGGAAATAGCAGAGAGTGGAAGGAGAGGCATAGATTAGAAGATGAGGAGGAGGAGGAGGTAGTGGAGTTATTGAGGAGATCCTATGATGGTAGTAAGAAATCATATATGGGGTCTGCTCAATTTGGCACTAATAGGGAATGTGGAACTGCCTCTAGTAGTAAATATTTAGATATTGAGAGGAAGAGAAGAAGACCATCTTTAGATAAGAAGAACTACAAGCTTGACATGAATTCTGATCGACCAATCAGGGTTCAGGGGAAAAATGGTGTCCTCAAGGTGATGCCCAACAAGCATAATAGGATGCTGAGAGGGTTACCTCAAAGTTCCCCTCATGTCCAACCTCAAAAACCTGGGGAGACTGGTAAAATACGTGTCGCTATCCAGTCGCAGCCCGCTGTAAAGACTGAAATTATGCTTCCCCCTGCAAGGATACACTCCAATGGGTTGAAAATACCACCCATGAAAAGCAAGGGCCATGACCAAGATTCTGAAGATAGTGATTCTTCAGGGCGGCTGCAGAAGAGGATCACTCAACCTCACAATGTTTTGAAGATTGAAAGAGATAAAACTCTACCTGAGGCGGCAGCCCTTCCAAAAACCAGAGAAGGGAAGGTCAAGCGCGGTTCAGGCACGGAAAAGCAAAGATTACGTGAGCGAATTAGAGAAATGTTGCTGGAAGCAGGGTGGACTATTGACTATAGACCTAGAAGGAATAGAGACTACTTAGATGCAGTTTATATAAGCCCCCGGGGAACTGCATATTGGTCTATTATCAAGGCTTACGAAGCCCTTCTTAAGCAGGTCAATAGTGGGGAAGAAGTGGCCAAACCACGTGAAGTTGGTTCCGCAGCTACTCTGATCTCGGATGAGATACTCAGTCAGTTAACGCGGAAAACCAAAAGAAAGATTGAAAAAGATATGAAAAGGGTGGAAGAATGTGCCAATGATAGTGATGGACAAGGAAGTCTTGGAGATTTTACAGCTCCTCTTGATGACGGACTTACACATGGCTCACTGGTAATAAATACAATCTGTGAGCTTGCCTGTTGCATCTATCTAGCTTTTTCGTTGATGATAGATGAAAATCTTGCAGGATCTATCTGGTTGACGTAACTTGGTTATAGACCGTGGGAACATAGTAAACTCAGGTCCGTCCAGTTTCAGGTTTTTTCTTTTATTGGTTTGTGTGAGATCACTAAACGAATCTTTGTACCATTTAGTTGGTGGAGGACTTCTTCCAGTCGATGTTTCATCTCCTGGTAAACCTTGCAGCTTCATGATTAAAAAGATTGGAGCAGCTTGGTATTAAGTGTGCACCAATAGCTTTTTCCTGGATCTTTCTCTGTAATTTTAGCATGTTGAAGGTGATCAGTGTCATTCTCTTGTTTCTTCTATCAAAACACTATTCTAGCTAGATGTTTGTTAAATATTTTTTCTGTTGGATGAATCGGCAATGACTCAAGGAGTCTTCTTCACGTAGCTTCTAAATCTAGTTTTAAATATTATTACTAACTTTTATTTATTTATTTATGATAATGTTTTTCTCATTTTTGAGAACGGTTAACATGTTTCAATTAGACAAGATTCATGCAGAACCAACGTTTTGACCCACAGTAATGTCTTTCTGAATGAAATCATGATATGATGCCCTTTTTCTTGATTTCACTCTCTAGTCTGTAGTATTGGTGCTGTACTTTGTGAATCTGAATTGGTGTTTCAAAAAAAAGAAGAAGAATGGCGTTTCCGATTTTGCTGGTGCAAATCATAGGTGGTAAACTAAGCACTGCGATCCTTCTAGGGTGGAAATTTTGAAAGATTAATGTGTGTTTTCTTTGGTGAAAAGGAAAACGTCAATTTTGTTGTAGAATAACGTTTTAACCTTTCCAATATATGTTGGTTGAAGAATCATTTTAGCTTCAATAAACTATGTTGATTTTGAGACGAAGGAGAATACTACATTGAAGACCCTAAAACAAAAGGATTTGTGTAAATAATGCTTCTGCAACGCCAGATGATTGTCTAAATAGTGGAGAAAAATCAAACATTATCATGCTTCTGCACACAGAAAAACCAAACGCCAGATTCTTAATGCTACTGCACCAAACATTCATAAGAAGTGTTAAAGCAAAAGGATTTGTGTAAATAATGCTTCTGCTACGCAAGACCACATCCAAGACCCTAAAACAAAAGGTGATATGTCTTTCATGATGAATGCATCTCAGTGGGCAGGAGCATAAGAAGTGTTATTAATAATGAATTCTTTCTATCACGATCGCCAACGCCATCATTGATTAGTAGGACATGTATATTAATTTCCCATACAATGATTAATAGCGTTACAGTTACATGCCAAGACACATTATATCAAGCACTTTGATAGTCTGCACGACTAAAATCATTAACCCTTCTGAATGTTTGATAATCAAGTGACATTCAAAGACTCAAACGCAAAATTCATTACAAAACCACACCGGCACTAACGACCATTGTTTAGTCGTTAGCTGTTGCGAGCTGTAGAGACAAGAGCTCTTCCTCAGGGATCATCTTAATGTGACAATCAGAAGTTGGATACGAAGCGCACAGAAGCGCGTAGCCACGTTCCACCACATCTTCGCTAAGCATCCCGTCGCTCTGATCAACCGTTCCGGTCACGAGTTTCGCCGGACAAGTCATACAAACGCCGAGATTGCAGTCGTACGGCACGTCCATCCCCGACTCAAGAGCCTTCGATAAAATAGTCTCGTCCGGTTCAACCTCCAGTTCCGTCGTCTTTCCGTCCTGCTCCACCACCACTTTATACGAACGAGCAACCACTCCTCCGACGAGAAAAATCCGGCGGTTTCTTGTCGAGAGACTCACGTTCCGTAACGGGAAGGAGAAGGTGTTGGATAGATAAGGTTTAGGGGGAGAGATTGTGGAGATTTGAGGGAGAGGAAGAGTCGCCATGAGTAACAGAGACAAGGAGATTATGTTTGAGTGGGAGAGATGACTATACTTGTTGTGGTGACAAAAGGAGATAAGGTGCGGATGATAAAACCGGAATAAACCAGCTTATACCTGCTTGAGCTGAAGTTAACCTTGTAAACCGGAATAAACCGTCTTAGACCTGATTGAACCGGGAAGCAATTTTGGTTAACAACCACCTGTGTTTTTTTAATTATATTATCTCCCAAAAGCATGTGACACATTTGACCAAAGATAAATTAGAAAAATCCAAAGCATGTGGCGATTCTTAGCTGTAGAAAGGAATTGAAGAAGTAATATAATCAGATCATCTGACGATTTGATTCCATTCCATACGTTCTCTATTCTCTTCAAACGTACGTTATTGACTTTTTCTCTCTCTCTCTCTGGAAAAGGTATCATCATCATCGTCTTCCTCTTCCCAGTTTTTTTCTTTCTCAATTATGTTTGTATTGATCGGCTAATTGTATCTGATTAAGCTAATCTCGATGTTAGTACTTCTAGTGGTTTAAGTCATGTTGAGATTTATGTTTGATGATGCGTTTTAGATAGTAGTTACTTAATGTTTTTCTTCTTTGTGAATATAATAAGCAGTGAAGAAGCTTGAATCACCATGGCCTCTCGTATTGCTAATGATGTCACCGAAGTAAGCTCTCTCTCTCTCTCGATATATATATATATATATATACAGTATTCATTTATAGAGTTATGTTCCATGATCATGTAATGATTGACTGTGTTTATTTTGGGCAGTTGATTGGGAACACTCCGTTGGTGTATCTGAACAGTGTAGCTGAAGGATGTGTTGGTCGTGTTGCTGCTAAGCTTGAGATGATGGAACCCTGCTCCAGCGTCAAAGACAGGTTTTCTGTTTTTTTCCCCCCAAGTCTCTCCTTATGTTTTTTAAGTCTCGGCGTTGAAGTCAACTTTGTATTAATTTTTTTTTGTGCAGGATTGGTTTTAGCATGATCTCTGATGCAGAGAAAAAGGGTCTGATTAAACCAGGAGAGGTTTGTTTGGAGATATTTATTCTTTCAAATCACTACTAGTTGGCTTTGGTCCTTATGTTTGACTTTTTATTGTTTTTTTATTTATTTAGAGTGTGTTGATTGAGCCAACGAGTGGAAACACGGGAGTTGGGTTAGCATTCACGGCGGCTGCCAAGGGATACAAGCTTATCATTACCATGCCAGCTTCAATGAGTGTTGAGAGAAGAATCATTCTCTTAGCTTTTGGTGTTGAGTTGGTTTTAACTGACCCGGCCAAGGGCATGAAAGGCGCTATCGCAAAGGCTGAAGAGATATTGGCCAAAACACCCAATGGTTACATGCTCCAACAGTTTGAGAACCCTGCTAACCCAAAGGTAACGGCTTCTTATTTTACTAGTGCTTATGTGAATATGTTTCTGTCTGTTATTGAACTTTTGACTGTCCAATTCCAGATCCACTATGAGACAACTGGACCTGAGATTTGGAAAGGCACTGATGGTAAAATCGATGGCTTTATTTCTGGGATTGGTACTGGTGGTACCATCACAGGTGCAGGGAAGTATCTTAAGGAACAGAACCCCAACGTTAAGGTGAAAAGCTTCATATCTTTCTCATTCATTTAGCTCTTTAATCATACTCTTGAGTCTAAACTAATTCGATGGCTTTGTTTTCTCTCTTTTGTCAGCTGTATGGAGTGGAGCCAATCGAAAGTGCTATTCTCTCCGGTGGAAAGCCAGGTGAGTTTTGATTCCCTCTCCCCATTTATTACCACGTTCATGCATGCTCCTTGTTTGTCTCATCATGTCTTATTCTTTGATTACCAAATTAAGTTGCTTAACACTTGATGTTTGATGAAAATGCCAAGGCCCTCACAAGATTCAAGGGATTGGCGCTGGTTTTATACCAAGTGTATTGGAGGTTAATCTTATAGATGAAGTTGTTCAAGTAAAGACTAGTCACCAATTTTTATATTTTTTATATTACTGAATCAGAAACTTTCTACAATTCTTACTTGACTTCTCCCTCCAATCTTCTCCTGTAACGCTTTCTACAGGTTTCAAGTGATGAATCCATCGACATGGCAAGGCTTCTTGCTCGTAAAGAAGGTCTTCTTGTAAGTAATCCACATCTCACAACAAACAAATTCTTTTATTTTCCCTGATATTTGCTTATTAGATAAGATGAGACCTTTTAAGATTCAACAACTCAAAACAAAACGTGGGCTTCACTAGGAGAGGATCAGTTGTTTGTAGGGCTATCAGGCTCTCATTTTCATATTGAGAAAAGGTTTCTAACAAGAAAATCTAAAAAAAAAAAAATTGTAGGTGGGAATATCATCTGGTGCAGCAGCTGCCGCAGCAATTAAGCTTGCAAAGAGGCCAGAAAACGCTGGGAAGCTTTTCGTGGTAAGTTTTTTTTGTATTTTATGTCATCACCACAAAGCTAAAAGTTAAAGAAGCTTTGATATAAATATAAAAAGAAATAAGCAGCAATCAAACTGAACTGTTATGTTACAGGCGGTGTTCCCAAGTTTCGGAGAGAGGTACCTGTCGACCGTACTATTCGATGCCACAAGGAAAGAAGCAGAGTCCATGACCTTCGAGGCTTGAATAGTCTCTGCTGTAAAAACAAATCTCCATTTCTTTGATTTAGAGACGCCCCAAGAATAAAAAAGGATGTTACAGTTTCTCCTAAAGAGAGTGTTCATCCCCATCTCTCAGTTTCAATGCGTCTTTTGTGTTTTATTTCTGTATCTTTTGTGTGTAAACAAAACTCTATTTCTTCTTGTGAACGAACGAACCACTTGCTGTTAATAAGTCTGAATTTGCTGTGTGACGTTTTGCTCTCTTTGATTTAATAAAAAACGAATATAAACGGTGTGATATAATAAGAAATGATAAATAATAAACACACAAATTTAATAAGGTAATGCTCAAAACGGAGTGTGATTATGATCATGTGCTGGCTACACAAATACAATATTTGACGAAATCAGCTGAAAAAGTCTTGAACACCTTTGCCGATGAAGACACGATCAGAGAGTTCAGCCAAAAGGAAATTCACGGTTAGCAAAACGACGCTCGAACCGGCGATGACACCAAGCACCACGCCGGTAGTCCCAACCACTTTCTGAAACGCCGGCCACTCAATCTCCCTCACTTCCTCCGCCACTCCACTCAGAAACTCGTTCTTCCCTTCCTCCTCCTCCGCCGCTTTCCTCTGCTCCATCGCCGCTTTTATCTCTGCTCCCAGCTCGCTTATCTCCACCTCCTTTTCTCCCTTTCCACTCTCCCCCGGTGACGGAGTCGCCTCCTGCTCCGACTCAGATCCAGCTGTATCTCGGCTCTGCTCGATAGCCTTCGCCACCAGATACGGCGATTTCCTCACGCAAATCATCGCCGGAGTTCGTATCTCAGTGTGAAACGGAGATAGGGTGGAAGGTAGCGAGGCTGTTTTCCGTAACCTTATGTTTATTCCGGTGACCGGCGGCGAGAATTGTGCGGTTAGAGACATTTTCTCGATTTTGATTTTTTTTCTTAAATTTTAGAAATGATTTCTCCTTATCTAAAAGGTAGTGATCAGATGCAACAGTTACTACTATAGTAGGGTTGCTACAACTTTGGGCCTTTTTGTAGCCCACAGGCCCAATTAATTATTCTCAAAAAGTTTTTAAAATAGTGCGGAGGAATAAATGAATTAAATCGATTGGGATAAAGAATAATATTCCGGCGATGACGACGGAGAAAGTAGCCAGAGAAGTGTATCTGCGAAAGCAGAGACGATGAACTTGTGAGTATGTTTAGGATTCAAAGAGAGGTAACAGAAGAGCAGTTCGTTCAAGTATTCTCTATCGGAGACGTCGTCTCTCGTCGGATCTCTAGCTTCCACCATCTCTCTCATCGACCTTCCGAAATCTCTGCACGGATCCGGTGAGTCAATTTGCTTCATAATCGCCGTTCCGTCGCTTAAAAGCTTTGACACTACGGTGTAACTTTCATCTTCGTCATCTTCATCTTCTTCGTCGTCTTCGTCGTCAGCTCTACGCGGAGAAGGATGCAATCCACCGGTGAACAAACTGGATCCAGTGTCGCCGGATTTGGGAGTGGTCAATGCGGCGGCGACGGAGGTGAATTTATCGTTACGGTGGAGAGGAGAGGAAACAGAGAGGTGATCGTAGAGAGAGTTGAAGTTGTTGATGAAGATTGAGGGAGTGTGGTGATGATGATGATTAGATGGTGGGTTGTGATTGGGTACGACGATCGGGGAAGAAGGAATCGACGGTGATACAACACCGGAGGAGGAGAAGCATAGGTGTAGCTTCTTCCTTAGAAATGTAGACATGTTTGGTTAAGGAGGAACGATTAATTAAGACTTTGCAATGCTTATTAATACATGCAACAGTTTTGTAGTAAGAGGAGGTCACGTAGTGTATGCAACGTCCATAACGTAGCTGGACCCATTTTTTTAATTTATTTACAATCCACTTCTTTTAAAAAAAATATGTTTAGAACGCGGATTTACACCAAGTCTTTGATGATCATATTCCATTGCATAATATTTTTCTCAAAAGTTTATCTTCTATCTTTTTTTTTTGTCGTCGGCAAAAGCCCAAGGAGGATTTTACAAGATTGAGGCCATCCAGGCCCAGCCATATTAAAACAAAAAAAAAACAAAAAGGCCCACAACGGCCCAGCCAGGAAGAGTCCAAAGGAAGAAGGTGACGAGACTGACATCATGTTGAACGAGAAGCGCAGGTCATGCGCGGTAGGGACACATGCCAAGCGAAGGCGCCACCCTTCTTCACCGACTTGCACGTCATCGTCGGAATTCAAATCGGCGTTCCACCGGACACACCGGAAACAGAAACCCGTTCAATGGAAACCAACGAAGACGATGATTGGAAGTGAAAAGACTTTGATAACAACTCCTTAATTAATCTTCAACACCGGACCTTCAACCACCGGAAACCTCAATCAACACCGCCGAGAGTAATTCAGTAGCAGAACCACCGTCGTACCAAAGACTAAGCAAAACGGTCTCTGCTTAAAGAAAACGCTTCAACCACATGCGATCGAGGATTAAGAATCCGATTCACAGTCAGATCTGAGAACGAAGCTCTCTCGAATCAGGAAAAGCTCAAGCAGAGAGAGTAGACAAACCGGAAACATTCGGATATAAAGCCGCCGTCAGCACCGGAGAATAAGGTGCGACGCAGAGACTAAAGCTGGCCGCCAAACACCTGAAGAGAAAGCGTTGACGCCAGAATCAAAAGCCGGCCGACCACCAAAGAAGGTGCGACGCCAAAAGAGAGACCCAGAATTCTGAAGTTACGCCGGATAACACCGGCCTGAGGTTTGGTCTCATCACTTTAGTTTATCTTCTATCAAAATAATTAGTGAATTGAGATATTCACTATATATAAATATATAACTGATAAAATTATCGATATTTTTCATTGTGGCAGTTGGGTAAAGCCAAATCGGCAAAAAAGAAGAAGGAAAGACCTAACCGACTTTCTCCCGTAAATAGAGAGGAAGTCACATAAATAAAAATATTTTAAAAAAACTGGGAGTTATACGTTTACTTCGTTCCTATGAGATAATCGTTTTTAGCCGATATTATCAATATATTTTGTAATCAATCTCAAATCTTCTAATAAATGGTTTTCAAATAACTGACCAACAATTTGTGCTTTCATCTCGGTTACGACGCTAAATTCAAATTGAACAATTGGTGCCATTTAGGCGTTTACGAAGAGATTAAAATACAACACCAAAAAACTACTACGATTATAGATTATGATTACTTGTAACAGATATTTCAAAAAAAAAATATCATTGAAACTTTTTATATTGTTTTTTTTTCATTCAACATGTTTTCATTAATATAATCAAATTGTATATGGCTAATACAAATAATCCACCAACCATATAGGTGGTGTATGATACTAAAACACTAACTTTTTGTCTGTTGACATTTCCCAGCTAACAAAGATATCCAATGGCGAATATCATATAAGATATTACCCAACAGAGCATGATTCAAGACCACAGTGCTGATGATTCGAGCAAGTTCTGAGCTATTGCCTTCGAACCCGACCTGTCTCCATCCATTGAAACTTTTTATATTGTTTTATGCTACAAAATAACAAAAAAGCATAATACTTTATCATTTTCGGATAGATATGTATCATTAATAATTTGATAATATTTTCTAACACTATATAAAAATATAGAAATGGGGGATTTAATTTTAACACAGATTTGATACCACTTTTTAATTTTACTTATAAATGATAACTATTTTCATAAATATCTTAATTTTAGAGAAATACAAATGATTTATCCAAAACAGAAATACAATTTTTTGTTTACATCACAAAGTTTACTTTTTTTGGGCAAAGTAATGTAGCTTTTATGTAATTTAAGTAATAATATAATTTTATGAGATGTTAAGTAAATTGAGTTAACTTTTAACTTTCATAACTAAAATGTAATAACTGTAAAGTCAAAATAGAGATATCAAAAATAATTGTTCGAAGGAGAAAATAGAAAAATACATTGGAAAGAAATAATACTTCAAAATCTAGTATAGCTTAAAGTTTTTCTATAGAAGAAAAAGAGTTGTTTACCATATAAGACACTTTTGTGTTTGTTTTTACATGTAGAAACACTTACAGCATGTGACACACATTTTCTGGACAGCTGACGTTTTTCTGACTGTTTTGCCCTCACATCATATGGTTTGATTCTTTCTAGTTACTTGCAAGTAACTAAATTATTTAACAACTAAACAACAGAAGGGACGATAGAGAGAGATGATATATGTAGTGCATTTATAGTTTTACATATTTTAAAATGATTCTTACTTATTTCACCCTTTAATATGTTTTGCCTTTATTTTCTTTTCAAAATATTTAAATCAAATAAGTTTATGACTATAAATTATAATTTTTAATTTTCCACATTTAGACATCTATTTTTGTATATATATATATATATATTAACATTTATACAAAAAAATATTTGAACATAAAAAGTGTGGATAATATTTTTTTTTTTTAGAAATGTGGACAAAAAAATTGTAGATAGGTAAATTTTGTTTTGGTTTTTCATATTCAAAAAGTGTGGACATGATTTCGTGGACAAAGTTTTGTGAACAAAATTTAGTAGAAGCAATTTTGTGTCCAAGGTTCGTTTTCAGATATTTCTTCGTATATTTGTGGACATGATTTTGTATACGATTTACAGATTTTCTAAGTCATATATTTCTTAGTTTGTTTATGAATTATACAATATGTCATGGATGAAGGTTGGTCGGAAAAGTTCTCAATCATATTGTGGATACTGTTTCGTGGATATATATATATATATATATATATATATATTATATAGGATTTTGTGGATACAGTTTTTGTGGACATACATATTTCATCCAAGCATCTCGGCGGAAGAGCATCTCGACAGAAGAACTCTAAACTTGATATGCAAATAAATTAAATCTTACGGAAGGAGCTGTCTCTAAGGCTACATCTAAAGCTGAAAAAGTCACGTGTTTTATACCATTTTCTTCCACAAATTTAAAGAAAGCCTAAACCCAGTGTTTTCCATACATTACTTACTCCATCAAAAAGCCTGATATGCAAATAAATCAAAGCTTTCCCGAGCTTAGATTCATGGAGTTTTCGTAGAGTTGTGAACTCAGTGGCTCAGAGACGGTGGTCGCGAAACAGGGACGACTGTGGCTCAGAGACGATGGTCACCAAACAAGAACGACGATAGCTCAGACACTACAAGAAAAATGTGTTTTAATGGCGGACGAATAACGCTATATAACGATACTATAGCGGTTTTTGAAGCGCTGTATCATCGCCCGTCATAATAGGTAAAGGACATTACATAGCGGTTTTTTGCACTTCTATCTTTTCTTCCGATACGGTAGCGCTTTTCTATCTGCAATTAAATATTATTTAATAGCGTGTCATAAATGCTATTACTTATATTAAAATTCTTTATTTTAAAAATTATTTATGGAAATTTAATTGTTTAAAAATAAAAAACATAATTAAAATTTAAACTGGTTTATATATTTAAAAACTTGTTTATTATTTAAACTGATTTATAATAAAACTGGTTTACAAAAAGAATATGGTATACACATTAGAAAATAAATCAAAACTAAACCAAAAAACTAAAACCAAGATTAAACCTAAACCTATTTACTAACTAAAACTAATATAGTAACGACCTCTGGCTGCTTCCGCGTCTTCGTGCCTCCGCCTCCTCATGCCCCCACCTCAAATCACCTTGCTCTGAACTACATCTACCTCCGCCTCCTCTTCTGGTTCGTAACACCTCCGGCGCATCTCCGCTATGTCAACCTTCACCTCTGGCGTGCATCCCTTTCATCATTATTCCAGATCTGTGAGCAAAATTAATAGATTTTATTAGAAAATAAAAGATGAAAAAAGATGAACACGAAAGAAGCGACAACCCAAAGAGGAGGAGGCGAGGTCATGGTGATGGTGGTGAGCTTGAACCCGTTACGACAGACGACGAGTTTGAGAGATCGTGAGATGAGGATTGAATAGGTGATGAAAGAGGAGGATTGATAGGAGAAGATGATTGCAGGATATGAGATGATGAGAGAGGAGGATTTCAGATGAGTTATCGTGAGCAAGAAGATTGAAGAGATGGTGAGAGAGGAGGAGACCAGAGATAGTGAGAAAGAAGATGAAAGAGAAAATGCAAAAAATAAAATATTAAACTGAATCACTTTTGTCCGTTAGATTGAGTTATATTGTTTTATTAATTGATCAATGAGAAAGAAGGGAAATGATTAACAAAAGATTGAGTTGTAACCATTGGATTAAAAGAAATCAATGTCATAGATTAACTAATCAAAAGTGTTTTTATTTAATAGATGTTTTAAAAATTATAATTTTATTATGTAACTAGTTTTATTTATATAAAAATTAAATTATCATTTACAATTATAAAGTTACGATAAGAACTATTGAATTTCAGATTTAACATATAAGATTTTAAAGCAAATGTTTGTGTGATAGGGTTCAAAGGTTATATTTAAGGTTTGAAAAAGAAAATTTGAAAAGATCATATATTTATAATTATTTTTTTTTAGTTTTTTGTTTTATTAAAACTTGGAAATATTAGATTTGGGATTTTTTATTTTAAACTTAGTGTTTATATGATGTTTGAATAGGGATATAGGGTTTAGGGTTTGAAAAGATGTAAATGATTTAGGGTTTTGAAATTTAAATTTAAGATTTGAATTGAAAATAAATTTTGAAAATACTAAAATTTAAATTTAAACTTAAGATTTAAGATTAAAATAGGAAAATATTTGAGCTTTAGGTTTGTGTTTATAATTTAGGGTTTAAAATATGTTCTGAGTTTAGGGTTTTAAATAACCAAACATAGTGTTTTTAATTATGTTTTGCTATTAAAACTAAGTGTTACGTTAGAACCATACACTATTATAGCGTTTTCAAATATGCCACTCTATCATAGCGTTTTGAAATGTACAAACGCTTTCTAAAACTAAGGCGTATGTCAACCATAGCAGAAGGCAAAAAATGCTATCCTCTACTGCTATTGAAACCCATATGTCTTGTAGTGAGATAGGTTGGCTCAAGAACGACGGCAACAATGATGGCTCAAAGACAGTGGTTCAGGGAGGACGGTGGTTCAGACTCAGAGACGATGAATCAATAATGCAAAGTTATGAGTTAGGAGAGAGAATGAAACTTTTGTATTGTCGGTGGTATAATTAGTTTTACTAGTTAAAATAAAAACGTAAAAAGAAAATAAAAATCTAGTTGGTTTGCTTAGAGGGTAGAAAAGACAAAGAACATGAAAAATATGTGTTAAAGGCAAGAAATGTCTTTAGGTATAATTACAAAGTCAAAATGTGTCTTTTCGTGTAAATTTCTGAAAGAAAAATAGAGTAATAAGATGTCTTAGTTTATAACAAAAAAAAATTACAACCTCCACGGCGTGGACGACTTCATCCACGGCTGCATCTCCAGTACCTAAATCCTCTCCATCACATCCTCAGGGCCGTGCCTGGATGCAGGCAAATCAAGCATGGGTTTAGGGTCTTTTCGATATTAATTATTGTAGCGGCCAAAACTTCTTAAATATTCCACTATAGTCTAGTGGTTGTTATGTGTTTTCATCATTATCGTAGTGTCACAGGTTCGAACATTCCTTCTTCCTATCTTTTTAGTATTTAATAAATACTTATTAATTGTTGGCCTCAAATATTTTTGGCTTGGGGCCCATCAATCTTCAGGCACGGCCCTGGACACCCTCATTCTTCTCCGTCAACGGCAACGTCTCCAACTGTTATCGGTAAGTTTCCTCGTCTTTGGATATTCGTAAAATAGTTAAGGCTTGGACTGGATTTGTATTTATGATGATCAAAATTCAGAATTGCTTCTCACCTTTTTTTCGAAATGTAAGTGATAAGATTTGAAGATAAGATAGATTTGTGCTCTAAAGAGCTTATTGAAAGACTAATAGCTCATAGAGCTTTATTGAATGATAAAGAAACTAAAGAGAGGGAACTTTGAGAGTTGTCACCAAGAACTAATAAGATTGATTGAACTCATAAAAGGGTTTAAGGTGGCTGCAACTATGGCAACCAAAGTTACTTACACAAAAGCTCATTACAACATATATAAGAGTAGATTGATGGAAACCCTAACATAAATGGGTATTGGGCCTGACTTGGGCTTGTTCTCTAATAGTAAGAACACTAAATGTCCATTGTACATTAGATGTTCGACTAAATGTCTGAGTGAATATCTATCTCATTTGTGTTTGTTACTAATTTACTCATCAGATGCTCACTGCGTCGACGGTTTCCTCAACCGCTGTCCAAGACTTACTCTCACACTGCAAAACACTAGGCCACATCAAGCAACTCCACGCCCACATCCTCCGTACAGTGTCCGACCATCGCCGCAGCTCCTTCCTCTTCAACCTCTCCTCTTCTTCTTCCTCAATCAATATCAACTACTCTCTCTCCCTCTTCTCATCTATCCCCTCTCCACCGGAACCCTTCCTCTTCAATCTCCTTCTCCGGAACCTCTCCCGTTCCGATGAACCTAGAGCCACGATCCTCTTCTACCAGAGGATCAGACACGCCGGTGGTCGTCTCGATCAATTCAGCTTCACTCCGATTCTTAAAGCAGCCGCCAAAGTCTCCGCCTTTTTCGAGGGTACGGAGCTTCACGGCCTTGCCTTGAAGATCGCCACACTTTCCGACCCGTTTGTAAAGACTGCAGTTATGGATATGTACGCGTGTTGCGGCAAAATCGTCGAGGCCCGTAAGGTGTTCGACGAAATGCCCCAGAGAGATGTTGTTACGTGGAATACTATGATTGTGAGGTTAGGAATCATATTCTTCAGTGTTTCTTATCTTTTTTCTTTTAAAGAAGGTGTTTACTTTCAAGCTTGTTTGCAGGTATTGCCGATGTGGATTTTTAGAAGAAGCTTTCGAGCTTTTTGAGGAGATGAAGTGTTCTAATGTTATGCCTGATGAGATGATTCTCTGTAACATTGTCTCCGCATGTGCTCGTTCTGGGAATACGGGATATAACAGTGCGATTTACGAGTTTTTGAAAGAGAACGACGTTAGGATGGACGCTCATTTGCTGACTGCTCTTGTAACCATGTATGCTGGAGCAGGCTGTATGGATATAGCAAGGGAGTTTTATACGAAGATGTCGGTGAGAAGCTTGTTTGTTTCGACCGCCATGGTTTCTGGGTTTTCAAAAGCTGGGAGGCTCGAGGACGCACGGGATATATTTGACCGAATGGAGAAGAAAGACTTGGTGTGTTGGACGACGATGATCTCAGCTTACGCTGAGAGTGATCATCCTGAAGAAGCTTTAAGAGTTTTCGATGAAATGTGTCGCTATGGGACAGAGCCTGATGAGATTGCATTGGGGAGTGTTGTATCAGCTTGTGCGAGCCTCGGTGTTCTGGAAAAGGCGACATGGGTTCACGAGTACACTCATCGTAACGGGTTTGAGTCCTCTTTGACGGTAAACAATGCTCTCATTAACATGTATGCGAAATGTGGAGGTTTGGATGCAGCGAGAGGTGTGTTCGAGGAGATGCCAACGAAGAATGTTGTGTCATGGAGCTCTATGATCAACGCCTTTTCTATGCACGGGGAAGCCAATGATGCGCTTGCCTTATTCGCCAGAATGAAACAGGAACATGTCGAGCCCAATGATGTTACTTTTGTAGGAGTGCTATATGGTTGTAGCCACTCAGGGTTAGTGGAAGAAGGCAAGAAGATCTTTGCATCAATGACGAACGAATACAACATTACTCCGAAGCTCGAGCATTATGGATGCATGGTGGATCTCTTTGGGCGTGCTAATCGTTTACCAGAAGCTCTTGCGGTTATAGAATCAATGCCAATGGCGCCTAACGTTGTGATATGGGGATCACTGATGTCGGCTTGTAGAGTTCACGGAGAGATCGAGTTAGGTGAGTTAGCAGCCAAACACGTCCTCGAGCTGGAGCCTGATCACGACGGGGCGCTTGTGTTGATGTCAAATATCTACGCGAGAGAAGAGAGATGGGACGATGTGAGGAAGGTAAGACGAGGAATGGAGGAGAAGAATGTGTTAAAGGAGAAAGGTGTTAGCCGGATTGACTTAAACGGGGAATCACACGAGTTTCTCATTGGTGACAAAAGGCATAAGCGATCAGATGAGATTTATGCGAAGCTAAAAGAGGTTGTAAGTGAACTGAAGCTGGCGGGTTGTGTTCCAGACTGTGGTAGTGTTTTGGTGGATGTATAGGATTAGGAGGAAGAAAAGAAGGATTTGATTCTATGTCGTTGCAAAAGGCTCGCGCTCTGGTTCGGTTTGATGCATAAGGAGTGAGAAGAAGAGAAAGGCTTGAGCGTAATTATTCGGATAGTGAAGGATTGTCACAAGTTCTTCAAGATTGGCTCTCTAAAGTGTATGAACGGGAGATCATAACGAGAGATCAAACTAGGTTTCACGATTATAAAGACGCCTTGTGTTCTTGCAGAGAATGAATACTGGTGATGGGCAAAAATCTCATAAGTTCTCTGTTCTATTTGGAACAAAACAATATATTAATTTCTTTTTTTGTGTATATAATTCTAGAGAGTTTGCACTATATAGCAAAGATTAAACACAAATAGTAAGGTGATTGGTCGTGACTTGCGAGTCTTGTGAAATAGGAAATGTATTTAGCTTTAGAGCAACTTGGCTCTATAGCCATTAAAAAAAAACTAAAATTAAAAAATTAACCATCTTTCTCCTTTTATGTCTTCCTTTTTTTTTCTATCTCTCTAAACTCATGGTTAGATTCTTAATTGAGTTTATTTGCTGAATAACCATATATCATGTATAAATTAATTAAGTAACACTGATTTTGACATAATATAATGTCTGACTTTTACACCACTTCTCAACCGGTTTTATCTTTTCATTTAACAAGTTTCCAGTTAACGTCTGATAGGTGATGACGTTGCCAATTTGGAGAGCAAATATGTCAGCGATGGAATATATAGCCAATAATGTTTAACAGTTATTTTATTTAAAAGAAGAAGAGGAAGCCACGTCAAAAGGGACAGTTAACAAATGTATATATACTGTATATATATGCAGTAAAACGAGTGATGTAAAATATAAACTTGTAGCAAAAAAGAGGACTATTTCATTTACTTACTGATATCAAGTCCAAGAATGCATTAACACATGATTTGAAAATTTCAGAGTATTCTATTTCATATCATCAAAATAGAATAAGGCACCAAACCCATCCTAGCCCCTAAATAATAAACTATATCCCAACTCCACCCTCGACCCAAAATAGTAAATCTAAACTCTAATCACTAAACCTAAATGCAAATATAAAACCTAAACCCAAATGGAATAGAACAAAATAAATAGCATAATACATATTGGTGAAATTATGAAATGATTATGCTTGCATAAAAGAAGTTTATGTTGACCTTAATTTCAACCCCCACATTCAAATAATAAAAAGCCTAAACACTAATCACTAAAACCTAAACCCAAATATAAACCACAAATTCAAATGTAAATTTTAAACCCAAACGGAATGGAACAAAATAAATATCATAGTACTTATTGATAAAATTATGAAATGACTGTGATTGCATGAAAGAAGTTAATGCTGACCCTAAACTCAACCCCCATATTCCAAATACTAAACCCCAAACTCTAATCACTAAACCCTAAACTCAAATAGAAACTTTAAACCCGAATAAAATGGAACAAAATAAATAGAATAATACATATTGGTGAAATTATGAAATTTCTATTGCATGGAAACACTTAATGTTGACCCATGTTTATTCACTGTAAATACAACAAAACATACCTCATGCTTATTCCCTGTAAATTCATATTTTTATTATAAGTTCGGCAAATAGAATATAATAAAAATAGTAAATTTACGATGAAATAACCAGTGAAGTGTCATTACTTATAGGCTAAGAGAAGTTTTTAAGAAGTCTACATTTGTGTGAGTTGGTTAACGAAATAATTTGCAGTTCATCTAGGTTTTATTGTCGTTCCAAATAAATATATGACATTCCATTTCATATGTATTATGGTTCCATTTACATGCACATAATTTATTTCATCTATATACACATTACACCAATACATATAAATGAGAATATATTCACTAGCTGGCTCAAATCCAGTTTCGAACAGTCTAGTTGGCAGTCAAAATCTTTCATTTGTAACCTGAGACACACAAGCAAAAAATAAAGGTGTTAAGATCTATCTAGAAAAATACATGTGAAACAGAACGTACAATATAACAAAATAAAAGAAAAATCAGGTAAGACATAATGATATGCATAGACAACAGACAAATTTAATGCATAAGTGACTCAGTGGAAACATACAAGGGCAAATACTAAACAGTTTAAGCTATTTCATTTCCCGTAGCATAGTTTTTAAGCTATTCCATTTCACATAGCATAGTCATACAATATAGTTTTACTCCTAATATGTTCCTTTCGATTCCAAACATAACTGACCCCATACTTCGCAATAAACATATGAGTACGATCACCCGGAAAAAAATCAACCCTAAATC
Organism: Brassica rapa; assembly: GCF_000309985.2. Taxonomy (NCBI): domain Eukaryota; kingdom Viridiplantae; phylum Streptophyta; class Magnoliopsida; order Brassicales; family Brassicaceae; genus Brassica; species Brassica rapa. The sequence goes on from NC_024795.2 coordinate 11,958,940, forward strand.
AATTTGTTGATCTCGGCCTACCAGATCCGACATGCAACACACTTCGAGAAGCGGAGACGATATCCCCTTTGCAACGCACTTCGAGAAGGCGAATAAATTCGCACAAGGCTGATGGCGGCAACGGTGTAGAGCAAAACAGTGGGTTCGAAAAGGTGGAGAAAATCGTCGACGGAAAACTTACAGTTCTCAAAAGTTATAAAAAAAAGTTAAAAGAATTGATGTGAAGGGAAGTAAGCCACAATTTTCATTTTACAGATAATAGCTAAGATTTTTATTTTTTTCTTTTGCTTCAGGTTTCACTGATTGCATGAAGGGGTAACACAGTATTATTATATAAATCTAACGCCGTGTATAGGAATGTTAGGTAAACTGGTTATGCAGGGAATTATAGATTTTTTCATGGTTATACAACCATATTTCCCTTCTTAATTTTAGGTTTTTTTTGTTATTTCACTAATTCTCTCTTGGCTTTAACTCTTATTACAATCATGAAGATTTTAATTTGAGAGATTTAGGGGAATACTCCAAATGGAAGTCCAAATTAGAAATTTATCCATGATGTGACAAGTCTTGCAATTGCGGTTAAATATTTACTGTTTTGCCCTTCGAAGCTTGAGCAGAGAGAGTACAATGACGTGGGGCTTCAGATTTTATCAGAGATCACATAGGTTCCTATTGAACCATAGGTCCGACACTAGGCAATTCTCCACCACACATATTTTCTTTGAGCAGGTTTGTCGATGGAATTTAGAGAGTATTTGCCTTTTGAACCATAGAAGCTAACTTACTAAAAATTAGTATATTATACATGTACAGTTTATGTAAAGATAGATAGAGATGATAACATAATTCCGCAAATTTTTAATATTTGTCATTTTCCAAAAATAATAACTTTTGTTAGCTGATGAATAGTTTGGCATAAAGTTTTGTTAGCGGCTACATATATTTTTAACGTGTTACAAATTTTGTTAACATGTAATATTTATTTATAAAGCGTTAAACAATCTCGTTAATTAATAATAAACTATATAATTTAGTATTATTAAATAATTTACTAAATTATCTAATGGATAAAACATAAAGTTAACCAACTAATATTATAGTTAACGAGAAAAATAAAAAAATTACCATGTTATATTACAAGTTAGCATGTTAACAATAATAGTATCGTATAAAAACTGAGTCTACTTTTATATATATGCTTTAACGTGGTAACATAAATGTTATATGTTTCATAGGAGAACATAAACAATGATAGAACTAAAAGAAATTACTTAGAACCAGATGTAAATACACAAATAGGAATTATCGGGGAAGACAATTATGGTTACTGTGCCGAGTAAACGAAAAAACATAAGCGCCTCGACAACAGAAGCAATACACAAACTACCCGACTGAAGAAAATGACAGAGAGGGAGGTGCCGCTGTCATAAGCTCTGAACTGAGCTATCTTTCCTGGGAATGAAATCAACCACCAAGTTTTTGCTATGTTTCAGATCTATGTAGGTTTTGGGTCATGGTGACCCGAAAAATAAAAATAATTCAAACCAATGAAAGAGAGAACGAGAGAGAATAAGAAGAAAGAGAATCTGCGTAGGTGTTTTGGAGTCTCAATATGGTTGATGAATCTCGATTCAATTGCAACGAAACAAAGAAATGCGGTTAGCGATGAAAAAAAATGAAGAAAGAGAGATCCAAGAAATAAAGTAAAAGAAAAAAAAAGCAAAAAGTTAGACGAAGAAGAAGACCAAAATGAGAAAGATACTCCACTTGAATGACACACATACATGCCTACCACTTGTACAAGGGTCCGGAGTGTCATAGTGCTATGACACGGCTAAGAGCATCTCCAATGTATACCTCTATAATTTTCTCTAAAATAGAGATCTCTATTATAGAGGTGAAAATGCTCCAATGTATGCCTCTATAATAGAGTTCCTCTATTTTAGAGGAAAATATAGAGGAAAGTTACTTTTTGCCTCTATATTTAGAGGTGAAAATAACATATCTCTATATTTTCCCCTATAAATAGAGAAACTCTATTATAGAGGCATACATTGGAGCATTTTCACCTCTATAATAGAGTTTCTCTATTTTAGGGGAAAATATAGAGATAGAAATAAGGGTGGGTTGGAGATGGTCTAATGCATGGGCTACGAGTATAGATGTAGGGGCAAAAATGAAAAAGAACAGTTCTAATTAGTTGGGAGGGTAAGTAGTTAATTAAGGTCTTTTGTTATGGTCTTAGAACATGATTATCGCTAAATGGGTTTTAGAGTTTCTTAATGTTTTTTGTTTTTTTTTGTCCAAAAAAAAATTAAATAGTAACCAATCGCGGACCGCCACGTGCCAGTGAAACCCGCGAACAGTACATAAAACCGATCTTTATTTGATCACTTTTGTCACCAGTTTTATGGTGATATGTGGGGCTCACCATTAACTTTTTCTCTAAAACCCCTATTAGAAACTACCGATAAAGATGGTCTTATGGACATGAATGCCAAATTTCCCTCTTATTTTGTGTTTTTTAAGCTAAAAAAATGGTTGTAGCATTTTTATTTTCTAAGCCATTATTTATTAAGTTTTAGGAAAAATCTATTGTTGTAAGAATATCTTTTTTATTTAATTCGTACGGTTATATCACATACATTAGCATAAAAAAGTCATAAATCTCTATTATTAAAAGAGAAGTACCAATATAAATTGCCCCTTAGTTTTCAAAGTTATTTACATTTGAATGCCACTGAAGTAATAAATTTACCTACCTTTTACTATTCTTGTCTTTTATAGTTTAATTAATGCATTTTCCTAAAATAAAGTATAACAAATTATGTTTATTTATTTAAAAAATGTTTTCTATAATCTGGGTAAACAATAAATTATACTTAATCAATGTCAAAATTATAACAAGATTTTATTATTACGGGATAGTTATTTTTTATTTTGGTATATTAACTACGTCTAAAAAACATAAAAGTGTTATAAAAATACATAATATAAAACACAAAATTTTAAATAATATATTGAATTATTTAATCGTATAAATCAAATATAAAAATAGATAATCATTTTCTTTTACATTAAAATATTGATCCATAAAAAATACATTTGCACGAACACACGAGTTATATTTTAAAAATAGGGTTGTAACAGTTGACGGATCAAAAAATAAAATAAAATTATTCATTATAAATTGTAAAATGGTTGTGTTTAGAAATATATTAAATAATTATTATATATATATATATAAATTTTAAAAACATATATTACCATTTATATAAGATAAATATTTTTTTTTGCAAACTAAAAATAAATACCTGCGCGGGTGTGCGGATCAAGCTCTAGTACTAAATTCTATTGCAGAATTTTAAAGTTACAGTGTGGAGAGGTCGAAAAGGAGTTTAAAAGTGAAAAATGTGAGCAAACATTGACTTTTGAGAAGTCCTTGTTTCACCATCTCTTCACGTGTTTTCATTGTTTTTTGTTTTCCTTGTATCTTCCCTCCTCCCCTGTTCAGCTGTTCTTATTTTCAAGTCATCAAGATTTGTTTTTCTAAATTCATAGAATGATAGAATATATAAGTTTATTAATCTATTAATCAACGGTCGGATTGGTCGATCCAGTAATCGGTGACTTGGAAGATGTTTCTGGTTCGCTTTCTAGATTCAGGTTCAATAACATTGCATGTCACTATTTGTGTGTTTGAACCAATGAAATATATATTCTATGTTCTTGTCAAATGGTACTCCAGTATTTGTGTTTATATTTTAAAGTTATAATTAACAATATCCGAATAGTTATTTTGAGTGTGATGATTTTATATTTTATTATATTGTACATTGGCCAATACTATAAAAGCGAAGAAAGTAACGAGGGAAAAAGATGTGTAAACGCAACTAAGTGGTTTTAGATCTTCCAAACTTCTTGGACTTCGCCGGCAACAACTCACCGGACCTCCTACGTAGCATCTGCCTCATGCCGTCTGCAACGAGTTCTGCCGGGTTGGCTTTAAACTTACTACAAAACGAAACGTGGGCGTTGACAGCTTCCTCCACCGTCGTCATCTTCCGATCACGGCTGAATTCGTCACTCACCGCCTCGGAGCAAAGCCCACAAAGCCATTTTCCGGCAAAATTAGCTTTGACCTTATTAATGTAGTTTGGTGTACAATCTTCCGTTAAGCCGCAACACTCGCACGCCACCGATTTGATCTCCATTTCTGACCAATCTATATATATGGCTCCAAAACTGTTATGTAGTAACTTATATTTTAAAAGATGAAAGAACGATAAAAAATTTAACAGTTTTTGAATATATGATTCTCTAATCTTGAGGATAGATTGACGATGGAATGCTTTGTGGATATGTGAATATTGAACACCATCGCTTATTGTCAGTTATATAGACATTATAATATACATGTTTGCATGGTGGGACTTGTATGTTGGCCCTAGACTTGGGAACATTAATATTATATTCTAGAAAAGTTGAGAACAAGAGCAAATGCATTATCACACCTTGGAGTTATATTATCTTTGAATATTGAAACATAAGTTAGTTAATAACACGTCAAAAAGTTAGTTAATTACAACAATCCAATTTCAATTAAAGCACCTATAATTCCTCGATTTCAAGGTTTATACGGTGGACCAACTAACTTATAGGTTGTGACAATTGGCAGATATGTTTGAGGTGTTTTAGTCCACGTGGAAGTAAATGATTATTGCGAGAGTGCCACAAGTTGAAGTTTTATGTAAGTAAATGATGATTTGAAAGAAATAAGATTAGGGAGGACAAAGATCAAATGCAATAACTAGCGCTCCATGTTCTAAGGGACATGGGATTCTCATTTGTGGAAATGGAGGCAAAGGTGGTCGGGCTCAGGGCTCCACTCTTCAATTATTTGATCTTCATATGTTGCTCATATAAATAAATAGTCGAAACTTTCAAATTAAAGTTATGAATTCATAATATGTGGGTTATGGTCTAGTGACATGTTCAACGATCCAGTAAAGTGGTTGTGTTGTTCTAAAACCTTCTAGTTTGAGTCCCACCTGGGAAGGATCTGCAGTGTAATGGTGGCCTTAAAAAGCAGAAACTCAAATCAACACCCTAGGAAGATGTACACCGTTTACGTTCTCAGAAGTTGGACCGACTTTACTGGTCGAGGATCAATACTCACAAGATCTATTATCAAATATTATAGGTTTTGTAGATGTTGCAGAATCACTAGACTTTAAGCATCAGTCTGAAATGTTTGGCATGGCGCATGTGCATGAGTGAAATTTTCTCGTTACAGATTATGTCGACATCAGTTCAAAATGGGAATTTTATGGGCAGACAAGCTTTGATTATAATGAATAAGTAGGTGTTAGTTCATTTCCGTTACCATTTTTGTTTTGGTGTCTCTAGCCAGACGTTTGTTTGACTCTTGCCACTAACTATCGTCAAGATTCTGCTATATATAAATGTGCGTCTATAACTTCGTCATCATAGATATCTATTCATAGCATTATAGTTATCATCACATGGGAAAAATGGGTTAAGGTTGAAAAAGTATTATAGAAGTCTCTCGGCGCTACACCTGGAACTCAATGGACTCTTTTGAAGAATAACATGTCTAAAAGAGAAGCATATCCTATACTAGTGGTATTCCGGCGCATAAGTTCGTATGTTTTATTCTTACATAAATTTACAATTCATTTTATGGCCTTACTAAAGAAAATATATTCAAAAATATGAAAATAAAACCATGTTAAAAGAAAATGATATTTTTTGGATTCATTTGATAGTGGTTAGCGACCTAGTGTATTACTTTGTTTTGAAGTTACTTATTTCAAAGTGGAATAGCATAAGTACTTGTGACTAATCAATTCAATAAAAATAAAATAAAAAGCCGGTAATCGTAACAAAGTTTATTTAGTTGAAATTTAAACATAAAGTAAAGTTGATGTTTTATTTAGAAAATATATTTATACTGTTAAGTACCATATGGACAGTATATAGAAAAAAACGGCATTTGAAATTTTATTTTAAAGACTAATATGAATTTAAACGTGTGTAATGAAGTTTTGTTCATATATTCTTCTTATTTTTATATATAAGGATTAAGGATTGTTGTTTATTTTTAGAATTAATCGTTTGAGTTTTTTTTTATATTTTAAAGTAGTTTTGTTTCAATTTTCTGTCAAATATTTGTTCTTACATTGTCCATTATAATTATTGTAATATTTTGACGTATGTTTATTTGATTTATGGGAACTTAACCTCATCATCTTATGCGGTTAGTAATTTTTCTCAACAATAAAGTTGAAGTGGGACAACCAAAGGTAAGCAGCTTATTGATTTGGGCTACCAAAATAATGTCATAAAATCTCATTATCGACTCTTGATATTCCAATAACTTGTACATCATACTCTGCGACTCTTCAACCCAAATAAAGAGACATATATTGCAACTTTGTAGCAAAGCCAAAAGAAAAACTCTTAAAAGTGACAGATAAATCGTGAGCTACCTTCATGCTTCTAACACAACTCAAGATGTCAGAACACTTCTTTGTCACATCTAGTGAACAACTTTCTTTTTAAAGTTTGCAAACCAGGCCTGAAACGATAGATAATACCAACAATTTCATCTATAATTGTAATTTGTTTCCAATATGAGGCTTTTATTGATGATATTATAAGCAAAAGCATTCGTCGTGCTATAGGTAGTGACTCGTACCGAAAGATCTCATGTGATTCGCTTGGCTTTTGATTTGAGTACGGTCAGCTCACAATCTTACGACCCGTTAAAGGTTTGCAATCCAGGCAAGCAATGAAAAATAAAACATCAAAAACCCATAAAGGGTTAGGTTTTTATCTAAATTGACAGACAACAGAACTCAAGAAACTGATGAAATAGAAAGTAAGAAGGATCGGAAGCGGCATAGTATACAGAGGAGAAAAATAAGTTTGAGTTTCGAAATCAGAAAGTGGATTTTGATGCGTGCACGTTGTCACCGTGGGTGAGCGGCGAATATATAGTGAGTAAGTGACAGAGGAGAATCTGAAGCGAAGGTCGGCATGGAGCTGTTACTGTGTTTGAATGATGAATAATTGAAAGAGGAGTGGGAAATAAGGACATTCGAACTTGAACTTTTGCTTGCAGAAATTTTTTCTTTTTCTAATTTGTTTTTGTTTTCTTTACAAACCATTCCAATCATGAACCCGGACATAACCGAAATCAATGGTAATCTTAACTGAAATAGAAACAAAACCTAACTAAAATTAAACGGGAGCTAACCGGAGACCAGGAACCCTAAAGAGCAAACGACGAAGCCGTCGTGTAGGGATAGTCGCCAAAAGAAACCTTCAGCGGCATAGGACCACCACCAAGCGGCGAGGCGAGGCGAGGCGAGGCGAGACTCGAGCATCGACCTTCAAAGATAGACCAGAGCAGACCAGAAAAGCTTCTACCACAAACATAGAGAAGCACAACAGAACCACCGAAACATCTGACAGAGAGAGAGAGAGAGAGAGCCGAGAAAAACTACGTCGGCGAGAAGGAAGCGGAAAAGGGAGAGAAAAAAGCTTGATTTGGTAAACTATCTTACAATTGGGCCAGTATGTTTCCTAGAAGCCCAAACCCAAAATCTTCAACAAATGAAAGCGTGACAGGTGTCATCAAAAGTCCTAAGGAGAGAAAAAAGTCTACTTTATAGTATAAGATTTTGATCTCTTTTTATTCCCCATTTAAAGTTTTGTACATCAGTTTGGAACCTTTACTTTTAAACAATGTGTTTGCAATATATGGCCTCAGTAGTTCATTCAAATATACTTGCAAATCAACTGAAACTGAGAAAAAAAGTGTTTTCAATGTTACAAATTCGATCACCAATATATATAAAAACAATATATATTTCAAATAAAACATTAAATAAGAAAACCAAGCATAACAAATATTTAGCACAAATGTCAGCTATTTATTCTATTTTAATTGGATCAATGAGAACCTCTATCAAACTTATGGTGAAGAAGCAGGATGCTGTATAATCTTTAGTTTGCGATGGGGTCGAAGTGGTGTGTTTTGGCTCGACATTTTCATTATGTTCATTAGATCTTTAGTTCTTTCTTCTGGACCGTACCTCCCCTCTTTAATGACATAATTTGTTTTCAATTTCTTTGGTTTTTTCTATAATCTTTTGTTGCAAGAGTTATATTTAAAAGAGGAAACTAATGTAAACATTGTTTTTTGCGAAGCTTTATAATGACGTCTATTAACTTATTGAAATGATGAAATATTGTTCTTGTAGCTCAAATGAGTAATAATTTGTTTAGTTTGTTTTGCCAAAAATTACAAAGTATTATGCATGGTAGTTATTATATTTTTCACTTAATGTATTTTGTTTCAATGTATTTTATCAAGATATTTTAGTTTTCTGATCAGCATAATTTGTAAATTGCAATTGCCTAAAATTAGCATGGTTTCTTGTCGTTTAGAGATACCGTGAGACTTCATAATTTTTTTCTTTCTGTAAAATCTCCTCATGTTGGTCTACTATCAAATTAGATAATTTTCCATCAATCATTTTCCCCTGATTTTTAAAATAAAATGATCAATAATAATTAGTTGCAATACATTAATAAAATGACTAATATTATAACCTTTCTAACTAAACTTGTGAAATCATGTTTGTTAAAATAAATGTTTTAGTATTATGTTCGGATTGTCCTGGTCTACGCCTAGGGTTTTATTTAAATTTAATTTATTTTTATTTGAATCAGAATATATTATATATATTAATATTTCGATTGAAATAAAATTTATGTTGGAAAATTGAATATATTTGAACTAACTATAAAGTATTATTTGGTAGGCAAATTTAAATTATTTTATCATTCGTTATTTTGTTCCTACAAATTTGAAATGATTTGAACTCAACATTTAATATATTTTCATTAATGGAAATCATATATATAATGATGAGCAAGATGAACTAAAAAATAATCTCTAGTTATGATCTAAATATATTTTTTATCTTGCGTATATAGAGTTTGTAGTAAAATAATTGTAATTATAGCTTATTTACATTTTGTTTTGACTAAAGAATCATTTAATTTCAATATTGGTTTGATATACATCAGAATAGCTAGATTGGTGCATATAAAATGGTTAAAGAAGATAGTTTTGATCAAATCTCAGCGGAATTTTAGAATGTGGAATTTCTTCACATGGTTTCTCGTTGAAACTGGTGATTTAAACCCGATTATTTCTAAACCAAACAGAATCATAAGGAGAAAATTGAATAAAATTTTGACCACAAAAAATATAATTGTTCTCAAAACCAATTTGTGAGACACATTACAAAATTAAAAATAAGACAGAAACTAACCAAACTAAAGAACAAACTTTTTAAGTAAACCACCATTCTAAATTTGGTATATTTAAATCATATAAATCAGATAATGATTCTGAAAATTTATAATAAATTAAAATAGAAAATATAAGTTTTACTCTTTCTAACTAATCACCAAGATAATCTATGAATCATAAGGATCTACATCTGAAAAGAGTTTGTTTCATCAAAGATTTGAAGTGAAGGTGGATATATAATTCATCCAAAAGCCCCCATATAATTTATATGGATTTATAATTAAACTTGGTCGTCACATCTTGTTAATATAAATACTCTTTAACACTTTTGTAACGTACAACAATCAAAAATATGTTGTCAAATAAAAAAAATTAAATATATCAACACAAAAGGATGAAAGGGAATGTTGTGGTTCATAGTTTTACTTTTAAGTCTCTTCTTTGGTGATCTCATCATCTTATAAGGTTTCGGGTCAGCAATACATACCGAAAGCTCCATCTAAATAGATAGTTAATAAAATCAACGATTTCTGTCTATGGTGTTCTTTTAGTTGATTTATACCATTGAACTCTCCCATAGAACTCTTTCTCTATAACTCGTTTAATAAGAAACTAAAGCACCAAGTTTGATATGATTATGAAAAATAAGGGGGAAAAGCTTTGGTTTTATCTTTGGATCCAAAATTATTCGTGAATTTTGAGCAAAGAAATCAAAACAGAGAGGAAACAATAATAATGACTGATCCACTCATCAATATGCGATGGAAAATTAAGATCGATGAGTGTAAGCATCTCATGATCTACTTAGGGTTGTTGGATCATGAAAGTCATGGGTGAAATGTGATCTCTTCCGCTCGCCAAAAGCTTGCCCTTATTTAAACATCTTGAAGCAAATGTTTTTGATTTTATTCTCTGCACAACCACCACCACCACTTGCTTTCTCGACCGTTGTAAGTTGAATATGAATCCTGATAGTTCTGTTTGTGTCCATACAAGAATCAGTCTCCAAGATATGCTGACACCACTGTCTTACACAGATTCAGTGAACTCATGTATGCTTTTTTTCATGGCATAAAATTAGGTTGACTGGCTCAACTACAAACAAAATGTCAGGAAAACAAAACAAACTAATGCCATGACAGAAGGATAGTAGATAGATAGAACCAAGTATGACGTGTCACTTAGACAATGGCAGGTTTAATGTCACAACGTTGTACTTTGGCTACACATGACTAACCAAAAAATGGGTTGGATAGTAGTTATTTTTACAAACATCACAAAGGTTCGTAGTGACAACCAAAGAAAACTTTTCCAGCTTAAGATCAAGAATGGTTTAATAGTAGTGTAAGAACCTACCTGAGAAGTATGATCCTCATCCTCTGGATCTTTAACACCTGCAACAAATAGCAGTTACATAAATCCCCATACTAATTTTGGAACGCCAATCAAAGAGAACCTGAGTGGAAGCAATTAGTGTACTCACAATCTGCTAACCCAGATAAGATAGACAATCTATCTGTCGTTTCCCTTTCTTAAGCTCCCTGAAGAGCTCTAGCATAGGCTTCATCATCTAAATAAGTAACTTCTTCGGTGTCAGCGTTTCTACCATCATCTTCTTGATCGTCTTCATGGTCATCAAATCTGGCGCATCTTCTGTAGGATCATCCAAATCTGGCTCCTGAAATCCAAAATCTGCACCTACAAAACAACAGTATTCAATAATCCACAAAATATTCGAGGAAACAACAACTCTGGAAGAAAAGGCGAGAAGAAATAAACTATTCTTCGAATTCAGAAGACCTTAATGTATTTTAAGTTATCGTTTAAAAACGAAAATAAATAAATTATATCCTATTTTATCTACTTTATAGTCATGATCATGTTAAAATATGATTATTATACTAAAATAAATATGATAAAATTATATTCAATTGATCAATTTATAAAATTTATTTTCATAAATATAAATTATTTATTTAAAATATAATATGATGATATAACATCTTAAAATTAACAAACTATATAATACATGTCTAAAAATTAACATATCTTAGACTTTTATATATACAATAATAAATTATCTAATATTGGTAAAAAGAAATCCAGTTTTGAAAGACGGGTCAAAATTTAGTATAAATTAAATACAAAATAATTTTTAAATATATTTTCTCATTAATATATTAATTTGCTTAATAACTAAATGCAAATACAATAAGATAAATATATAATAAGAAGTGGTAAATACATATGGTTTAAACAATTAATTAATTATAACATGTAAATTATAAAATTATTGTATTTGAAATAGTTATATAAATATTTATGTATATGATTAACATTAAAAATATATACCACTTATGTTATAAAACAATAATTTATGTATAGAAAAGTGAAAACAAACACCCGTGCGGTTGCACGGGTCAAAATCTAGTTAGGTGTTATATTGCTAACACCACAACCATCATTCCGAAACTAAACAGTGTGTTGGATTTGGAACTCAACAATCTGATAAGAATTCCATCAGTTAAACTTTTAGAAATGGATTATAACACACATAAAACAATCAAAAATAAAAGAAATACATAGATCAAACATTCAAATGCATGTTATACAACTAAAACATGTGAAAATATCTAAATAATCGTTCAAGACTTCACGCCTTAAAGCACATTTATACTCCATACATGAACTAAAATTCGCATAAGTAAATGAGAGTAGGTCTGTTCTTTCGTTTTTTGGTTCAGTTCAGGTTTGATTTTAGTTTTTTTTTTTTGGTTCTAGAAATATAGGAAAAATTCAATTATTTAAGAAATTTGGTTCGGTTTTGGTTTAGTTATTTTTTTTGGTTCGGTTTGGATAACAAAGTTAGAAACTTGCTAATATACGATAAAATTTATGTTCTAAATCGGTTTTGGTTTGGCTACGTTTTTCGATGATTTTGGATATAAAATAACAGATTTTCCGTTTTTCGAATTAAATATCGGAGAGTTTAGATAAATTTAAATATTTCAGATAAAAATTATTTAGGTATTTCGGTTCTTCTGGTTAATTTGAATAATTTTAAATACTTCAGACAAAAATATTCGGATAAATCTGATTTTTGGATAGTTCGATTTATAAGTAGTAATTTAAAATTATTTGGTAATATTGAACTAAAATAATACTTTTAGGTATATAAATTGTATTTGGGATATTCATGTACCCATTCGATTCTATGTTCGGTTTCGATTGTTCCATTCTAGAGATAAAAGAACTGCTTGGTTATTTTCGAACATCAATTCGGTTTTGGATTTGATGTTTTGGTTGGGTTTTCGGTTCATATGCCCATGCCTATACAAGAATGTTCTATATTTCAAATAGTGTCCTAGAAAGTAATATTTATTGCATAAATCAAACAGATACAAGACACTCTTTGTAGCTACAAACCAATATACCCAAGAAAGTAGAGACTTTATAGCGCACAAAATACATCACCCAACACCATAATACACTGAGATTCAGTAGAGATTAATAAACAATATGTTCTTCAAAGAGGCCAATAGCTTTGTGGATTTAAAAAGTCAGTATCTGGAGTAGTTTATGATGTAGGAAACCGCAGAAAGGACGGCGAGAAGAGAGAATGAGACCTTGATGGAACTCCCACGAGATGTTGACCTATGTCCTGGAACTGTTTTTGATCCATTTCCATGTTCTGTTCGTCAAAAATAAGTTAAAATTATAGGTTCCACAAAGGTTATCGAAAACCAATAATTCTTTAGTTTTATGTGCAAGTTATCCCTATACCTGAAGTGTTGGATGGTCCTGTAGGCGATTTAACAGAAGAATCATCTAAAAAATAACAACCTCTTGATGCGTGAGAGACAAAAAATGATCAGTCTAATAGAAAATGATCCCCTCAAAACAGAGGTTATTATTACCGTTGCAGAGACTAACAGGAGGAGTTTGAACATTACAAGCTTTAGGCAAAGCAAGAGCCTGTGTTTTATTAAAATTGATCCCAAGACGAGGGCCTCCACCTTTGAGAACTTCACACAAACACTCACCAGAAGACCTGAGAACATGAGCCAACTGACTGCAGCATTGTTGAGAAGGAGAAGAAGAGTTTCCGGTGATGTAGCCGAGACATGGCGCCATACTAATTAGCACATTTGTGCAGGTCGATTGAGCAGAAACCGTGGACATCACCGCCATTGAAACTGTAAGAAACAGTAAACACATTCCAGGTTTCATTTTTTTGTGTCAAAAGTTTGTTTAATTGGGTTTTTGAGTTTTAATGGTTTGTGTTTGGAGTGTTTGAGAGCAACTAAAAATAAATAAGGAACTCATGCCGTAGAAAAAGACGAAATTAAGGAAGTGGCTTAATCTGGATGACCAACACATTTTTGGTTAAGTTTCCGTCTGATTCACACATTAATGGAGGCTTATGTGATGTGAGAGAATCTGATTACGTTTACACAACTTAGCAAGGAAAATATTTCAATTCAAAGTTTTAAAACAGTCATATGAGAACTAATTTTCCAAGTTTAACATTAAAGCAGATGTCAGATTAGTAAAAAGAAGAAACATAAGAGACTTAGACAGCAGCAGTGGTGACATCTTGCACAGACTGACGCCAAGCGTGCTCGCGAGCTCCATCCTTGTCGACGATCTTGATCACAAAGTTTGGTGGTGCGATGACCAGCCTCGACCTGATCTCAAGTATGCATTTGTCGACCAAATCGATGGCTTCTTCAACAGACATGTCACTGCGGAAGTGCCTGTCCATAGTGGAGAGGGAGAAGTAGGAGCCGTAACCGAATGCGCCCTTGTCAACCTTGTGAAGAGTTGCAATGTAGTCAATGTAGTAAAGAGATGCGCCTGCTTCTTTGTCGTAGCCAGCCATCAGGATGTTCACAGAGTAGGGATTCTGGAAAGTGGAAAGAAACAGCAATGAGAAATCTCAAAAAAAGATAAACGTTTATGCAGGCCATTCATAGGTAACCAAAACAAACCAGAAAACCAAGAAGATCCATTGCCGAAAACTAGCAAAGTTTCTTTCAGTGTCAAGAATCAATCTTAAGACAAAAATGGGCGAAAAAGATCACAAATCAGGTGTGCATATTTTCACAATCGAGTCACACATATATCAGAAACAGAATAAACAAGCTCGCTAGTCTTGAAACCTATTCAAAAGGGTGCACAAAACTTCCTGGTGTTTGAACATTGTTACTCTAAAGCCATTACGATTAGGAGTTTAAACTTTGATGCTTCAACCAACCCGTGGAGATCTAAGCAGAGAAGAAGAAACAATAGTCTAATTGTTATTGCTAAAATTCTTTGATTATCTAAATAGAGCACATTATACGTGCTCATGAGGAAGTGAAACAAGAGAAGCAAGGGGATTGCGCATATGAATAAGTATTTAAGCATCAAAACCACAGCATGACAGAGGGAAATTTCAATCCAAATTGTACATAAACAAAACAAAAGAGTATCAAAAGAGTTAAACAAAACCCCAAAGAATCAATAACCTCCAACACTTACAAGTTTCTCCAGCAATCAATTATTCTAAAATCTCAATAAAAACAGCAAAGAAGCTAGAAAACCTAATTCCCCCCAAAGCTCAAAAGTAAAGGAAAAGAGGAGAGACCTTTCGCAAGGCAGTGGCGAGCTCACCACGAGTGAAGTTGGCAGCAGCAGCGGTAGTCAAAGGGATGCCGTTCCGGAACTGATACAGTGACACATTCTTCTGTACATACTCCGTAAACTGAACCCTATTATTATCAATTTTAATTAACCCTAAATCAATTCCATCTCTACTTGTATTCAGATACGAGAGGCCTAGGAGGAGTGGGATATAATTACCGGTCACCAGGCTCGCCGCTTGCAGCGATGAGCTTGTGGGAGTCAAGGGCCATGATCTTGTCCTCGTTGTTCTTGTGTACAAGGATACTGTGAACCGCCGACGTGTCCGCCGCAACAATAGCGAATCCATTACCTACGAGACCGAACACGCACTCCATCTTTCTTCAGATCTCTTCCTCCCGAAGCAAACAAGACGGGTAAATAAATTCTACAAGATAGTTAGGGGTAGTTTCGACATAAACTGGATAGGGTTGAAATGTCTATTTTCTTAAGTTTGGGGATGTAAGTGAGAGTAAAGCAAAAGTATAGGGGTATATTATTAAATTAGTAATGAATTTCTGGAAGCAACCTCTCGTTATGCTTCCTTCCCTTCTATCTCTCTCTGCCGCTTCCTGTTGAGTCGCCGACCTCTGAGAAGAATCAGGTCTAACAATGCTTGTACTCTGCTATTTCAAGGGACTGCAAAATGATTATTGAATTGTATTGACCCCCCCTCCCTCTGTAAAGAGCAATTGATCCTTGTCAACAAAATTATAAAAATGGCGTATTCTCTTCTTCGGATTCGAAAGGTTTCACCTTTCGGAATCTCTCGTGTTCTTCAAGGTTGGATCTTTTTTTTTTTGTTCCTTCTCTGTTTATCGTTTTGAGTCTGAGAAATTTCAAAAGTTTAAAAGCTCCTAACATTGTAAGATTTTGGATTGGTTGTGTTGTGTTCTTATTATGATGGTTTCGTGTTTCAGCTGATAAGGCAAGTTTGTGGCGGTTTCACTTGGAACCTGAGTGTGCTCGGTTTCTGAGATTTGGTGTCTTCACTAGGAACTACGGAAAGATCTTAGGGTCCTCTAACTACGACTTCACTGGCTCCGGACCTACCTCATCTTTCGATTTCACTGATCTCACGTATGACCACCACCACAACTTCTTCTTTGCTTGATTCATTGTTTTGATAAGACTTCAATATTTGGATGTTATCTTATCTCTCCACTCCAATAGCAATGTTTTCGGATTATCTTAGATATGCTTTGTTCTTGTGGAGATGTTTGTAAAGAGGGATTGATTTATATTCATGTCAATTTTGCAGCTGTCCTCACACATGGTATCCAATTGCTCGGAGGAAGAAGCGTAAAGTCATTCTACATGTTGGCCCCACAAACAGTGGCAAAACATATAATGCCCTCAAGCAACTTGAGCGTAGTTCTTCAGGTATGTGTCCTATATTAGAAGGTGACTCTACTAAACCACTTTCTTCAACTGTTTAAGATTGCTTTGTTTTTACTTGTAAGGTGTGTATTGTGGTCCGTTAAGATTGTTGGCATGGGAGGTAGCTAAACGCTTAAACAAAGCTAATGTTCCTTGTGATTTGATCACCGGACAAGAGAAAGACTTAGTGGAAGGTGCTAATCACAAATCCGTCACTGTTGAAATGGCTGATGTTACCTCTGTCTACGACTGTGCCATCATTGACGAGATTCAGGCTAGTCTTGCTTTTTACTTTGGCCGAAGAAGAAATTCGACAATTAACTGTTTTGTGTTGTTATTCACCTCCTTTTCTCTCCCTAATTTCAGATGGTGGGATGTAAACAAAGGGGGTTTTCATTTACTCGTGCTCTACTTGGGATTGCAGCTAATGAACTACATTTATGTGGTGATCCAGCTGTCGTTCCTCTTGTTGAAGACATTCTGAAAGTAACCGGAGATGATGTTGAGGTACCTAGAGGCCCTTTTTCCTTCTCGAATACTCTCTCTTAAAATACTGCAGTGATATTTAGAGACACTCTTGACTTAATAACGATCTCTTGAATTGATCCCCTTTTGTCTTGTATTTTAGGTTCTTACATATGAGAGGCTTTCGCCATTAGTCCCTTTGAAGGTTCCAGTTCGGTCAGTTTCCGATATTAAAACTGGGGATTGTCTTGTAACCTTTTCGAGAAAAGATATATATAGGCATAAGGTTTGCAGTTATTTATATTCTACGCTCTGTTCTCCTAAATATTTCACTACACTTCATGAGTATTAAATGTTATTCTGTTGCCTTAGTATATTTATTGTACGCTTCATGCCTTTGTTACAGAACACAATTGAAAAGGCGGGGAAGCATCTTTGCTCTGTGGTTTATGGTTCATTGCCTCCAGAGACTCGTACAGCGCAGGTTTGAGACTTCACTGGATGGTCTAAGAACACATATGTTTCTCCCCTATTTTGAATTATTCTCTCGTATTAAATAAAATGCTTTAAGAACTACAGGCAACAAGGTTTAACGACGCGACCAATGACTTTGATGTGCTTGTTGCGAGCGATGCGATTGGCATGGGTCTTAATTTGAATATTTCAAGAATTATCTTCTCCACCCTTGAAAAATTTGATGGTACCGAGACCAGAGACCTAACAGTATCTGAGATTAAACAAATTGCAGGTATGTTCCAAAGAAAATAAATACTATTTACTACTTCCAAAGCTGTGATAGTATGTAAATAAGGTGTTATTGTCAAGTCTAGGGCAGTACTAAAGTAGGCTGGTGACTGGAAGTGTATATGTTCTCGGCTGTTGAGAGCTGAGAGAGTAAAAGGAAGGGAGAGGATTGGTCTAGGACATGGGTTTAGGCTTAGGAAAGTTTAGGGTGCTATAGCTTTCACCTTAGGGTTCTATCTTTGGTGTTTTGCTTCAGTGTTTTTCTTTGCTTATCTTCTTTATTTGATTCAGAGAGTGAATAAAGGGAGAATAGGTTCTAGTGTCTATCATATGATATCCTTTCTAATGTTCTCATGATCCTGTTGAAGGGAGAGCTGGCAGATTCCGTTCACAGTTTCCTGTTGGAGAAGTAACTTGTTTGCATAAAGAAGATCTTCCGTTGCTTCATTCGTCTTTGAAGTCTCCTTCACCTATTATTGAGGTAGTTTTTTTAATTATATAACCTTAAGGTTAGTTCTCTCCCTTTTTTTTTTCCTGTTATGATTGTCTAAGTTTGCACAAAACTTCTATCATGCAGCGTGCTGGACTGTTTCCAACGTATGACCTCCTATCTAGATATTCGCAAGCACACCCTAAACTCGGACTGTACAAGATTTTGGTAAGAAACACTTTATTTCCCTGGCTGTTTCTCGGTCTTTTAATGAGTGAATCTGAAACCATGGCTTCATTAACTTTGGCAGGAACATTTCGTTGAAAATGCAAAGTTATCTTCTAACTACTTTATCTCTAATGTTGAAGACATGATGGTAAAACTCAGTGGTGATCTATTTTTTGTTCTCATATCAGAAAGAGAATAATGTGTGTGTGTAACATGCGTTGGTCTTGATTTTTAGAAAGCTGCAGCTCTTGTTGATGAATTACCTCTCAAATTGCAAGACAAGTACCTATTTGTGGTCAGGTAGTAGCAAAGAACAACATAGTTTTCCTGCATTCAGTAAGATCTCAAATGGAAACAAGCTTGGGTTGATCAAAGTTTATGTTTTTGCAGTCCAGTTGACATAAATGATGAAATATCTGGTCGGGGATTTGCACAGGTAAAAAAGAAACTACAAGATGTTATGTCTTTTACGTTTGAGAAATCAATAATGGTAATATGTGCATGTACAACTGTGTGTTCGCTTTTTTCATTTTTTATTTATACATTAGTTTGCTCAAAACTACTCGAAAACACGCGTTGTGAAGCTCCGAGAGATACTTTCAGATGACACAGTGAAGGTTCCCAGGACACCAACAGAGCTCAAAGAACTTGAATCCATTCACAAGGTAACATCTATAGTATGGATTTGATTTACTTTCTGATCCTAATTGTTAACCAAGAGAAAAGCGTTTGGATTTTGTTAGTTTAACTAGATAGGGTTTGTAACAGGTTTTGGATCTGTACGTATGGTTAAGCTTAAGGCTAGAGGACTCTTTTCCTGACAGGGAAGTGGCAGCTTCACAAAAGTCAATCTGCAATGTGTAAGTATAGCCATGACCAATGATTATAATAGCTTCAGTCTTTTTCCTCTGATTTGCTTCACGTTCTGATTCAAAGTAACAATGAATATCCGCAGACTGATTGAGCAGTTCTTAGAGGCAAATAGATTGATCTCTCCCATCCCCTTCTCAAGCAAAAAACTGAGGAGCCGGCGTAAATTCTAAGAATACATTTCAAGTTTGGTTGTGCAATGTTCATGAGCTGTTCGTTTGGTTTTGGACTCAAGTCGCTGAGGTAGAGCTGAAGACAAGTGATTGGTTGTTCCATTACACACAACTAGTAGCATTCAGAGTTTTGTCATGTATTTTTAGTGTTAACTAAACAGTAAAGAACTATATAATTTCATTGATTTATTTATCATTTCGTTGAGGCCGAGGCCGTTGTGATAGAAATCATACAAGCATATGACAATCAGATGCCTTCCATAGTGAAAACTCTTACTTGCACTTGGGTATATGATCTTCACAAGAAGCTGCTAGTCAATTTCTTTTATAGATACATAATTAGTTTATTTTGTCGAATTACATAATTGTTGTTTATGCTTTGTGAATATTTAGTTCGTTTCAGCAAAGCTTGTTCCTCTTTTTTTTCTGCCAAACTACAAGTGGCAATATTAAGTAACGAAGTTGCTTTGATTCCAAAGGGGGTGACTACAACACAACAAGAAGAAAAAAAACATAATCTAAACCCACCACTGATCACTCGAGTAAACAATGGGAATATATTAATAATCCACACACAAAACGCCATTCAATGTCTCAAGTAGAAATCAAGGTAACCACCTAATGCACCTTTCCATAGAGCTTCACATCCTCAACATGGTCTAGAAAGGGTTGAAGTACAGCAAACTTGGACCCATCCATGTCCACTCCTTCAATTTCAACTCTTACGACAGTGTTCCTCTCGGGACTGAAGTAGAAGAGGAAGAAAGGTTTAACTGAGTACCACGAAGACAACACAATCTCGTTTGTCCGCGACAAACCAACAAATTTGAGCACGTGTTCCCCAACTATATTCTTCCACTCAGCAGGCAATACATAAACACGCTCAGACCATTCCTGTTTCTCAACATCTTCTAGAACCCACAACTTAAACCTTGAACTTTTTCCACTGATAAGACCGAGATTTCCTTCATGATTTTCAGACATGGATAGAAATGGGGTATGCTACACTGAAGCATTCTCCATGACATGTTTCCGGATCCTAACGTAAGAACTTGATGCTCCTCACACACCATATTCTCCCTTCCATCCAAGGGGGGCTGTGTCATGGACAATACCTTGAATTGTTTATCAAGGGGATCATACCCAAGCAAACACTTCACGTCAGCTCTCGACGTATTTACTTTGGGCAAGACTAAAGTTTGTCCGGTGCTAGGGCTGCAGAGCACCGGCACCATATCTAACTTAATGTTAGAGAGACAAGGCCATGGACAAGACGACTGATTTTAAAGGAACTATCCAAGTCGAAATCTCACTGAAATGCATGAGTGGATTGGCGGATACTGACGAGTAGAGGATTGTGAAGAGAAGAAGAACAAGTTGCCGTCTTTATGCCTAGCGTATAAGATCTTCGGGCGAGTAGAGGATTTTCGTTAGTAAAAGTCGGTGATTCACCTGGAAGTCACTTTAAAATCAATGACATATATTTCTTGACCAAAAATTGGCATATAACTCAACTGATCTTCAAAAAGAATCATACATATTCTACTACAAAAAAAAAAAAAAAGTAAAATGCATCATCATCTGTACAAAATTTATAGCGAGCATTGTTCGTTATAAACATTGTAACTGTTACAGCTTCGCATAGTTAATTTGCATATGTGTAAGTAGCCATGATTACAAAATAGCCTCACTCTTTTTACTCTAATTTGCTTCACGAACCGATCCAAAGAAACAAATAATCTTTTTGGCAGACTGATTGAGCAGTTCCTGGAGGCAAATAGATTGATCTCTCCTATCCCCTTGTCGAGCAAAAACCTGAGGAGTTCTGAGAATACATGTCCACTGGAGGTAGAGCTAAAAACAAGTGATTTTTTGTGCCACAAGATCTTACCGGAACCGTAGTATTCAAAGTTTGTTATGTATTTTGAAGTGTTAGCTAAAAGCCTAAAAGTAAAGAACTATATAATTTCATTTATTTATTTATCATTTCTTCGAGGCATGACATGCTTTGTGATGAAAACATTCACGCCACAAGCATTTGAGAATCAGATGCGTTCCTTAGTACTAAAAACTATTACTTCTACTTTTAGGAATAAGATCTTCAGAGATGGCTGCAGTCAATTTATTTTACAGATAAGTTCATTTACCGAATTACATGGAAAAACTGATCATATAAAATAGGCATCTAATGATAAGATAGATGAGAGTAGTAGAAAGCAGTCATGAAGTACCAACTAGTGAACCATTGCACAGAGCTTCAACTGATGAAACTATGCATAGAGCTTCACATCTTCAACATGGTCTAGAAAAGTTTGAAGTACAGCATAGTTAGACACATCCATATCCACTCCTTGCATTTCAACTCTCACAACAGTGTCGATCTCAGGATCGAAGTAGAAGAGGTAGAAACAGTTAATCGGGTACCACGATGACAACACAATCTCGTTGGTCCGAGACGCCACCCCAACAAAGTTCAACCTGTGTTCCCCAACTACATTCTTCCACTCAGCAGGTAACACAAATACACGCTCAGACCATTCTTGTTTCTCGACATCTTCTAAAACCCACAACTTAAACCTTGAGCTTCTTCTATTGATAGCACCGACATTTCCTCGGTTATCCTCACAGATAATCAAACCCAATCTACCACCGTAGTTGACCATATCCCCAGTCAGCACAGCTCTTCCGAGACTTCCCTTGGCTTCAATGGGCCTGAACTTCTCAGACCTAACGTCAAAGCAAACTATTAAATAAGTCTGTGTGGACTGATTAATAGATTTGTAATACAAAACACCATCGATGCATATCTCTTTAAGTAGTGGATAATCATAATGGGGAATGCAACACTCGAGCATTCTCCATGACCCTCCTAATGTCAGAACTTGATGGTGTCCTCCATCGGTTGTCATGCACAGCACCTTGTATTGTTTATCAACCGGATCATACCCAAACATGCTCCTCACCTTAAGCCTCTTCATCTCCACTTTGGGTAAATGCAAGACTTGTCTGGTGCTAGGGTTACAAATCGCCAACGATGTCTCCGTCTCTCCATCTAAGACCCGCACGTGTTTAACAAAGACCAAACCATAGACAGGACGACCACAGCTAATCTCACCGAAACCACCAAACGACAACTTCATATGACGGGTGGCGACTACAGGAGGAGGAGACGAGTTCTCGTCCGGATGCGGTGAGGCGGAGGAGGAGAAGAGGAACAGCTCACTGTTTGTCACGCGCGCGTGCAAGAGCTGCGGGGGGCAAGAAGAGGATTTGGTTAAGAAGAGTTCGGTGAAATGTGGAAGGCGGAGTACGGAGGCCCAGAGCTTCGAGACGCAGCGGCACATCGCTATTGATTTCAACGGTAGCCTCGAGAAGATGTCCACTATGACATCGGTTGGGATCGGCGATGCGGAGCTGCTTTCTCTTCCGTTATCTGAGGTTTTCGGTAGCGTGTTGCGTTGAGAGTCCCAGGAAACGTTGAGAGTCTGCTGCGTTTCCATGGCGGCGGCTTAAAACCCTAGAGAGAGCGAACAAGCCAAGGGTATAGGAGCTTATCGCGATGGTGCATAAGCGAAGGTGAAACCGAGTGTGGCGTAATGGGTTTTGAGTAAGCCCATAGAGCTCAAAACTAAGGCCCGTAAAGAGCAGAGTTTCGTTTTGTATCATCGTTCATTCGTCAACACGATATATTCTTACAATTTTTAAATTTTTATTTATACCGGTAGGGTAGGGTTGGAATGAAACATTCTAAAAATATGTCATTTTTTTTTTTTTCCGTCTGATAAAATTCATTCGAAGCAACGATTACAATGTTTGATACCTAAACTGGCGGAAAAACAAGAAATCCCCAGCAACAAGAGCCTAAGAAACAGGCGACTGAAACCCACATCGGGGTAGCTTACAATACAAATCCAAAATAAGGAAATTCAAAACCTCATAGAGGAACTAACACCTTCAGCTTGCAACATCTCGATACATCCAAACACTTCTGAACTCTGAACGAGATTTATCGTTGTCGCCCACGGCCCACCGAACGATAACATCAACTTCTACCAACAGAGAGCACTCCTCTCTAAACCAAAGAACCCAGACTTTATAACCCGGCAAGATAGAACCACTCTAGGGTCACGCACACTTCCGGATACGGCGGTGACGCACTTCATGCGACCAAACAACGCCTCAATAAAAGCCCTACAAAGACCACTCCAATCTCAACAGATCTGGAGACCAACGAAGTCTAAACCCGCCAAAACCCACCGAAACAGAAAGAAAGCGGCAACAAAGGACAGGATAGCGTTCAAATCACTACCAAGGAACCGAAAAATTGCAAGCTTAGGAACCCACTAGTAAAGCCACGAACCTCCCTATAAAGAATAAACCAACAACACCATTCCACTAGATAGACCGAGCTGTGAAACTCACTACACCAAACTCCTTGGACACGAAAGAAGAGATTTGGGTAAGACAAACTTGAACGGACACGCAAACCAGTGAAGGGTTTGTTCTAGATCTAGACGAAACCATGTGCAGCCAAAACCAACCACGGCCATAGCCGCATAAACAAAATAAAGAACAATGGCTTCAGCATACAACGGGACTCACGGAAAATCTGACAAACCATTCCAAGCCACGAGCTCTCAAGACAATCAACCCGAAAACTGGACAGATCTAAACACAGAAAAGAACAACACCTAAAGGACGAGAAACTATGAAGGATTTGACCGGCGGTGGCGCTAACAGAGCCGCCACGCGCCGGTCACCGGAAAAGATACAGGTCTTGACTTGTAGGGAGGAGCAGGGGCGGCTGTATCTCTCTTCCTTTTCTCTCTGCAAATGGGAAACTTTTTTTTCTTGTATCTATCTCACAAATTGATTTTCCTAAAAAAAAAAAAAAAAAAAAAAAAAAAAAAATATTGTAAAATATGTCATTTCTAAAAAATAAAAATTTATAAATTAAATATATAAAATAAAAAGAGTTACATCAAACTATCAAAGAAACAACAAAAAAAAAAAAACATCTTTTTCATCCTCTCTCTCTCAAAACTCTCCTCGTCAGAAAAGTGTTTTATCTCCGGTCCGGTTTTCGCGGGTTCTGAAGCTCCTTTCTTCACCCTCGAACTTGTTTTCTCTTTGTCTTTCTCTTCATCTTTTCTCCTCTGAGTTGATATACAGGTTGCTCTGAATATATTGAGTTCATGCCAGAACCGTTGCGGTCGAGGTTGGTCTTGGTGGCGGTTTTGGAGGAGCGGCGAGACCACAGAGCGACGGAAGGAAGAAATATCGGTTTTTAGGACTGGGTTTGGATGCCGTCCCTGATTTTCTCTTTTTCAGATGTCCGGTGATTCTTCCACGGCGGAGGCGCGTGACTCCGTGGGTCACCTCTTACACCACTGATCTATCCTCGTGTGCAGCGGTGTCAAAAACGGAGGAGAGGTAAGGTTCCGGTTTCAGCGGAAAGGGTTTTGTTCTCCGGTTCTCGGATTTGGTGCGTCGTAAGGCTCCATGTCCTCGGAGTTGTCAACCGGTGATGTGCGGCTTGCCTTGGTACGAAGTTAGGGTTTACATCCCAACGTCGACGGTCGTCCCTCCGATGGTGGAGTCACACACCATCAGACGTCATGAATTGCTGTTCCGGGTCGTCAAGATCTGAATTTTTCAGTACGAAGGCATTCTGTCTTTCACGTGTAGAAGCATTGTAATAAATGCATTCACACTAAAATGGACACATGTCACATGTAGAGAGCTTCTCAGCCAAACTCTACATAAATATGTTCACACAATGTACTTTACGTTTTTAATATAAAACTCACATGCATAGTTTTTCTTTATGTTATTTTTACTGTTTACGAATAAAGCTTGACAAATTATTCATAAATTTTGATTCGATTCGTTATTCGTTTTAATTCGAACCGAAAAAACCAGATATTCGTTACTCTACGAAGCAAATCAAATACTAAAATGCAATATATGTAAAACAAAAAAAAGCAAAGGCCTGTCCAATATGGTAAAATCGAACCGTAATAGACAATATGGTGTGGTTTTGGTATATACCATATAAACCAAATGGATATGATTTTATCAAAACCCCAGGATTTGAATATAGTTTGGTTTATAACCGATTAAACCGAATAAACCGAACAAAACCGATCAAAAGTAGAAACATGTAAATATGTACATCTTTTATAACGTCACATAAAAATCTATTTTTTATATAAGTTATTAATTTTGTTAATAATTATTACAATTTTTTATAATAATAAAGAATCCTAATTTGAAAAACAGTTAAAATATAATTAAATAACAATTCATCTCAACTGAGGCTTCTTATTTTCTTAGTCTTCTTCTTTTAATCATTTTTCTTTCTTTTAGCATTGATTAAATTGAAGTGAAGGTTATAAATTTGATGGATAATAACTACAAAAAATTCTTCACAACTTTTTTTCTTATTTATAAACGAACAGTGTTTCACTCGAAGAAGCATGGCTTTGATAAACACTAAATATGGAAGAGTGAAAAAACTTTTCTTTCATACTTCTCTTTTGTTTTTGTTTTTATTTTCAAAATTTTGAACTTTGATTTTAATTCTAGATTTGATTATTTCATCTGAAGGTATAAGCGTTCTTATTTTTTCTGTTCTTTTATTTGAAAATATAATATATTTTTAATAAATGACTGCGATGACAATATAACTCTAAAAATTATATAATATGATCCCAAACTAAATAATTATGTTTTGGTATAAAACCGAATAAACCAAAAACCGACGGTATATAAACCGAACCAAACCAAAGTAAATATGGATTTAGAATGATAGTTATATTTTACTAACCGAAATACTGAAAAACTGAAAAAACCGAACCAAAGCCAAACCGATATCCGGATTGAACACCTAAGCAAATGACAAATATCAATATTTATAGGAACGGATATCCAATTTGATCCGTTATATGTATATATATATATATACATATATTTAAAGAATTATATATAAGTTATATATTGTAGTTTATATAATTTTTTCAATATTTTTGTTTTTAAATAATTTAATTTTAAGAATTTTATTTTTCATGTATTATTTTGAAGATAAAAAATGTCATTTAATATTAATTAACAGTATATTTATATATTTATCAACTATCTTTATATACTTTTACATACACATACATGTGCACATTGACGTGAGCACCTTATAACTAAGTATTTATCACAAGTGAAATATCTAATCTTTTTGGAAGTTAAAATATTATTTTTCTTAATGCTTTTTTCACTATCGACCAAATTGTAGTAAAATGATTTGTCTTAATAGTTTTCATTTCTATTTTTAACTATTATCCTTTAGAAACTATAATATTAAACCATTGGTTCGACATCACGACAATCTAAGATTTATAACATGAAAACAAACAAATAATAGTATTTTTTGATTATCACAGAAAAAAAAAACCAAAAAACATCAAACATTTTAACCGAATAAACCAAATAAATATTGATTTAAAATGATAGTTATATTTTAAGAGATTTAAAATTAAAAAAAAAAACCTAAAACCGAACTGATATCCAGAATTAAAAGATTAACGTCTCTTTATTAAAAAATAACGGAACTAATAATCACATTCCGCGCAAGGCGCGGATTATTATCTAGTCGTCATGTAAAAAGGCTGTAATGGAAACTGATCGAAATCAGTTCATTTCAGTTCGGTTCTTGTTCTATTCAGTTAAAATGCCCAGGCCTAAGAAAAATATGGAGAGGTCTCTTTGTTACGTGAAGACCACACGAACAAAAAACTTCGCCTATGGAATGTGTAAGTAGCCAGAACTAGAAACACCTCAATCTTTTTCCTTTGATTTGCTTCACGTCTGATGCAAAGTAACAATGAATTGCAGACTGGTTGAGCATTCCTTGGAGGCAAATAGATTGATCTCTCCTTGTCGAGCTAAAAACTGAGGAGCTGGCGAAAATTCAAATAATACATTTCCAGTTTGGTTGGACAAACTTTCTTGATCTGCTCGTTTGGTTTTGGTCTCAAGCCGCTGAGGTAGAGGTCATGACAAGGGACTGATTGTGCCCCAAGATCTTTACCAAAACAGTAGCATTTAAAGTTTGTCATGCAGAGAACTTTTTTTTTTAATCATTTCAGTGAGGTATGATAAGCTTTCGGATGCAAAAAAAGCATTCATGCCACAACCACAAGCAGCTGATAGATACACAATTCGTTAAACGATAACGAGAAATCAAATGTATTCCATAGTAAAGGCAATAGGTTTCGCTTAGCTATATGATTCACATACAACAACTTAACACTTCTACTTCTTCCATTAGCAAAGAAAATCACAAGTTAGAACAATCATTGATAGAGAAAAAAAAGGGAGTGGATTAGAAAATATTCACATCCAAAAATAAATAAAAACTGAATTTAATTAATCGTACATATATTAAGATCTGTCTCATGATCAACAGACGAGTAACCTAAAAGCTAAAGAGAGTCTCCAGTTTAAGAAGTCCCTAAACATCATAGAGCTTCACGTCCTCCACATGATCTAAAACGACGTGATCCATATAATAGTCAGACACATCTATTCCTTGGATTTCAACAAGTCTTGCGACGACAGTGTTCCTCTTGGTATTTAAGTAGTAAAGGTAGAAAGGGTAGGATGAAAAGCTCGGCGCCAACACAATCTCGTTTGTCAGAGTCACTCCAGCAAAGAATAAACAGTCTCTTCCAACTAGATTCTTCCACAAAGCTGGCAATAAGTAGATATGATCCGACCATTCTTGTTTTTCGACATCTTCTAGAACCCACAGTTGAACACTTGTACTTCTTTCACTAACAGAGCTTCGAAAATACCCATTATCTTCAGAAATAAATAAGCCTAATTTACCATTGCAGTTTCTCAGAGCACCACGGAGCAGTGCTCTCTGTAGTGTTACCTTGACTTCAATAAAACTGAACATCTCAGACCTAACGTCAAAGCAAACTATTAAATAAGTCTCTGTCGACTTATTAATTGATTTATAATACAAAACGCCATTGATACATATCTCTTTAGGTGGATCACCATAATGGGGAATGCAACACTCGAGCATTCTCCATGACCGGTCTGGAGCTCCTAGTGTCAGAACTTGATGCTCGTGATAGTCTCTTCCATCGTTAAACCGTGGCATGCACAATACCTTGAACTGTTTATCAATCGGATCATACCCAAACATGCTCTTCACGACAGGTCTACTCGTCTTTACTTTGGGTAAATGTAAGACTTGTCTGGTGCTAGGGTTACATATAAATAACACTGTCTCCCTCTCTCCCTCTGAGACCCGCAACTGCCTAAGACAAGCCAAACCATGGACAGGACGACCACAACGAATTTCACCGAAACCACCAAAGGACAACTTCATATGACAGTTGGCGACTACAGAAGGCAAGTTCTCCTGCAGATATTGAGGCTGTGGTGAAGAGAAGAAGAACAGCTCACGATTTTTTACCGGTGCGAGCAAGATCTGCGGGCGAGTAGAGGATTTTCTTAAGTAAAAGTCGGTGAAATCTTGGCGGCGGAGCGTGGAGGCCCATGTCTTCGATACGCAGCGACATATGGCTATTGACTTCAACGGCAGCCTCGAGAAGATGTCGATTATGAGATCTGTTGGGATAGGCAATGCGGAGCTGCTTTCTCTTCCGTGATCTGAGGGTTTTGATGATCGCGTGTTATGATGTCGTAGATTAATGGATTGACAATCATCAGAAACGTTGTTCCTATGCTGTGTGTTCATGGCTCAGCCTGAAACCGTAGAGAGACGAAACAGTCAATGCGACGGACTTCAAGAGGCGGACGAAACCTAAAGTTTGTCTCACAATGGTTTTCTTTTTGTTGAAGAATTTAGAACTTTATTTATTTTAGAAACATAAAGTCAATAAATACAAGTTCTGGACAACTGATTTATCTTTATTACTAGGACCAGTCCGTCCTACGGAGGGATGCATATTCGAAAATAATTGAAATAGTTTGAATAAATAATTATTTTAATTTTTATTAGTTAAAAATATAAATAGTAGTTAAATTATGTACTTTTTAAAGTCTAAATAAACTATGATATTTTGATAATTAGTTAAGTTTTCTTTTTCCTTGAAGTGGCATTATATCAGTTCTTGCCGAAAATAAGGTAAGGACAATTTTAAAGTTGAGGTTAATCTTTGACAATTCATATCTTTATGTATAGAGAGGGAAGGTATACATGCAAGTCTTTGTTTTGATTATTTGGATCCATTGTTGCATAACTATGTTTTCTATTTTTCTCAACCGTCTTAGCCATTCTACTAATTTGGTATTTTGTTTTAAGTTAAAAATTGTTTGTTTTTCTCATTTTCATCAAATTAAATAAAACATGATTTTTATTGGTAAATATTTGTTCTAGAAATATATTTATAAAGTAAAAAATATTATATTTTAAAGTTAGTGTAAGGAATATATATTTATGTTTAAATGAATCTGATTTCTAATCATATAAACTAATTTTTATCTAGGATAAATATAGTTATATTGTTTTTGTATAAAACCAAATAAGCCGAAAACCGATAGTATATAAACCAAAACAAACCAAATTAGATATGAATCCAATATGGTAATTAATTTTTATAAACCAAAATACCAAAAAAAAACTAAAAAAGGAACCGAAATCAGACCGAAATCCGGAATGAACATGCCTAGATAGAGGCATTAGAAGGAAGCACTGTTTTAACAGCCCAATCACTAGATATAAATGTTAAATTAGTAATAAGTAGATTAAATAAAGACCCAAATATGAAAACATGAACAAATTTGTTGAAAATAAAATTTTGAGGTCGAGCGCGAGTTTGTTATGTTTAAAGATTTTTTTCTGTCAAGCTTATTGAATATTTTAACATTTTGTTTGTCACACTACAAAAAAAGTCTTCATTGATAGCACATGACTATAGCACGTTTTACTGAACTGCTATCATAGATGAGTCTAAAATTTGCTTATTATATAATAGGGTTAATTAAACGCTATGGTAGAGTTTCACTAAGCGGGAACCTAAAATTAGCTTTACCGCGGCACACTTAGTGAAAAAAAGACTAATCTGATTATTTTCCCTCTCTCCACTCGCGAAATACCTTTCTCTTTTTCTCAGTTTCCCCTCTTTCTCTACTAACCCTAAAAAAATTAGACCACAATCTCCATCACTAAAACCCTAATCCGCTAATCCAGAACCGTAATTGAGCTCCCCACATCCATTATTGTCGATTGCGAAGGTATCGAAGATTGAGATTGCGACATCTCTGTTGATTTGTTATCTCAAATGGAAGAGATGTTTTCTGCTTGCTTCGATTTCGTCTTTTCTTTCTTTCCTGTTTGATTTGCGTTCCTGCTCTACGTTCTTTGCTTAGATTTCCTTTATTATATTCTTGACAACATTTAACTTGATTCATGATTTTATCGATTTCGATTTACATTATTTGTTACTTTGAATGGTTCTCTATGTTACTAAAGGTTTGAATGTAGGTTTTAGAACATAGATGATGGATAAAGACTGGGTTCATCTGAGCAGGTAATGAATTTTATCATATATGTTATGTTTCAGTATGTGTTTAGTCACTGAGCTTGTGAATTTTTGTTCATGTCACCGAAGAGTCGATCCTGCTTATGAGAGAGGAGCTACTAAGTTTGTACGGGAAGTGGCTGCAGCTTCAGGAGGAATTGATATGATTGTCTGTCCTTGCATTGACTGTCGTAACATAGATCGTCATTGCGGAAGTGTGGTAGTTGCTCATCTTGTTACTAGAGGAATGGAGGAGGCTTATAAGAAGCGCACTGATTGGTATCTGCATGGAGAGTTGAGCTCAGTGGTTGCAGATGAAAGAAGGGCAAGTCAATGGAATGATGAGATCATTGGTTTATACAGAGCCGCTGAGTGTTCTGATGAAGCTTTAGCTGGTACGGGGGATGTCTTTGAGATAGCAGAGGGAGAGGACAAGAAAGAAGATGAATTTTTGGCGAAGCTAGCTGAAGCTGAAACACCTTTGTATCCTACATGTGCGAACCACAGCAAGTTATCTGCAATAGTGTCATTATTTAGATTGAAGACTCAGAATGGATGGTCTGACAAGAGCTTCAATGAACTGCTAGAGACGTTGCCGGAAATGTTACCAGAGGAGAATGTGCTGCACACTTCACTGTACGAGGTTAAGAAATTTTTGAAATCATTTGATATGGGTTACGAGAAGATCCATGCTTGTGTGAATGACTGCTGCCTATTCAGAAAGAAGTTGAAGAAGCTTGAGTACTGTCCAAAATGCAAGGCATCGAGATGGAAGAGTAATATCCATACTGGTGAGAAGAAGAAAGGAGTCCCACAGAAAGTATTACGCTACTTTCCAATAATCCCACGGTTGAAGAGAATGTTCCGGTCTGAAGAAATGGCTAAGGATCTAAGGTGGCACTTCAGCAACAAAAGCACTGATGGGAAACTTCGACACCCTGTTGATTCAGTCACATGGGATCAGATGAATGCGAAATACCCTGCCTTTGCCGCTGAAGAAAGGAACATGAGGCTTGGACTTTCAACAGACGGATTTAATCCATTCAACATGAAGAATTCTATGTACAGCTGCTGGCCGGTATTGTTAGTCAACTACAACTTGCCACCTGATTTATGTATGAAGAAGGAGAACATAATGCTTTCACTGTTGATTCCTGGTCCACAACAGCCCGGTAACAGTATAGATGTCTACTTAGAGCCTCTCATTGAAGATCTAAACCATTTGTGGAGCAGTGGAGAGTTAGTGTACGACGCGTTTACTCGATCAACTTTCACACTGAAGGCAATGTTGCTTTGGACGATCAGTGACTTCCCAGCTTATGGGAATCTTGCAGGCTGCAAAGTGAAGGGAAAAATGGGGTGTCCTTTATGTGGGAAAAACACAGACAGTATGTGGCTCAAGTACAGCAGAAAACATGTGTATATGTGCCACAGAAAAGGTCTGCCACCAGCTCATACTTTTCGGGGAAAGAAGAAGTGGTTTGATGGAAAAGCTGAGCAAAGGAGAAGGGGGAGAATTTTAACCGGCCTTGAAATTTCACAAAATCTCAGAAATTTCAAGAATGACTTTGGCAATGTTAAACATTCTGGGAGTAAGAGAAAAAAGATGGTCTGTACGGATTTAGATGAAGAGGAAGAGGAAGAGGAAGATGAGGAGGAAGAGGAAGAAGTGGAAATAGATGAGGATGAGTTATCTAGATGGAAGAAAAGATCTATCTTTTTCAAGCTACCTTATTGGGCGGTAAGATATCTCTTTCATGCTACCTTATGTAGTTTTACATTTTGAATATGTTATGTCTAAATTTGACTTTATGTACTGTTTCTGATATGATTAGGAACTCCCGGTGAGGCACAACTTAGATGTTATGCATGTAGAGAGAAATGTGGCTGCTAGTCTAGTTTCGACATTGTTGCACTGTGGGAAATCCAAGGACGGTCTTCCGGCTCGTAAAGATCTTGAGGATCTTGGTATAAGGCAGGATTTGCACCCTCGCATACATGGAAAACGAACATATCTTCCTCCAGCCCCGTGGTCTTTGTCTAAGACAGAGAAGAAGATATTTTGCAGGAGGCTTTTTGACTTCAAAGGGCCAGATGGATATTGTTCCAACATATCTAGAGGTGTTTCGTTAGATGACTGTAAAGTCACAGGGCTGAAATCACATGACTATCATGTGTTAATGCAGCAACTTCTTCCCATTGCATTGAAAGGGCTGTTACCTAAAGGACCGAGACTTGCCATTTCAAGGTTATGCGCATTCTTCAATCTGTTGTGCCAGAGAGTTATTGATAGAGAGCAGCTTCTGGTTATGGAAGCGGAGATTGTAGAGACGCTTTGCTTGTTTGAAAGATATTTTCCTCCAAGTTTCTTCGATATCATGGTCCATCTGACTGTGCATCTAGGAAGGGAGGCCCGGCTTGGTGGACCTGTCCATTTTAGATGGATGTACCCATTTGAAAGGTAATGTCTTCATGACTGCTGTAGATATTTTCCTCTAATTTTCTTTTATAGCCATTTTAATCTGCTAATCGACATAGACACATTTTCAGGTACATGAAAGTCCTCAAAGACTTTGTTAGAAATCCTGCTAGACCAGAAGGGTGCATTGCTGAGTCTTATCTTGCCGAGGAATGTATGAAGTTTTGCAGTGATTTTCTCAGGAAGTCAACAAATGTACAAGATAAAGTAGAGAGAAACATGGACTATGAGAACAGCTCTATCTTAGAGGGTCGTCCAATATCAGCTGGCACATCAGTTACACTCACTGAAATGGAGAAGAAAATAGCACACCTTGCTATCATCCAAAACCTTGCTCTCGTCGAACCTTTTGTAGAGTAAGAATCCTATTCTTTATATTTATATTGTCTTTACTCGTTTTGATATTTATTTCTAATATGCACATTCTCTGTCCAGTGAGCATCTCCAGTATTTACAAGACTCAGATGACAGATGTAGGAGAGATGCATCCATCTTATGGAGTATGCATACTAAGAATTTTGCTTCATGGCTAAAAGAACAGGTACATGATTTGTTATCTGGTTTTGATAATATGATATAGGTGTTTTACTAGTCTTAACTTTTGTAGGTGCCTCTTGATTCTAAAGAACATGACGAAACACTCAAGTGGCTAGCCTATGGTCCACGTTCTTCAGCTAAGTCATATACGGGCTATATAGTTAACGGTCAGAGGTTTCACACCGCATCAGTTGATAGAAAAAGTCAGAATTCTGGGGTTTACTATGAGGCTACAGCAGTTTGTAGATCTAGTGCGAAAGATACAGCACAGGTGGTTGATTGGGTTTCCTACTACGGCAGAGTAACTGACATCATTCTGATAGACTATAATGTCTTCTATGTTCCTCTGTTTCGGTGTCATTGGGCTGTAAAGGGTAATGGAGTGAAGATTGAAGATGGGTTTACACTTGTTAACATGAATCATAGTCAAGCCTCTTTCACAAGTGATCCTTACATTATGGCTTCTCAGGCGAAGCAAGTCTTTTACTCAAGGGAAAATGAGACTTCTAATTGGTATATTGTAATGAGAGGTCCTTCAAGAAGATATAGTAAAGAAGATATTCAAGAGGGAAATGCTGAGATTGGTCCACTGCCTACAAATATTGACATGGAAGTCGACAATGATGAAGCCTACGAAGTCAGAACAGATTGTGAAGGAATATATGTTTGAAACGTATCCTTACTTTATGTGTTTGTTTTGTGTTTCTTTGCTTCTGTCTGTGCTTGTTTTTTGCTTGTTTGCTTCTGTGTGTGCTTGGTTGTTGTTTTGTTTAGAGTTAACTTTTTCCTGCTCAAAATTTGATGCAGGTAAATTGAGATGAGACGTGGAAAAAAGAAAGGAGTCAGTAAGGCAAGAAAGAAAGTAGTACAAGAAGATACAGAAGTTGAGTTTATCTGTACTTTACCTGGTGAAGGGGTAGACCAAGATGATGTTGTTCAAGAGCATGCAGGAGCTGAAGGTGTTCAAGATGAAGGTGTTCAAGAGCAGGCAGGAGCTGAAGGTGTTCAAGAGCAGGCAGGAGCTGAAGTTGATCCAGAACAGCAAAACCATGAACAGAGAAACGATGAACAACAACAGACAGAAGAGCCTGAAGGTGAAGTTGAATTATCTACTAATGAAGAGACTGAAGTTAGAACCAACCGTAAGAGGAAGCGTGGACCGACAAGAATGAAAGACCTAGCCAAAGACCCAAATTCCAGAGTTCATGTTGATTTCAATGCCTTGGGAGAAGCGTATGGTGAAGGTTCAGTGAAGTTGTCTTCGTATCTAGGTCCATTGGTTAGGGAGCACGTTCCTGTCACAGTTGAAGGTTGGAAAAAACTCTGAAGAAGTGAAGACAGTTCTCTGGAAATCTGTGCAGGTAAAAATTTCTATACTATGAGAACATCTAGATATGCAACTAGAGATAGATTACTGAGTTATTTTCAACGTGAGTGCAGGCAAGGTTTGAAATTGATGAAGACTACCATAGGGATGCAGTGCTTAAGCAGATGGGAGCGTTGTGGAGATCATCGAAGTCACGTCTTGTCACCCAAATCAATGAATCCGATAATAACCAACAAAGGATGAAGCTCAGACCAAAAAATGTTCCTCCGGTTGAGTGGCGCAAATTTGTGAAGTTGAAAACAAGCCAAGAATTCAAGGTATGTATTTTGAGTTGAGTAAAATATGTTTTCAAAGTACATAACATATTAACAATCAGAAGTTATGATAGGCTGTGAGTGATAGCTACAAGGAGAGAAGACGCAAACAGATACCTCACACTTGTAGTCGGAAGGGAATGGTTAGACTAGCAGAAGACATGGTACGTATTCTTTCTTCTCGTTGTTTCATTTTCAATTGGTATATTGACATCCAATGTTTCCATAGAAAAACAGTTCTGATGACCCATCTCAAGTGACAAGACTTAAAATATGGGTTAAGTCTCGTACCCGAAAAGATGGAACTCCTATAAACACAAATGCGGCTGAAAAGATTGTAAGTGAAAAACATAAATTATGGTTTGCTATATCAAATGCTTTTCATATTAAAAGAATCGTTTGTTGTCTGATGTACAGCAAAAGGCAGCTGAGCTTGGTAGTGGTGCCAATCCATCGTCTGCTAAAAATCAAGATGAGGATACACTCGTCAAGCTGTTAGGACCTGATAATCCTGGTCGTATGAGAGTAATGGGCAGAAATATGAGTAAGACCAAGTTAGCTTGCTTCCAAGTTAAGCACAAGACTATTTCTGAAATGCAAGAGAAGCAATATGAACTCCAGGAAACGGTTAATCAGTTAAAGGCTGAACTAGCAGCAGTGAAAAACCAGGTCATATAATATTTCTGTTTATACATTGAGATAGTAGGTGATAACAAAATAATAAGATTTTTTTTGGTTTAACTTACAGAGAGAAGAATATGAAGTTGGTGAAAACTCGGCTGCAAGGAGTGTGAACAAAAAAACAGAAAAGAAGTGTCTTATAATATATTGGGCTGATGAAGATGGCAACGTTGGTGAGGGCCGTATTCTCTCTTCAGACCCAAACGATATAGTCAATGACTGTCGTTTAGGACCTACAGATGTTAAAGTATTGGTTGACTCTGCTACTGAACCAGAAGCTTTCCTCTGGAGACCTGCAAAGAACATGTGCACGATTCAGGAAGCTGTTGGCCATATTATTGCATGGCCTAAGAGTAAATGTGTTGAACTAGGCCAGGGCCTCCAACCAGAAGATATTGCCCCACTGGTAAAGTATTTTGGTCCATTCTCTTACTAGTTAATGTACTGAGTAGGCTCTTACTGATATTGTACTGAGTAGGCTTAAACTGATATTGTATTGTCATTGTCTGATAGGGCTCAAGATCAAATTCTCTCAACAAATGCAAACTATTGGATTTATCCGATGATAATGTAGTTGTTGGTGAAGGACGCTGGCAGACGCAAGAACCAAAAGCTTTGGTGAATGGACTTCCTCTCGGACCAAAGGCAGTAAAAGTTTTTCTGGATGTTGTACATGAACCTGAAACATTTTTATGGAGGCCTACGTTGGAAGTGGCATACCTTGAGGACAGCGTAATGACTTTTATATCATGGCCCGCTCACAAAGTTGTATTCGAAAACCCGGTAGAAGCAAGAAGAAAAGTGTCTCCGACTCCAAATACTGCAGGTCTTAAAGTTCCTTCTCCTGGGTCTACTGGAAGCAGCCTTAAAAAAAATGGAAAATCAAGAGCAACAACATCAACTACTCCTACTGTGAAGTCTTCCTCAATGCCGGTAACATTTTATTCCTTAGGTTTTCCTCTATTATTATTTGTCTTACTGTCTGAGTACTACAATGTTTTGTATTGTAAACATGACAGCTAAATGATGGATCCCAACCTATAAACGTGAATCAGAAGTGTAAATTGATGGACATCAGTGAGAGGAAACAAGTTGTTGCCGAAGGACGTGTGCATTCAACAGACCCAAATCAGATGGTTCACTTTGTACGATTAGGTCCGAACGCAGCTAGAGTGTGGGTAGATGTAGTGTTGGTAGATGATGCAGACGTTTGGAGGAAGTCTGATGAAATGGAGAGCTTGAAGGATGCACATGGTTCTTCTATCGCATGGCCACTTGATAAATTGGTCATATTTTAAGAGGAACAGGTAAGTAATGTGCTTTTTCTTTACAATCTTTCTGATGCAATTCCTAAACTGATTAATAGAGGTTTTGATTGTAGCAACTTGGGGGAATGAAGAAATCTGGTCCAGCCTTTAAACAAGGCTACTGAACTTATAATTATCTTATGTGTAAGACTGTGTTTTCTGTTTTCAATCGGCTGTGTAAACTTTATGACTTATGTTTATGTGTAAGACTTTACGTCATTTTCTATGAATGCTCTATGAATGCTTTCGTTGTTGTTTATGAGATTTGTTTTCTGAAATCAATTCTGGGCACCAACAAATCATAGCATAACCAACAAACCAGTAATAACAAAATACAATTGTTATAGTTGAAAATCATAGCATTTAAATCAAACTACGAATTAGACAAACAAATCTACAATAGCGAAAACAAAAAAAGTTATAGTAAAATATCATAGCGTTTAAAAGTACCTACGAATTGGACAATGATAACATATTTCAAAGCTGTAGCAAAATTAAATATAGGAATACTGAACAGCTATTGTAGAAGGACATATCATAACTCGAATTATGAATCGTAAACAATTTGTGACAAAATAAAAACGTGTTATTGTTACGTTAAAAACGGCATTCATTTATTGCTATCGTATTGGAATATTAGTAGCGTCAAATAAAACCGCTATCGTAGAGAGGGGACCTATGATGGCTGCCGAAGACATAGCAGATGAGAAAACGCTATGAAACCCCTATAATAGCGTTAATCATGAGCTAAGAATGTACATATTTCTTGTAGTGTCATCCTATTGATTTTACTTGTGTGTTCCTTAATTTATTTATTTTGATGTTTTATATGTTTATTTCATGATTAGTGGTAGCTTCACCCACACCAAAAAAAAGAGTGGTACTTCACTATCACATTATATGTCATGTTTTATTATGATATTATTTAAATTTTGGTGTCCTAGATCTCTAATTATTTTTTATTTATAATAATATCGTCACTGTAGGTATTTTCACGGTTATTTATATTGTTGATTTACATTTTAAGAGTAATAATGTAATGCGAAACAATAGTCTACTATCTTTTACTTAGTTTCACTTTCAATGTATATTTATTTGATTAAGGTTGTAATGTCTACTGCATTATTGCTTTATGGTTTCGGGCCGCAGTGGGCATCACACCCAGAGCCCAATATGCAACAACTGACTAAAGCCCAGCATGTTTCACGACTTAATGAAACGATGAGTTTCGGTCACCACCGCTGATGTGTCGCCCTGAGGTTAAACGACTTAATGACGTGACGACGACGTGGCGATGACGTGGACGCACAGAAGTGAAGCAAACATATTTTTATATATATAGATTATTTGCAAAGCGATTTTTCGCATTCGAACTTTTACGTTAAAAGTTAGAGCGGCTAAATTCATTGTTATCCGTAATGAATAATTTAAAATATTTATTAGATTTATTATTAATTATAAATTAATATAATAGAAATTAGCAAAATAATGAAAACATAATTTCTTTTAAAGTAATAAAATTTATCCCAAAAAAAAAATGATAATATATAATGAATTTATTAGTTGTGTTTTAATGATCAACTAGATTTTATTCATAGATATTTTCAAAAATGAGTCAAAACAAAAAGTCAAATGCCAAACTAACATATGACTTTTTTGGAACTGTTCTATCCATTCCATAAGTTCGGATTATTCGTAAAAATACCATTATTTATTTTCTTTTCGAAAATGCTTGTTTTACTCAATCATCCCCATTTTCCTCTCTTTTTTTGGAACTGTTCTAATCTAAGGTGATTTTCACTGAGTGAGAATACTTCCGCCGACAGTGGAGACAACTTTCATGGAAGTCTTCTGTAGAAAAGATTTCCATGTAAGTTTTCTAGAGAAATTCAAATTTATGACACAATTTGGCCAATTTTAAAACTAATTTTTTGTCCAAAGAGACTTCTCGGTAAGTCTTCTATAGAATTTTTGAGATTTTTTGAAAATAAAAAGTAAGTCAATATTTACGAAGGAAAACTTTCATAGAAGTCTGCTGTAGAATAGACTTCTCTTGAAGTCTTCCTTGTAAATTTGAAATTGCAAAAATGACCTAAATGGAAGACGTCCTAGAAGTCTTATGTCGGAAAATTTTCTTGGAAGTCTTCAAAGTCAATGTGTAATAAAGGTTTATTTTCTCTAAAATTATAAATAACTTTTACAATTTTTTTGTTTATTCATGTATATTAGTCAATATTAAAGCTATTGAATGAAATTGATAACTTAATTCGTGATAATTATGAGGTTACCATCATTTATGTTTATAGCTAATCTGAGAAGATTTATTAAGAAGTTTTCTACTTTAGTTTTTGTAAACTTGTGTGTTTAAGAGTGTTAAGTAACTTTAATATATGTTTTTTAACTTTCAAAAATATAAAGTAATTTCAAAAATATCAAGTCACATAGTTTGATGTGTCTTTCTAGAATATAAGATATACGTTTTAACTTTCATTAGATTTAAAATCTCAGTTTTTATTTAGGATTTAAGTTTTCCGCTTAAATTTTAACTTCCCGTTTAAATTTCCCGCTTATATTTAAATTCTCGTTTAAAATTTAAGTCTTCCAAGAAAACTTTCCAGATATCTTCTAGTGAATGTGTTATATGTTCTTCTCTTATGTAATGTTTGATTTTTTTGTAAATTTAACTATGTTTCTTAAGAAGTCTTTTCTCTTAGTTTTAGTAAATTTGACTAAATTTTTGTGTTATTGTGCTTTACTATTGAAGTTGTATAAAACTTCAATAATGTCAAATACTTTTGGCAAAATAATATTGTACACATGAACATATTTACCAACTTTTCATTAACATCTCTTCAAATTTACAAAAAAATCAACAACTAAAAGACTTCAAATAAAAATCACAAAACAAACCATGAACAAAATTATTATACTTGGAATTAGAGATCACTTCTCCACATAGATAGGTTTGGACTTTAATAGTCCTCACATTCATGTTTCAGATTTTTGAAGACTTCGTGGAAGAGTTCCAAGAAGACTTTGTGGAAGACTTCATATGCATGAAGTCTTCCTGGGAGACTTCCAAGAAGTCTTCCATGAAGTTTTTCTCAAACTTGAAACTTCCATTGGTTTTAACACATTCAGATCTATTTACCAGATGGTCGGACAGCTCCTCCACTTGGACAGCTCCAGATTTGAAATTAAATCAAATAATCAGAACATAGTTTAAAAAAAGTAAGAATCTTAAGCAACAAAAAATTATCAAATGAAGAAAAATCAGATATAGAAACTTATCAAAACGTTCATATATGTTATGAAAAAGGAGATATAGGAGAAGACTTTGTCATAAGACTTCAAGAAGATGAAGAATGGAAGTCTTCCAAGAAGACTTCTTCTAGTACATTATATGTTAAAAGTCTTCCAAGTTTAACTCAGGTCTTCTAGTGCATTATATTTTAGAAGTCTTCCAAATTTGACTTAGATCTGGAAAACATGCATATCCAAAAACATTCAAATGACTTCAAAATATAGAAAACTTCAAAAATAAGGTAAAAACTTTAACAACAAAAAGAGTTTTCAAAAGGTAAGAGTTTTAATCAACAACTAGGTTAAGACCCGCACAATTGCGCAGAATGATCAACATTATATATAAAAATAATATTTATATATTATTATTTATTTTATTTTCATTTACGTATTATGTATATTATTAAAGTAGAGTAAACACATAACTAAAAAAAAAATACCTCTTGTTTATTTACAAAAACAATTTGGTAAATAAATCAAAATAATCATTTTATTTATTTTATATGGTATGTAACTAAATTTCAATGATATAAATATAGGTATATAATATATTTTAATATATATTTAGTATTGAGACTTCGCACTCATATGATAATCACAAAATTTCTAATGTACGATTTTTTTAATGCAAATTTCAAAATTAAAATATTACAGTCTCAATACTTTTCAATACAAATATAAATTTACATATTTATGTAATTTTATATGGTATATAGTTTAATTTAAACTATATATATATATATTTAATATGAATGTCTATTAAATGAGACTTCATATTCATACGATTTTATGATAATTTGTATCTTATTATTACAAAAAGTTAAACCATTGATCACAGCATTGTAAGTGTGAGACTTTTAAAAATTTTAGTACTATATAGTCGTTTAAAAAAAAATTCAAAATGTAACATATAAGAAAAAACATAAAATTTTCATTATATTGTTAATGTGATTGCTTAATATCTTTTAATAATATAAAATTAAACAAAAAAGAGGTAGGATACAAAAATTGTTATCAAAATTTTATTATTCATAATTATTATGTGTTATATATATGTTAATCGTATTAGGTAATTACATAGCTTTTATTTAAGAAAAGTGAGATAATATTGTTTTGTACACTACTTATCAATTTGATAGTTAGTTTAATAAAAAAATATAATATATGTTTAGATGGACCAACATATTTTCTAAGAATTCTGAGAATTATCCTTATGGTGACATGTTGCTACAAAAAAATAATGCTTCTCAATTAATATATAAGAGATATGTTACCAAATAAAAAAAAGTGATTGGTAGATCTACCTTTAAAGCAGTGGAAAATGAAAACCATGTAATGAAAAACATGATAAACAAAATAAATCAGTGAGAATGACATGATATAAAAATGAGAAATTAATATAAATATTGGTATTTTCATGTTCAACGAGATTAGGGAGAGGTTGAATAGTTTAAGAATGATAAACATTACATTTTTGTTGCAGCCATTTGAGAGGAATAAAAAGAATGTGCAATTTTTCTTTATATAGGGAGACAAAAATTTGGATAAGGTTAAATATATTCGATTCAAAAGACTTTCAAGTAAGTCTTCTACTTCTAGATCCTAAATTTACTATTCTCCCATAAGACTTCCGCATAAGATTTCTAGTGCATTATTTGTTGGAAGATTTAAGCCAGCTAAACCCTAAACTCAATAGAACTTACTAAGTAGAAACAAACAGTTCATAAAACTTAAAATTAAAATGTTTAATATGCACAAAATTAAACACATATAAGTCAAAATTTAATTTTTCAAAAAATCAAAGTTAAGCTTCCAAAATCTAACCCTACAAATACAAACAATACTACAACAAATGTTATCAAACCCTGAATCAAAGAATAGCATGACTTACTACATTCACTCATCTATGTTGAAAACAATTCAATTACTATATCTTAATTTATATCATTTATAAATGTTTATAATTTCATGATTTCAATTATTCCGTATCAAAATATTTTCTATAAAATTTATAAATTATTTTTAAGATCTACTATATGAGAAGACTTAAAGAACTTCAGAAGACTTCCCAGAGTTATATTCGTAGAATGCATTGTGAATTTTTGTTTGGTCATAAAGAGCTGTTGTACTTTCACAAAATTTTTGGGTTACTTTTGCATTTGATTGATGTTTGAGTATACTTTTGCATAAAATCAAGTTTTGAATTATATATTATTATGTAAAAGTATTTTTATTTATTATTATATAAATTAATAAAATAGAAAATTAAATTATTTATTTATTTAATTTTAGATATAAAATTGTTAACAAATTATATTGAACAAAATAACAATTACCAGTGTTTAGTATAAAAGCTGATATGATCATTAGCTACGTTTAGTGGAATTTGTTTTTCACAATTTTTTATTATAAATAAAAATGCTCGATAAATGTTGGTTTATATCAATTAAATTTGATTAGTGAAATTCAACTCATTACATATAACAAAAATTAAAGGTGGAGTAAGAAATGTTTATAATTTTAAATTTTAAGTTTTCATATGGTTCATTAATGAAATAAATAGTTAAATATGATTAAAATTTATACCAAAGCTATCGTTTTTAATGAAATTCTTAACAGATTTTATCAGTATAGTTGACTTGATAATGCATTTATTAGTAAATATTTGCAAAATATTTACGCCCGCATATGCAGTCAAGACACCTAGTTATTACATAAACAGATAGATATATGCATCATTTGATGAATATAATCAGTAGTAGAAAAATATGATATTGACACAGTTTAAATCGACTATTTATTATTTTTATTTTTCTATTAAAATAACTAATAAACATATTAAGTTAATAATAATAATAGTTTTATTTAAAAATATGAAAAATTAGTAATAGTATCAAAAAATTAAATATTAGCAAATATATTTTCCAACAAAAAATAAAAAATATGTTTTGTTTAATTTTATTAAAATGAAAAAGTTAACTTAAAATAAAATATTAAATTAATAAAAATCAACATTTTAAGGATGAAGACATAGCAATAAACTAAATTATGTATATATTATTAATTATATTTTAGAATTTACATATAATTGGTCGGTTTATTCGGTTCTATCGGTTTATACCAAACCATATCTATATACAGTGGTTTTAAACATAACATCCATTCGGTATTACCAAATCCAAACCAATTTTTCTATTTCTGTTCAGTTCGGTTTTAATTGGTTCGGTTTTACGGTATTGAACACCCTAATAAAAACTTATAATTGGTTTTTGTACTGCATGCTGACTGACCTACACATATGTAAAATAATCTCAACAAAAGATTCAAAATCTTTGGATATAAGGAAAAAATGATTTAGGGTAACATCTTATATAATTTTGAATATGTTTGGAGTATCTTTGGATGTCAAATATCATCTATGTTCGGATTTCCGATTTCTTCTAATTTAATATGTTCACATATTTTTATAGATCTGATCAGAGGGGATTTGAGTTCATATATTTAAGATCAGGCTTAGGTTCAAATATTTGACAATATATTATGCCCACCCCTTCAATAAAATACATCCGCTAGACATTATTTGAGAAGTGATTTAACATATGTCATTTTGACAATCACTTTTACAAAAAAAAATATGACACAACTACTAAAATTGATGACATGACTTATTGTTAAATATGACATTAACAATTACATTTAATGTTGATTTAAATTTTTGGTAAACTTTTTAGAATATGGTAATAACTCATACAACATCATTAAAATAAATATATTCAAATATGACATTACAAATTTTGAAATATTATTTAATTCTATTTTTAGAATTATATAGTTTTTATAACTAAATTTTTCTACAATTTTTATTTTAAATTATATTTTCTAATCGTAATATTATTAGTTTCATTAATATATCTTCAAAGTCTATAAATACTGTTTAGTTTTATTTTTTGATAATTGTACAATTTTTACCTCAATTTTTTTTGTTAGTTTAATACAAGTTGATTTAATATACTTAACCAAAAGAAATCGATTAAAAATCTATCTAAGATAATAATTTTAAATATATACATCTATATTTTTAAATATAATTTAAAGAAACAAAAAAAATTATCTTAATTTT
This sequence comes from Brassica rapa, assembly GCF_000309985.2. Classification (NCBI taxonomy): domain Eukaryota; kingdom Viridiplantae; phylum Streptophyta; class Magnoliopsida; order Brassicales; family Brassicaceae; genus Brassica; species Brassica rapa. The sequence continues at coordinate 12,003,869 of NC_024795.2, forward strand.
ATGTTTTTTTTTTTTGACGTCAAAAGGCTATTCTATTACTCAAACTTGAGGTGGCCTGGGTAACCAGACCGGAATAGAACAACCAACAAAGTGTAACTCTCTACGGAAAGATCTAGCAGTCTTAGCTAAAAAATCTGCAGTTTGATTATGCGCTCGTGGAACGTAAGTGATGTTGAAATCCGGGAACCAGATTTGTAGCGTCTCTATTCTCTCCAATTCCGTCGCAAAGCTTGGCCACGCCTGGGGATCCTTAACCATAGCAATCAGTTCCTTACAGTCTGTCCCAAAACTCTGGCAGGTCGAGTGCTGCAGCATATTCTCCATCGCCCACCTCAGTGCTTCCACCTCCGAATGCAAGGCCGATTCCCGTCGAGTGATTTTTTTGTCCCCATAAGCTGAATATTCCCAGAGCTATCTATCCATGTCCATCCACATCCACTGAAGTTAGCTGAAAGAGTCCAAGATCCATCTAATAGACAAATATTTCCCAAACATACGGCTTGGGGTTCCTCATTCATAGTGTCCTGTGTCGCAGCTTGTACCACTTCATTAGCCTCAAACCATGCCTGGCATTCACTCTCAGCATGTCTAACCAGTTCCAGAGGATCTCTATCTATTCCTCTGAAGAGTTTTTCATTTCTAGCCTTCCAAATGAACCATATTATCCAGAGATAAGGATCCCTATCTTGCTCTGGCTCCATGATACTATTTTTCCTCCAGAACAGATAATCCATGTTTGTGTAGACGCTCGATACCGGAAAAATATTTGGGCTCGTCGGAGTTGAAGATAAAGACCATACTTGACGGGCTGGTGGGCATTCGAAAATTGCATGTGTGACAGTCTCCTCTGCTTCTCCACATCTTGGGCAATAGTTGTCACACCTCATATTACGTCTAACTAAATTCCTTGTTACTGCCACATGACCAGTCAACAACTGCCATATAAGATGACATATCTTCGTAGGGGCCTTCAATTTCCACGCAAAGGCCTGCAGGTTCGTAATACTTGGCTCCAAAACTTCCTTCTCCTCCGTTAACTTCAATAGATTATGCGCCACCCAGTATCCAGATTTAACCGTGTATTGGCCACTCCTTGTAAAGTTCCAGCAGAAAGTATCTCGACGATGAGTTGAGCTTATGGCCAAACTCCTTATAAGTGGTATATCCTCAGGATGAACATAGCTCTCCAATATCCCACATCCCAATCCTTCAATCCCTGGTCAATAAGATCGCTTAGTCTCATGTTGGGGTTCATCACAGGAGCTATGGGGGCAGCTGGCCTGGCGGGATTCGATGGAATCCATGGATCCTCCCATACTTTAACCTCATAGCCTGAGTGTATCTTCTGTCTAATCCCCAGTAGCAGTAATTTTCTTGCAGCAGAGATGCTAGTCCACACATAGGATGGGCTACTAGTAGGGTTTACTCTCAATGGAGAGCTCAATCTATAGTACCTTCCCCGTAAGACTCGGGCCACCAGAGAATCAGGAAACTGTACTAATCTCCATAGTTGTTTAGCTAGAAGCGCCAGATTAAACTCATGAATCAATCGGAAGCCAATTCCACCCTCTTCTCTGGATAGGCAGACTTTCTCCCATTTCGCCCAGTGTATTCCTCTCTTTGGTGGATTCGAGCTCCACCAGAACTGAGCAATAGCACTTGCCAAGCTTTCACATGTCTCCAATGGGAGCAGGAAAGTTGACATGACGTATGTCGGAAGAGCGAGCAGAATTGATTTAATCAGTACTTCCTTTCCACCTTTCGAGAGCCATCTACCCGTCCATCCATTCACTCTATGCATCAGCTTATCTTTCAGGAATGCAAAAAGCTTGCATTTAGAGCCGCTTATATCCTCGGGGATGCCTAAGTACGTTCCCATTCCTCCTTCGTTCTGTATTCCAAGGGCATCCTTAATCTCTTGTCTTGTATTTGCATTAATCCGCTTACCAAAGAGTAAGGAGGACTTGTCAAAGTTGATGCATTGACCAGATGCTTTACCATATTTCCTGACTACTTTCATTACTTCTTCACATTCACGGGGCTCCGCCTTACAGAAGAAAAGGCTATCATCAGCAAAGAGAAGGTGGGATACCGACGGACACGTGCGTGTAACACGCATCCCTGTTATCTTCCCTTGTATCTCTGCATGATTAAGAAGGCTAGCGAGCGCTTCCGTGCATAGAATAAAAATGAAAGGAGACAAAGGATCTCCTTGTCTTAGTCCTCTACCTGGAATAATATTCCCTCTTGGCTCTCCATTCATGATAACCTTATATTTCACCGATGTAATACATCGCATGACCCAGCCGATCCAAGTTTCTGAGAATCCCATTTTACGCAGGACAGCTTCAATAAACGACCACTCCATCCTATCATATGCTTTGCTCATATCAGTCTTGATGGCCATCCTTTTATTTCGTCCACTTGGTTTCGGTCTCAATGCATGGAACATTTCCTGGGCGATCATAACATTATCCGAAATCTGTCTCCCAGCAACAAAAGCTGACTGGGTTTCCGATATCAGACCTGGTAGCACTTTTTTCAACCTCTGGCATAAGACTTTAGAGATTATCTTGTAGCTAACGTTGCACAGACTTATGGGTCTGAATTGATACATTGCAGTAGGCTTTGTTATCTTCGGGATGAGACATATATTTGTGTCATTCAGTCCGTTCGCCATCGTCCCCTCAAAAAGAAATTTATTAACCATAAGGGTTAAATCCTCCTTTACTATATCCCAAAATTTCTGGTAGAAAAGTGCAGTCATCCCATCGGGTCATGGAGCTTTCTCTGGGTGCATGGCAAAAAGCGCTAATTTGACCTCCCATTCAGAGACCGGAGCTGTAAGGTCGTCATTCATAGCACCAGTTATTGTTGTTGGCACCTGAGCTAGCGCCTCCTCGATTTCCTCCGGGTTCGATGATTCAAAAATCTGCCTGAAGTAACTAGTAGCAATGACTACAAGTCCTTCATCATCCTCGATAATGTTCCCATTCTCATCTAGGAGCTGTGTAATCTTATTCCTTGCTCTTCTTTGCTTCGTCAATGCATGAAAATTTTTTGTGTTTCTATCCCCCTCTCTCAGCCAAAGCACCCGACTCTTCTGCTTCCAGAACATCTCTTCCGCTTTAAGAGCATGTGAGAGTTCCTTCAGAGCTGCTGCAATTTCCTCAGTTGTGGCATTGTCATCTGCATATAAGCCTTCCACCTTTTCTTTAAGCTCTTCCACTAATTTTGCCGAATTGACATTATTTAGCTTCCGCCATTCACTCAAGGCTCTCCTGCAGCTGGAAATATGTTCCATAATACTCGCGTCTGGAGGAAGATCAGGTGATTTCCATCCCTCAAGGATAACCTGCCGTAACTCCTCATTATCCAACCATCTTTTATCAAATTTAAACTTTTTGGATCGTCTCGTTGGCTTTATGAGTATGTCTGCAAGAATCGGACGATGGTCCAATCCCCATAGCCTCATGTACTTAACATTCGAGTGTGGAAACTTCTCATGCCAGTCCCCATTTCCTACCGCTCTGTCCAAACGACATCGAACAGTTGATCCTCCAGCTCTCTTCCCCACCCAAGAAAGCATATCTCCCGTGAACGGAAATTCTAACATGCCACAATCATTAAGCATCTGCTTAAAAGGAAGAAAAGAGCTATCAGGGCGTTGTCTTCCACCTGTCTTTTCATTGTGACATGTTATCTCATTAAAGTCTCCTATCATAAACCAAGGTCCATTTCTTGTTGTTGAGAAACGCGTAAGACGTTCCCAAACTTGATCCCGTCTTTCTAGTACAGGGTCGCCATAAACAAACGTCATATAGACTTTTATTCCATTAATGATTGCCTCAATGTCAATCATACGATTATTCGAAAACAAAACATTAACTTGAAATTCATCCATAAAAAACAAAGCTAAACCTCCGCTGAGTCCAAGTGGCTCAACAGTAAACAAATGATCAAATCCTAAGTCGGTCTGCATGTTTTGCAACAGCAGCCTTCTGTTCTTCGTCTCAGAAAGAAACACAAGTCCTGGGCGATGCTTCTGACACATCTCCGTAAGGCGTCGAACTGTGAGGTCGTTTCCAATCCCTCTACAGTTCCAACTGAGCGTCCTCATTGATCACAGTGGGATGGGATTTTGGATCCCATCGAACCATCATCCTTTGAAGAGCCGGTTCTCTTCCTCGAGCTATGGTGGTGGCGTCTTGAGCCTCCAGTCCCACCAGACTCACGAATCACAAGAGACGAACCATCACTCTTTGATCTCTTCTGTGGAGATCCTCGAAGAAGAATCTCAAATTTCTTTTTCTGAATGCCCAAAGGAGCACTCGACTTGTAGCCATGCTTAATATGTCGCGATGATCTACCAGGCAACCTTTGTGATTTCTGATCAGAACCACGAACCTCCCTACCCTGCCTGCACTTGGCTTCCATTTCCGCAAGCTCCACTCCCATCAAATCATCATCTAACATCTCACTATCCATCAAACCCTCATCTAGCTGTTCCGTAATATTCATATCGTCGAGTGCTTCAATCACCTGATCATTCTCCGTAGTTGGTTTTGGATCCTGCTCCGTCAAAGTATCAAAAGCTTGAGACCGAGGAGTCCCTTTTAGACGTTTCGTTACGTTCCCATCTAAGCCATCTCCCCGGGAAGGCGTGACAATAGTACTGGCTATTCTCCTCGTACCAGTAGTCCTACCCAAGCCTCTCTGATCAGGACTCGGACGCACTGGAGACTGCAGTGGAGGATCCTCGCAATCAGCCTGCACGCACTTAGCACTCTCCCTCGGCGGTGGAGAGGCCCGTTGCCTTTGGTGATCATCTGGGCCATCAGCACGATCCAGCGATACATGCACCAGCCGATCCCGTACCACATTCCCATCATGGCGGGCCTGGGACTGGGACTTCTTCTCACGCCAGGTTGCACCAATGTGCCTGTCGTAAGGCTTTGCCTCCTCTCGCGCACCCCCATACTTCTTCCTCCAAGACAGTTCATCCCGCCGGCGAACCACCCTATCCACATGGCCCTTATGAGCCTCACGGGGGTTATTCAAAGCATATCTTCGCTCTTCATTGGCATGCCTCCCAGTAGCATAGCTAGACTGCTTAAGATATGGACCAGCCAACGCTTTCGAGTGTAGCGCAGTGGGTTCCTTCTTAACCAATGGTTTTGAGTACTGTTGTGACCTATGCTCCTGCAGCTGAACCCGCGCAAAGACGCCTTGTCGCTGTATCGAAGGACAATACTCCTTCTCATGTGTGAGCATACCACAAGTAGAACAATGCTTAAACAACATCTCGTACTTGATTTCAATCGTAACCTCATCTCCCTCTGGAGATTCAACCTTCCGTGCAAACTTTAGTGGCCGACGAGAGTCCAAATCTAACAGCATTATGCCTTCAATCAGCTCTATTGTGTCCTGATGAACATGTCCCAGCCGGGAACCTATTTCTCTCAGGTTATTCTCAGTCCATAGGTGCAGGGGTACACCAATCAGTCTAGTCCAGAATGGTATTATCCAAGGATAGTCATCATGAACAATAGGCTCCCATCGAACCAGCACAAACATACAGAAGTTGAAGTGGAACGGACCCTGTCGAAGAACAGAGTTTAGCTCCTCTTCTGTGGTAAAGTTGAGTAAAAACTTTCCATTTCCCAAGTCATTTGCAGTGATGCGATCCTCCATTCCCCATTGAACCGGCATTTTCTGGAGGAGTTTCTCCACGCTTTGTTTTTTCGGGTTCAGGATCTTTCCGATCAGAGACAGCTTGAACTCATTAATGTTTTGGGAGACATCATGATCCGTTAACTTGATCGGTTCATCATCATCCTCATAGAGGATTCCCTTGCCCTTGATATCAGCCATATGGGCTGAATTGGAACGGTACGAAGATCCCATATGTGGATTCAAGCAACAGTGCTCCTGCTTCAAAATGATCGGTAGAAACTTCCTATTCGATCGCTCGAGCGAGCAGAGCAATGAAGAGATGTAAACAAACGAGACGATCGTCAAACGAACGTGATCACACAGCAGGGAACGTGAAGATCGGATATTGCTCGGCAACGAATGACCGTGATCACACGACAGTGAACCGGAGTCAATGATCACACGTCAACGAACGTGAAGATCTGATATTGCTCGGCAATGAACCAGAGCCAATGACCGTGATCACACGGCAGTGAACCGGATTCAATGATCACACGGAAACGAACGGGAAGATCTGGTATTGCACAGAGAGCAGATCAAGAGAGATCGGCAGCGCACAGATCCTCTTGATGGAGAAGAGAGGGAGACTCCAATGAGAGACTCAACCTTTGCTGCCGTGAAAGATACGCCAGTGAAGATCGAACGAGATGGAGTGTGTGATGGGAAGCTTCCTAAAACCAGGGTGATCCACACGCCAAAGAACGTGTCGACCAGGTGAAGATCAAAACTTCAATGGAAGTTTGTGATCTGAAGAATCGCCATTGGAGTCGCCACAGAAGCCCTAGCCGCTTTTTTTGTGGGCTTATATATATATATATCTTAATTTTATGTATATTTGAATCAAATTTATATTAAAATATTGGTAAGAAAATAATAAAATCTATAATATTAATAAAAATAAATTTAAATTTAAGAAAATTTACTAGTGCACATGGTACAGAAAAATACATAATATCTAATATATTAAAAGAGAAGTACACTGTAGAAATAATCCTACTTTAATGCGGGATATTACACAAAATGTCATTGAATTTAATTCAAATCTTGATGTCTTCATTAATGGCATTTTAGTCTTTTTAACTCTAACATAATCACTAAATTCTTGGGATTAAATTGCTTCATATATATTTCGATTCAATGGATTTAATTTTCTTAGTGACTAGAGGGAGAGAAGCCAGTGATGACAAAGGGTTAAAAAGATTTAGGGCAATGATTGATTACGACCATCTGATCAACATCAGTTTTGTTAGTGAAATGGTGCAGGTAGCTTAACATCAGTTTAAGTTCTTCAAAGTTCCTCCTTTTTGTCTTCATATTACATTTTACGGAAGTTTTCATGACTAAGAGATTATCTGGTTAGATTAATTGTCGACAAGGACTTGATTATATATATATATTGTTGTGCAGCACATGTTGAAACAATATCTCAGATTGGTGTAATATTTCTCCTATTTGCTTTAGTATTAAATTTTTTTTGCAGTGAAGGTTGCTTATTCCACCCTCTTACTTCATCCTGCAGTGATTGCAACATTGTGTAGTTTTTGCAGTAGTTATTCCGACGAGGTCTTCTTTCAGCTGTTTTTGTTCATGTGCTTGAGTAGGATAACAACTTCGGTATATTTTAGTTTTTAACAATAATAATAATAAGAGTAAGAATGAATCATTAGGTTTTTTCTGTATGAATCATGAAAGAGAATTTCAGTTGACTTAGTTGTTTCTTCAATGGCGGTAAACTAATGGAATGTATATTCTAGGTGTTTCTCTTTAAAATGATCATCAACTGTTATTATAGGTGTGTACTCTGAACTGTTATAATGTACTCCTTGTGCTCACTTTCACTGTCTTTGATCTTTTCCTTTGATTTACCGGTTATGTTTTTCTAAATTTCTCCTTAGGCTTGATGCTCATATTTTAGTATTAACTTGCCCTGATACTTGTCACAGGTCTTGGAAATTTTAATGGAAAAAGTAGTATATGTGCTCTCATGGTGACGTAATATTTAACCGTTAAAACACTTTAAAGTAACTACTTATGTGTCTACTACTTTTTTTTTTGTTTTATCTTTTGGTTTTCAGTAGGTTAGATTTTAGCTTGCTAGATTTAAGATCATGTCTGGTGATTTGAACTCTAAAATGAGATTTTTTTATCATGTCTTTAGGTTGAGGTTGTTATGTTGATGAAGGAATTACAATTTCAAGCCTAAGTTTCAGAGTCTTCAAGCGTGGAACTAGGCTTCTGAAACTGTTAGTACACTTTCTTGATCACTTAAAAGATATGTTAGATGAACCGAACCAAAATAGAAAAAGTGATTTTGATTTGATAATACCGTACAAACTAAATAGATGTTATTTTTAATAAACCAGAGTATGTGGATATGATTCAGTATATAAACCAATCAAACCGAATTAACCGATTACTAAAAATATAATAAAAGTATAAAATATGTATACATAGTTTGTTTTAATGATATGAGCTTGATATATAAGATGTTAATTTAAATAATTTTGTATTATGTTAAAGGTTTTCTCTGCCAGATAATATTATGGTATTAATAACTTTTTATTTTATTATTTTACAAAAAAATATAATAATTCGTTTTATTTTAATTAATTTTAGTACTTAAATAAATTAAAAATATTCTATTTAAAAGTTAAAGTACTGAAAATATCATTAGGATTTAATAGATCTAATTTCAGTCATATAAACTAAAATTGACAAAATGTAATAACAAATAAATATAATTATGATTTTTGGTATAAAATCAAATAAAACAAAAGTCGATAGTACATAAAACGAACCAAACCAAAATATACTTTCTATTTTATGCTTATGCATCATTAGATGATATAATTGGTTAAAAGTAATGATGCATAAGCATAAAATAGAAAGTATACTAAATGGCCTAGGATTGTATCTGTGAATGTAGATTTTTTTTTCCTACGTTATAGGCTTTCTCGGAGTTTTTTGAGCACTAGAGATTCTGAATTTGATCATAGAAAGAAAAAAAATATGTGCGGATGTGCAGATCAAAACTTTAGTTAGTTCAGGTTGGTTTGTTGGCCCATGAGCATTTAAAAGATAACAACATAGCATTAATTAGTTACTATTTTTTTTTTTTTGGTAGGAATATGGGAGAGTGACTCTCAATTTATTTAAAAAAGAAACCCAAACTTCAGCTTACAAGACGAGTTTGTCGTGGCCGCAACGGTCCAGCAACATCCTCATGAACTAAAACAGCGACCTCAATCGGTGCCACAACAAAACTATGAAAACCAAACGGAAGAGTAAATGCAAGGTTAGCCAAACCATCAGCTAAAAGGTTTGCTTCCCTATATACATGAACAAATCGGACGAGCCAGTCCCTTGTCAAGAAGCCATGGCACAAGCGTACCAGGAAAGACAGCGGATGAGTGTCCCCAATCCCTATCGTAAGAAACTCCATCACCATCATAGAATCGACCTCTACCTCCAACCTTCTCACCCCTTTCTCCCAAGCAACCACTAAACCATAGTACACACCCCATAACTCCGCTAATGGTGCCGTACAGCTACCTATATTAACCGCAGAACCTCCACACCACTCGCCTTCTCCGTTTCGCAGTGCTCCCCCTGCAGCCGCCGGCCCCGGGTTCCCATGTGATGCCCCGTCCGTGTTCAGTTTCATCCACCCCACACAAGGTGGCTTCCATCCCACCATTATCTCAACCATATGTCTCTCCTTCATGTGAGCATTCTCTGCTCTATTTGCTGTTATAACTCCCTTAGCCAAGTCACGTAAGAACTTGACTCTATCTCTCCACAGTCGGGTATCACCAAATACATTTCCACATCTCCAATTCCATCCCCACCATAGAGTCAAAGCGAATATAGTAGCCCACGGAACACCACCACCTGCATTGTTATCACATAGGTTCTTATATAACCATTCCAGTAACGGCATTCTGAAGAAAGCCTCCCTTCTCATTCTCGGAACAAATCTCTCCCATATACCTTTTATCATCGCAGGACAATCACGTAACACATGTATTATAGTCTCAATTCCTCCTCTGCAAACCTGGCATAAGTCAGTCCCACTCAGGTGCCTTCGATGTCTCTCTGCATTTGTCATAATTGCTTGGTTTGCCATTAGCCAGAGGAACATTCGAACTCTCTCAGGTGCTACAACGCGCCACATAGATCGAAAGAAACTCCCCATCTGCGGTCATAGATCGAAAGAAACTCCCCATCTAAAGCATAGCAAATTTCCATTCAATAATTTATATATGTACTTTCTCAAAAACATAACAACTATTAAATTAATTACAATTATATATTCCCGCTCTAACTTACGAAAAAAGGTTCTGGCCCGCGTCATTCATCTCTACCATTTATCTGCATAACCAAAAGTTGTTGCACTTGATCAAATCTCCACTTGACTCTAAACGTGATTAGTAATAATTTATCACCATGTAGATTAATGTATTATATATGACCTAGCTGAAAATAATAAGTTACACGTATATCCGATTATGGTGAGTATTACTGCTTTAAGATCCAAAGTTGAGATCGGGGATGAAGTGGTAAACAGTAAACACATAACATTCTCGGCTTAGGCCCTACCTATTAGAAACATATATTATCATCTTAAAAGCTTAAATGGATATCCCTCTTTATAAAATAGTTTATTACCTCTTCAAGGAACCGGAAACTGCCACACTGGAGACTGAAAAACAAAACTTTAATATTTTATATCGGCGTGGCTCCAGTTCATTAATCTGAATTAATATATAGATATGAAAAAAGGAAAAGTTGAATTCACCTTGATTTATGAGTCCATAAGTCAAAAGATATGCATGCCAACTTTTGGGTACTTAAGAGAGAAAGAAGATGAGCAAAGTCTAAGGAGAGCCCTAGAAATCAATTACAATTATTCATATAAAGCTAAGAAGAATGGACAAAAAATGATAAAAAGATTCACCGTACAAACATATATGAGCTATCTAATGATTTTGTTACGTTGGCTTTTTCTTATTGTCAATTTGTCATTGTGAGAAAGACTTAGAGATCGAGGATCTTGACTTAGTGATTAAAATGTATATCAGTATCAAGCAACCTGACATTCACTAAAAGTTCAACAATCAACTTTATAATATCCCGATTTAAAAGACCTGTTTGTGTACTAACAAGTATATATATGTGAAGATTAAATATAGGTGTTGGGTTGGGTTTTAATATGTTCTCTTTCTTATTAAGAAATATGTTTTTTTTTTGTTCAAAACTTATTAAGAAATATGTAAGGATGTCGTTTTATGTGTGTTTAGGTCATGTGATGCGCCTCTAGTCACGTGATCTTGAACGCAGCATGTTTGGTCGACATTATGATTTTAGCATGGAGCTTCTTTATGCCAAGAATGTACTTTTTCTTCTCTTTATATGTATTACTTTTGGGGTTTTAATTTATACAAATAACCTTGCATACCAAAAATATTATACAAATAATATGTCCGTATCTGTTTTTTTTTATATGACATATGTCCGTATCTTGTTATAATTCTTTTTTTTTTGTAACTTTCTTGTTATAATTCTTTACGTTTACATATATATTGCTTCGCCACCTTAATTCATATATATATGTTGTTGGTGTTTTCTTTTTCTGTCTTACGAAATTGTGGCATTGTGAATTACTTGGATTTGCAACATGTATATTGCATCAGTGCATGTGTAAACGAGTTTTACCATCATTTGAGAACAAATTCTTCATTCAGTTGCATCTTTTATTTACGGGAGCGTGCATGGATTACAAATTTACAATTGTATAAAAAATTCAACCTAGTGGTTGGGCACTAAAGAGTGGTCTCTATACAGAGACTTGTAGCACTCATATTCATATTGTTTGACATCCATAAAGATAGGATCCTCCGACCTACCTAACTTATCAGTTGGGTTTATAAAATATCTCTTATGTGACATCGATACGACGAACGCAATTAGCATAAGACTCAAGAATTTTAGAAATTGAATCGTTTTTGCTTGTTTTTTATTTCATGCTAGCTAATTACAAGTGAGATAAGCGATAAATAAATGTCCATTTTACCAACCAAATTTTTTTGGGCTTTTCATTTCACCATTTTAAGTAATTGCAGTCAAGGATGTTTGTAGACTAATTTGGTCCCATCCGTCCGAGTTCCGCCTATTAGTACTGATCTATAACAAGCAATTTAATATTTAAATTTGTTTATCATGACGTTGGCTCTCAAGACTCCGAAGCAAGCATGTGGTTAACCTACATTTTTATAAAACAAACCATCACCGCACCGTACTAACATACCGAAATAGTTCACACTTCAAGTCTTCAAACCAACAAACGCATAAAATTTCACGAATGTGAATATGACTTCACATCTTTACCAACTACTTATCGCGTGTTTAAAAAATGACTATAGGTAAATTCACCCGAAACCAGACATATATTATTCATTTTTTTTTTTAAAAGAGTTACACTATTTCTAGACATATATTATTCATTTAACCATGTGGTAGTGGTCTATTGGTAAAAGATTTGAGTATAAACACATCTGTTATGAATTCAATTTTTTCTGGGAACAAATTAAGTCATTGCAAGCCTTTTTTCAAAAAAAAAAAAAAAAAAAAATTAAGTCATTGCCACTTGGCCAGTATGGACTTGGATTTCGACTCAGTCAGTTTACATGATAGTCCAATATCCGACGATCTGGCTATCCCTGACATTAGTCGGAAGACATTCCAAACTCAAGTTAAGCAATATGGTATTCAGTCTACTATGTATCACTAAGTGTGTTATTTCCGAGACCGACCGAATCGGCCGTTAAACATACAAAATAAAAGAAAAAAAAAAACATTTTTACTTTTCTTTTTTCTTTTGCATAAGAAATAACATGTATTGCCCAATGCGGCAATGCGTGATCGTCGTCTAGTTTGTTATTCCTTAAGTTCAACTTCTACTAGAAACAAATGTAAAATTGAGATTCCGGTAGATAAAAATAGAAAAAACTGCAAAAGTTGATGAAAGGTCCATGGAAGAAATTTTAGATTTTTGGGTCCATTTCACCAGATCTCCCTAAAAATATGAATAAATATATATTTTCCCTAAAAATATAAATAAATATATATTTTCTAGTATTAGTCAGAAAGTATGTATAATCAGCATACTAGTTGGATGCAGCATTCGATCATCGACGATTATAATATATACTATCTTTATTTAGTATATAAATATATATATATATATATATATATATATATATATATGGTAAAAGATATTTATAATCTTAGGCTTAACTAATCTAGACTTACAGTTTAGAATTGAAGGGTGGATATAGTTTTTAGAATGTGAAATTTATGATTCTAATAAATTTATAAATAAATACTTTAAAAAAAATTTAAAAATAGTTTCAAAATAGTTTTCGATTTTCAAAAAGAAACTTTGAAAAAAAAATTATAAAAAAGTTCAAATTTGAAAAAATATATGTTTTTTTAGTTAGATAATTATTTATTATATATATAGAGAACAAATTTATAAGAGTCTTTTGTCACTTAATGAATAATGTATTTTTGAAATGTCTCTTTACTAGTGGTAAACATGAATAATTATACCAAAAAAGTGGTAAACATAAAAAATTCTCACATATATATATATATATATATATATAGTTTTAGAATTATTTGTTTTTGTTGTGAAAAGATATTATTTTATATTTCTACCATAAGTTCTTAGAAAAAGTTTATATTTTAACCGTTATAATTTAATGCTCATTTTTAACTTAAATTATTATCATCTAAATAGATTATAAATAAAAATAAAATTTTATAATTAAAGTATAATTCATTTTTAACAAAAACAGATAAAGTACATACCTATCTATAATATTATTTGAGAAGTGAATTTGTTGATTTGTCATGCTCCCATAATTCTTAGTTTAGTCATATTTTTTGCTCAATTTGTTAATCTTAATAAATATTTTTATTGATTTAGCTAATTTTCTGATTTGCCATATTCTCCATAGTTTTAGGTTTAGTCATATTGTATTGTCAATTATTAATTTTAATAAATAATTTTACTCATTTAGCTAATAATTTAGGGAAATACATAGGATAGCACTAAAAACATTTTTGTCACAAATATACACTTTAAGGATCAAAATGACCAAAATGTTTCATTAAAAAGATAAATATATATTTATACCCCTAGGTTTTACCAATTCAAACTTTAGGGTTTAGAATTAACGGGTGGAGATTTGAGATTGAGGCTTAAAATTTTATAAAATAAAAATAAATATTAAAATTTGAAAATAAAGATTTTCAAAATAGTTTCAAAAATTATTTTCGAATTACAAAAAGAAAATTTGAAAAAAATTAAAAAACAAAATTTTGAAAAAACATTTCAAATAAAATAATTTATAAAAAAGTTAGAATTTGAAAACATATAATCGTAAATTATATTAAAAAAATTTTGAATTTTTTTTATTTTTTTATATATAGGATATTAGGGTCATTTTTATCTATTAAATGAAATATTTTGGTCATTTTCCTCATTGTGATTTATTTTTGTGACTAAAACTTGAAAATTGTTTATTTAAGAGAATTTCCCAATAATTTATCATTATCTTGAAAATAATTTTAAAAAATCTAACGATATTAACGTAGTTAAATTTATATCATATTTACTTTAGAAGTATTAAAATATTATATATATATATATTAATATTATATTTGGTTTAGTAATATTAAACCGATTCTATTTTAATACATAGTAAAGCTTGACCCGCACGCCTGGTTGAATATTTTATAAATGAATAACTTTAATATTATCGTAAAAATTAAATATATGGTTAATGTTATATAATGTAATTATAGAATCTTATTTTCAGGCTTTTATTTGACATTATCAATATATATATATATATATTTTGTCATCGACATTATCAATATATAAAGATTTGTTTTATACATTTTACTTTTTATTAATTATGAATATAATTTTAAATTCGGTATAATAAATTCATAATCTGAAATAATAAAATAGATAATCCCCTTCAAAATATTTTTTTTTTTTAATTTCTACATTTTGCATATAAAATATTTTAAAATTTTATTTAGTTATAGTGTAGAACTTATATTTGTTCAGGATCATTTATATTTTCTTATTGTGTTAAAAAAATATCCTTTAGCATCTATAATTTTAGTATATAGCAGGAAAATAGAGTTTATGATTTTTACCTATTTTAATGGTGAATGATATTTTAAATGAAATATTTTTTTAAAATAAAATAAGTAAATTTATAAATTTAATATAATTTTATATTTAAGTGATATAGCACTTCTATTTTAATATAATATAGTATATAGAAAGTTTGTAAAAATAACATACAAATTTTATTTTTTATTTTATACTAAAATATTAATTTACATTAATTTGTAATAATATTATACAACTAATTACAAGATTAATTAATGCAATATTTTATAAAAAATATTTAAAAATTTTAGTAAGATTTTGTTCGATTTTTTGTCATATGTGTCAATTGTATAAGATATGATATCTTAATGATACCAAAATTTAAATAGAAATAAATGAAATGATTTTCTATAAAATTCATATTTTAATATAAAATATCACATGTAGAAAAGCTGTAACTTTTATTTTAATATATAATTATTCATAAATTAAAAATGAATTTAATTAGTTTGATAATCATCGTTATATAAAGAGATTCTATATTATGCTATCAAAAAATATTTTAAATCATATTATTTCAAAAATAAATATAAATCCATATATATTTTATGTATATTGAATGTTTTCATGTTTATTTTACGTAATAAAATATATTGAATTGATGATATATCTATTTATAAAATTTTGTAAAATTATAAAGTTTCAAAACACCTAGTTCGATAATTATTGTCTAGACAAACCACACGAACCAAACACGACGTCATATCGTGTGCTCTATTCGACCCAAGATTTAGGTTATAAGTCCACGTAGTTGGACGATCGTACACCGTAACTTGCGAAGTCAAACTAGTCATCATCAAGCAAGACAAAGATATCCATCCACATGTCGACATATCATCCACCAGATCCCATAACCTCAACAGTTCACCATAACATGGTAAACACTAGCGTACAGTAAAACCCCTTTCCTTCTAAATCCATTTTCCCGCCTAATGCAGATTACGCCTAGCTGTCATTTTCGTTAATTCCGAAACTACCCATGGGTAAAGAACATGGCTCCAGGATAAAAGACAGGGATATAAATGTAAATTTAGAAAAAAATCACGTAGTAACAAAACGTAACCCCACCGGCGAATTTATATTAAATTCTTGGGGCTTTAACTTTAAGAGGTTCACGGGGAAGGCATGTTCGGCTATCAAAAATAAAAGGGTTCGTATTTATTAATAATATCTTTGTTTCGGTGGAAACAAGAAAATTTATTTTACTTCCCTAGCCCGGCTCAACATATTTTCAGTGACTTATGTGACTAATTTACTAATACGTTCAATCACAGTAAATATGTCTGGGTGTGATTAATAACTCTTTGTCTCTGTGGTGAATATATCGCTTTCATTAGGAGTTAGGAACAATCGTTGGTACAGTAAGAATAAAGCGGGACGAGCAAACTTATGCAATTATTTGTCAGAGGGGAAACAAATAATTACAATGTAACTATAATTAGAGAATTATTATAATTAAACAGGTTCGTACAAGAATGTTTATGACAATGAAAGGCCGACGTAATTTTATGCAATCATGTACTTGATTTAATCAGAGCGTTATTTAACTTTTGTTTTGATCCCAATTAATTACTAATATTCTGAATAATTGACCAATAAATTTCTAATATATGTGTCATAATTAAACATTAGCGCTTTCTTGTAATTCTCCCAGTTTCAGCCTTATAATATGCTCCTTTTCATTAATCTTTTTAGCAATTCTCTTTCAGTCCTTATTAAAGAAAAAAAATCTTAAGACAAGACTGCATTAATTTCTGGCAAAACAACATTATTGTTTTATTGTTACCAAATCTCTTGTAGGAAGCTTATAGGCGTGACTGACTATTTTCGATATACCTAATACGTAATAATTTTTCTTAAGAAACATTTGACCAAAAAAGCAAGAAATATTTATTCTTTATCAGTGTAAAAATCTCGATTTACATAAAACCACTTAACAAAAGAGAGGACAGAATTCTAATTGCATGCAAACAAAAGAGAAGCAGTGAACAGAACTGTAATTCCTGCCGATATTTATTGTATTATTATTATTTTTTGCTTAAATTGTATTAATATATTCTTCCAATAAAACAAAAAGAGTAATAAAAGGAAAAGAGCAAAAAAAAATACACCAGTGTCCGTTACTTTATTAAAAGGAAAGGATCGAGAGTAATATTTACTTGGCTTGATTGTAGACAAAGCAAGGTATCAGGGATTCATTTATCCACACCTACTATTCACAGAGTGTGAGAGAGATACTCGTACACTTGTGTATACATATACAGAGAAAGAGAAACAGTTGTTAGGGAAAGACAAAGTGGTGGGTCTGTTTCTGACAATTATCTTCATTTCCCGCTTCTGCTCTTGTTTGAATCTCTCTCTTCTTCTTCTTCCACTAAAAACAGATAGAGAAAGAGAAAGTGCGAGACTTTCTTTCTTCAGAGATAAGAGAGACAAAGAGAGTGTGGTTGTGATTTGTCTTCACCGTTGAACAATGGATACTCCTCAGAAGAGTATTACCCAGATCGAAACTCCAGTTTCCAAATCCAGATTCGAGGTTTACATTTCTATTATTAATACCTATTCATTGTTTTTGGTCAATGTTTTAGTACTTTTAGTTTCTTCTGTTGGTGTTATATGGTGCCAATTCTGAAAGTTTTGGTGTGAATCTCTGAATTTTAAGCCATTTCTTATTTTTCAAAAATCCAGAGTTCATAGGTTCAATCGACCAGTTTTGACAAGATCAAAGACCATTATGTCATTTTAATTACCCTTAATTTCTTTTCTTTTTTTCTCTTCTGGTTTTTGTCAAAAGTCAAAGCAGTTAAGTTCAATGACACAACACAATGCTAACTGGTTTTAGGTTTTGTTTTATTTCGGCGGTTTCATTTGTTCACACTTCACAACATAATTCACTACAAAATCTGTACTTTTCTTTCTGTACTGATCCTAAAGAAGATTCCTTTAATTGGAATCTTTGCTCTTGCCTTAATTTCCTCACTAAAAAAATTCATAGTTCATACATATTCTTGTTTTTTTTTAAAATAAAAATTTGTAATCAAATCAGTTTATTCAAACACAACACAATGGTAACTGGTTTAGATTTGTTGTCTAACTTTGGCGGTTTCAGTTCACTATTGCAATTATGACCTGACATTCCCAATTCACTATAGAAACTGTACTTTTTGTCTGTACTGTTTTAAGGATTCTTTTTTTTTTGGGGGTTAAAATTCCTTAAGATTCTTAATTGGAATCTCTGATCTTTTGCTCTTACCTTCTTAATTTCATCACATAAATAAAAAAATTTATGAGTTTCTCCCTTTTTGGGTGGTTGTCTGAAAATGCAGGATTCACCAGTGTTCAATTACATAAACAGTTTGTCTCCAATAAGACCTGTCAAATCCATACCAAATCCTCACCAGTTTAGCACTCTCAATTTCACTTCCCCTCCTTCTGTTTTCACCTCACCACACCTAACTTCTTCTCACAAAGAATCAAGATTCTTCAAAACTCACCACCCTTCTCCTGATCCTACCATTCTTGTTCAAGAATCTCCAGACGATTCCAAGTCAAATGAAGAAGCTGCAGCAGAAGCAGATGCTACTACAGAATTCAACATAGATGCTTCAACTGAAATGGAGCAGCCACAAATCGTCAAGTATGACGTTAAGGAAACGAATCTTGATGAAACGACCGATCTTTCCCTTGTGCCATACGCTTCTCCTCCTAGAAAAGAGAATGGTTCTGCTTCTGAGGATGCTCCAGGAATGGAGATGTATGACAATGTTCAGGGAAAAAACGAAACTCCGGATTGGGATAGATTGATTGCAGATTCTTCTGAGTTCCTAATCTTCAGCTCACCTAATGATTCGGAGGCTTTTAGATGCCTTATGATGCAGAGAGCATCACCCTCCCAAGCACCTTCAGTGATGATGCCAACAATGCAGCCTGGTTCAATAAATGAACCAGAGTCTTCAAACGCAAGTCCTTATGGGGTAATAAAACTTGTCTCAATTTAGTGTTTTATAAATGATCATTTGTCTCTTAAAGAGGTTGTTTTGTTGTGATTGTGATAGGCTGTTTCAGTCTTGCACCGTGGTATAAGAAGACGTTGTCTGGACTTTGAGATGCCGGGGAATAAGCAAACGTCCAGTGAGAATAACACTGCGTCGAGATGTGTTGTACCGAGTATTGGTCTTCATCTAAATGCCCTTTTAATGTCTACAAAGGACTGTACAACCAATAATACCACTCATGATTACTCGTGTTCTGAGAAGTATCAAGTGGGTCTACAAGGCTCAAGCTCTACACTGCAAGAAACATTGGACCAAACAGAAACTGAAACCCGGGAAGATGTTCCCGTTGAACCAACCTTGGAAGAGTTGCATTTGAGCAGCCCTAAGAAGAAGAGGCAAGTTTGTTTGTCCTAAGAGAAAGCACTTTGTAATAGATTTTTTTTTTCTTTGTTTTAACAACCATTGGCTATTTTGTAAAATATACAGGGTTAAGTTGGAAGCTGGAGAAGGAGAGTCATGTAAGAGATGTAACTGCAAAAAGTCCAAGTGCTTGAAACTGTAAGCTTCATGATTCCACCTCCTTCTGTCTTAGGCTCTTGAGAAAGTTTTGTGTGTTTATGAGTGTCTTGATGTTGATGTGCAGTTACTGTGAATGCTTTGCTGCTGGCGTCTATTGCATAGAGCCATGCTCATGTATAGACTGCTTCAACAAGCCTATTCACGAAGATACCGTCTTGGCTACTCGCAAACAGATTGAGTCTCGGAACCCACTTGCATTTGCTCCTAAAGTCATTAAGAGCTCCGATTTGGTTCTAGAAACCGGGGTAAAATCATTTTTCACCATCCTTTTTTTTTTAAATTATTTCTCTCCATCATCCTTTTATCTTGTTTGAAGGAATGTAATAAAATTGTAATGACATACAGGATGATGCAAGCAAAACTCCAGCTTCTGCACGTCACAAACGTGGCTGCAACTGCAAGAAATCAAACTGTCTGAAGAAATACTGTGAATGCTTCCAGGTTTCTTTATTATTTTTTTCTATGTACTTCCAATGGATCATCTATGTATTGGTCTGACTCTTGGTCTGATGTTTCTTTGAAGGGTGGTGTGGGCTGTTCCATAAACTGTAGATGTGAAGGATGCAAGAATGCATTTGGCCGCAAAGATGGTTTAGCTTCTCTTCTTCTGACTTTTCATCACTAAACAGTCTCAAGTTTTCTTTCCGATTCTGATTCTACTTAAACGAATATCTCAGGATCTGCCATTGTTGACATGGAAGCTGAACAAGAGGAGGAAAATGAAACATCTGTGAAAAACAGAAGAGCCAAAACCCAAGAGAACAGTGAGGTTTATTTGATGAGAAAAGAGGAGAGTTCTGCTTTACCTGCCACACCAATGTCGGTTTACAGGTACAGTCTCTAACTCTGAAAGTGTTTTTTTGTTGTGGCTTGTTAAGTCTTATGTCATCTGAATTGTTGTATTTTTTGTGTTGTTGTTCAGACAACAACTGGTTCAGCTAAAGAACATGATGCCTCCTCCACAGTCTGTACTTGGAGTTGGATCTTCAAGCTCAGGGATGTTTAACAGTCAATACACAAGAAAACCGGAAATGAAGTCATTGGAGACAGTGGCAGAGGATGGAGCTGAAGAAATGCCTGAGATTCTTAGCCACTCCTCTATCGATAACATCAATGCTGTCTCTCCCAATGGTAAGAGGGTCTCTCCTCCTCATCTGGACTCATCTAGCTCAGGGAGAAGAAGTGGTGGGAGGAAACTGATACTGCAATCCATTCCAACGTTTCCTTCTCTCACTCCTCAACACTAAAAAAACATTTTGTGTGTTGTAAGGCTGCACCGTGTAGCTTTGAAAATTCTTTGAATCTTTTTTCAAGGTGAGAGATGATAGAAGAAGTCAACTTCTAGTTGGTTGTAAGTTAGCATACATTGGCATGTGTAATAAAGATGTGAACCCATCATGTTCTACATCACAAAACCAAACATTTCTTGTAATATATATATGCTTCTTTGTCCACTGAGCTAGCTTTATTTCACAATATATCTTAAGGCAAATCGCTCCATTATTTCAAAACTCATACCATAATAGTACTTCTAATAGTCAGTCCAATGAATATCTTTACCACATAGTACTTATAAACCATCTTGCTCTTCTTTAGAAGAAGATCTTATAAACCCGCAGAACCGGTTTTTCTTCTGTCTTGCACTTCTTTTCCCGCCCTTGTGAATCATGTCTCTGAAGAGAATCAGTGTCCTACTTCGTTTGCTTTTAGCTCCATCTTCAAGCTTCAGAACCGCTTGCTCAATGTTGTGCATTTTGTTCTGCAACTGCTCAATCTTTTCAGACCCGTTTCTTGACTTCTCCATAATCACTTTTCTGTATATGTCTCTGGAATCTCCAGAAGTCTCCTCGGTTTCCTTTGAAAGAATCTCGTTTGTGTTTGTCATCTGCAAGACGGCTTCTTCCATTTCTTTCAACTGTCTCTTCACTATAACTATATCAGCTTTGCTGACTTTGCCTTGTTTCCCGTTCGTCTCTAGCTTGCTTTTCATGTCTGTTATGCTAATCCGGAGACTTAACAGTCTTCTTGAATCAGACAGAAGTCTCTCCATGATCTTTGCCTTGTCTTCTATGTTTCTAGATAACTCTTGCTTGTCAATAACTCCAACCACTTTCTCTGATTCTATAGAGGGGTTCCTGCTTAGGCGATATGTCCTCTTACTGTTTTTGAGAAGGGTCGTCTCTGATTCAGCAGATTCTTCCGAAAACTCAAACATCTTGTCATTTTTCACTTCCCGCATCTCAGGCTTCAATCTTGGTCGGCTAGATTCACCAGTGACCTGTATCTCTTCAGTCTTCCTGCGGCTTCTGCTTCGGTAGGAGCCCCTTCGTGTTCTTTGCTTTAAAAGCCTTGGCTTCACTTCCTTCTGAATCACAATTCCATTTCCTGAAGTGGTGATGCTTCCACTTTCTTCAAGCTCATGACAAAAAGCTTCTTCCTGTGAAGTAAAATAAGTTTAGTTCATGAAGATGAGCTTAAACATTTTTTTGGTAATCAAAAGGTGGTTTCAATTCTTTTCCGGGAACCCAAGCAATGTAAATAGTCCATCCCAACGAGAACTGAACCCGAATGGTGCAGTGCCTACTAGACATTTCTTTACCACTAGACCAACAGCTCGTTGGTTGAGCTTAAACATTTGAAATAAATGGAAGACTTACCTCTCTTTGTTGATAGTCTGATGCAGGAAATTTTGTTAAAGCTTGACTACTTTTCTCAAGAGATTTTACATCTTTTGCCAAAGATGCTATCACAGGATCATAAGCTGACAATTGAGTCTTCAGCTCAGTCACTTGAGACTCCAAAAAGAAAACTCTTTCTCTCATCTGTTTCATCTTATTCGTCTTTGCAACATCTTCCTCTTTGAGATTTTCACATACTCCATTGAGTTCTTTAACTTTGTTCTCAAGAAAGAATTCGCGGATAGATGAGATCTGAAGATCAAAGTAGAAAGATGTTGCATCAGCATCCCAAAGTCCAACCTCGTTGCTTTTCTCTTGCAGCTCCAAACTAAGTAACTCTTCTCTAAGCTGTCTTCTTTGGATATCTTTATGTAATAACTCTATCCCTGACTTCAAATTCTCATTCAATGTGTTGAGATTCCTAATTTCTTCCTCTTGCCTCCCAGCAAGATCTGACATTTCAAAAATCTGCCTCTGTAAGTCCCCCCTCATGTTTCTTGATTCTTCAATGTCTTTCCTCAGCTCCTCGACTTCTTTGTGCAGCTCTTCATTTTCAATGTGTGTAGCCTTGAGCATATGCTCTGCTTCTGTGATCTCCATTTCCCTATGTTCCAAGATTTCGTCTACATTAAAAACCTGACGTTCCAAGATTCCACTTAAGAAGTTGTCTACTTCAAGGCCTTCTTGTAACTTCTCCAGCTTCTTTTCAAGACCTTGATTCTCTTCCTCCTTACCTGTTAACTTCTCCTCTAATGTCTCAACCTTGTGCTTTAGGTCTATATTATTCTCTCGTAAACCGCTAACAGTTTCAGCAAAAGCTTTGACCTCTTCAGCCATTTCAGACCCAAGGGACTTGTAAACCACACACATGTTACTCAAAGCAACAACTTCCTGAAGAGCTGCATCGTTTTCTTCCTCAACTACACACATTCCATTTTTGAGTTGTGAGAACTCTGAAAGCAAAGTTTTGTTAGCCTTGAGTGTAGAGGAATGATCTTGTTTCAAAACCATGTATGACTCATGCAACCTCTCAAACTTTGAATGCTCCGTTTGTATTTCATCTCTGAGCTCTTGCTCTTGCTGTTCTCTTCTGATCAGTTCTGATTTCAACAACCGGTTCGCCTTCATCACCTCTTGCTTGTCCTTTTCCAGCATGTTACCATCTGAATGAAACTGTCCAAGTAGAGACAAGAGCACTGAGTTCTCAACCACAAGTCTATGCATCTCATATTCAGCGCTTGAAAGTGAACACTTTAACCCATTAATCTCTCCCACAACAAGTGATGTTTGGTCTTTCGTAATCTTACAATCTGCTTCAACTTGAAGTGCCTTCACCACTTGATAGATTGCACTCCTCAAGCTATCAATCTCATCCAAGAAGATCTCTGCTTCCATCTGCTGCTCAAGATTCTCACTCTCCAGTTCGGATATGAGCTTCTCTGAAAGTTCTGATGCCTCTTCATGCTTCTGACACTCAATCATTAGAGAGAAGTTCTTCTGCTCCAGCTCTTCTATAAGCTTCTGCAAGATGAAGATCTCCACTTGTTTGTTTACAACTCTGTCAAGCTCTTCCTCATACTCTCTTTTCCTTGAGCGACACTCTTCTCTAAGAAGGCTCACGTTCCTCTGAAGATCTCCTAATCTGCTTTCAGTAGATCTTTTATAATCAGCATGCTCCTGCTTCTCAGTGGAAAGCGAGACTTGTAACTCTTCCACTTGAATGCTCTTGAGCTTCTTCTCCTTTTGTAGATCAGTGTATTTTACTTCTAGTTCTGTAAACTTCTTCTCCAAGACTCCGAGCTTCTCCTCAACCTTATGCAGTTGAGACACAAGAGATTCTTTCTCCTTTATGAGTTCAGACTTATCATTCTTGAGCAAAGTGAACAAGTCTTCAAAGCACTTTGACTTGTCCCTTAGGCTTTCAAGCTCAATGTTTGCATTAGAAAGGGATCTCTCCAGTGAAGAGTTCTTCTCCAAGAGCTTCTGCATGTTCACAGTCATGATTTGTAACTGAGAAAACAGGTTTGTTCTCTCATCAGCAAGCTCAGATCTCTCTCTTCTTAAAGACTCACATCTTTCGTGCAGATCCTTTGCTTTCTCTTTGGAACCATCTAGCTTTGTGTTTGATATCAAAAGCAGTTTCTCCAAATCAGCATTCTTCTTTATAATGTTATCCACTTCAGACAGCTTTCTTGTTAGAGTGTCTTTATCATCTCTTTGTTTGGTGCATAACTGGAGAAGCTTTGAGTTCTCTTCTTGTAGTTTCTTCACTGAGAAGACAAGTGATGACGGATCAAAACCTGTGAGCCTCACTTGTTCAATTAGTTGCTGGTATCTCCTATTCAAGTTGTCTATATAACCCTTCAGACGGTGTATCTCTACTTGAAGAGCACTGCTCTGATTCATCTGTTTTGCAACTTCTTCCTCAAGCTTTTCTTTCATCTGCTTCAAGCAAGAGATCTCATTTCTCTGTATCTGCAAGGTGATAGTAGAAGAGTCATTATGATTACTCATCTCAAGCTCTCTCAAAATTTGAGTCTTGCTTTGGAGTTCCATAGTGAGAACTTTCTGCTCCTCTTGAGATTGAGAATGCAAACTCTCCAAGCTTCTAAGACTAGCTTCAAGTTCCGAAAACCGATACTGCTGTTCTTGCATTAGATCTTGAAGCTTTTCAAGCTCCTTTTGCTTCTGAACAAGTTCTTGATCTTTATCTGACATCTTCTGCGCTAAATTATCTGCTTCTAACTTCAGATTTTGATTGAAACTCTCCAAAAGAGCACACTGCTCCTCCACAGTCTTTACCTTTGCAGCTCCAGCAAGAACTTCACTGCTCAGTCTTTTGGCATTGTCTTGAGCATAAGAAACCTCTCTCTCTAGATTTGATATTGTCTCCAGACACTTCTGATATCTAACTTTCAAGTCTTCATTCACTTCATTTAACTTCACAACTTCTTGTTTCAAAGCTTTGGTTTCATTCTCTGCCTGCTCAGATTTGTCCTTGAACATTTCAACACTCTCCTCAGCATCTCTAATCCTCTTCTCTAAAACAGATATCAACTCAAGGCATTTATTGTATTGCACCAAACCAGCCTCTTTCTCAGATTGCAATCTTGAAAGCCCTGTGTCCCTCTCCACCTCTAGCTTTGCAAGAGATTCCTTGAGTACTTTAATCTCAATCTCAGCTTTGCAAGCACGTTCATCAAATCCTCTAACATCATTTTGAGCATTACTGAGCTCCTTTTCAAATCTTGATAGTTTGTTTAAGCTTAGCTGATACCGTAGACTCAAAGCCTCCTTTTCAGTCTGAAGCTCGAGCAATGCTCTCTTCAAGCTTTCAACTTCACTATCTCCTTGGTGAGCATCACAAGTTTGGTACAATTCGTTTAGGTGACTTGAACTACTTTTACTTGTTGCACCATCTTCTTTAGGAGGTCCAGAAGTAGATGATGCAGAATCATCAATCATGTCGAAAGGAACCTGGTCAGGAAACGCCTCAGCCATAGCTTTATGCGCATGACGAAGCTGCACTGTCGTGTGATCATACCTCTCGGCCAAAGCGCGGTAAGCTCTGTATAGCTCTTCAACTAGTTTCATGAGCTCTGGACGTTTCTTGTAGTACATTTCTGCCCTTCTTGCAAACGAATCTGCGTCTGTTTCTATGAGCTTTATCATTGTCTTGACTTTGGAATCCATATCTGGTTCAACAAAAAAAAACAAATCATTTTCCTGTTAAGTTGAAATTTCCAAAAATCTATATTCAAAGACTCATAAAAAGGAGAAATCAAGAAGACCTGCAAGATTATCCTGAATCCATTTTGAGTTTTTAGGAATGTGACTATCCCACCACCACGAGTACAACCGCGTGGAGTCTGACTGCAAGTGACTGGCCATTACAGCCGCTGAAAAGAATTGGTTTGGTCAACTGCTTTGAACCGACTACTAATACTCAGTTCTACAAAATAAGACAATGTGACCTTATAAGGAAGTCAACAATCAAAGGTAAGTAAGTTAACATGAGATTTTAGTTGCTTTCCTAATCCAAAAAAAAAAAACAAACCTTTGCACTTTGTACCAAATGGTGGATATAACTTTGGTCCTTGAAGGCAGGATCTTCCTGTAGAAAGAACATCAATCTTTCAGAGAGACGGACGCAAAATCATTTTCAAAGAAGCAATTCAATGCACAGTTTCCAAATTTTTAGTACACTTGCATTCACCACAAGCTATACATATTCTGTAAAGCCAAGGGAATCTCATCTCAGGAGCAGCAGCAAGCAAGAAAAAAATCATAATAATTATCAAAATGTAATCATCATTAACAAATCACAAACAAGAATTGGGAGAAAAGGTGGAAAAGACAGTCTTTATAAAAAAACAAGATTAGCATCAGAGCATAGTTCAACATATATCACAGAGGTAGATTCTTCATCAACAGCAAAGAGAAAGAAAGAAAAACTCTTGCTTGTGGGGTTTTTCAAATGAAATTTACCAGAAATATGAAAATAGGGTAACAACAGATCCCAGGACAAAAAAAAAAAGAAACTGTTTTAATTTCTTTCCCCCTAAGGAACTCAATATATCTGAAATTCAGGAGAGGAAAACTCGAGTTGGGTGCAAGCAACAGCGACTCTTTGATTTTTTTTTTCTACTATATGAAAACGAAACATCAAAAAAAGCAAAGGATCAAGAACTACTTACCCAGGAAAATATATGTACAAAGGGGGTGTCTGCTTTACAGTAAAACGGAGCTGCAAAAAAAGACTAAAAGTCTTTGAAACCTATTGTCTCTTTAATGGAGAGACACATACGCAACATTCTCTTCTTTCTCTCTCTTCTGGACTGCAAGACAATAGAATGATTAGTATGATTGGTGCGTACAGTATGGCCCTGTTCGTTTGTCAGTCGCTAGCGGCAGCGGCTAATCTCTTGTTCGTTTACCTATCGCTGTACGAGCGATCAAACGCGGCGGCTAATCGCTAGCGGCAGCGACAAAGATTTTCAATCGCTATTTTTTCCAGCGTTTATTTTATTATTTTAATAATGAACCCATTAAATGACAATGTTACCTTTGGTTTTTAAATGAAACTACTAATGAACCTAAACCTAAACGTAATATTTTTTATAATTCTCTCGTCGCTGTCAAGCTATAACGATTCTCAATCCTCCACTTTGATTCTCTCTCGTGGCCAAGCTTGTTGGGTTTCTCAGTACTCCACTATAATATTTCATTTGAGGTTGCATTTATATTTTTGTGTCATTTATAAGTTTAAAGTAATTTTATTTAACGTTCAGTCATAGAGATAGCATAACAAACAACTTAGCAGCAGATCAATCGCTAGCGGCAGCGATTACTAACCGAACAATCGAGCGACTATCGCAGCGACTATCGCTATGTCAGCGATACTGAAACGAACAACAACAGCGATATTTAATCACTGCAGCTAGTCGCTGCCGCTGATCGCTGCCGCTAGCGACTGACAAACGAACAGGGCCTAATAATATATTCGATACGTTATAATAACTCTTGCCTTTTTGGGAACTCTCTTTTTTCTTTGTCAACACTTGAAATTCTTTTAACGTTTAAGTTTATTTTATTTTATAATAATTGACGATTACCGTAACTTGAAATTCTTAACGTTTGAATTCTTCAATATAAATCTGTTGTTTTTAACGAATTCTACGGAACTATATGTATATATTTTTTTAAAAGTTTATATAGGCAGAGAGGATTAAGTTGTTACTTTTTTGTAACATATTAAGTTGTTATTTGGTTTATGCAATCTAGTATTGGATTAGAAAGAAGATAAATTGTCTACATCTTTTTTTTAAAAGATTGAATCTGTGATATTGTTTCAAAACTAACAAAATATTAAATTTTAGTAGTGTAATATTACGAGTCAGTAAAAACGTTCACTAATACCGTGTAAATATTTAAGATATAATACAACAAGAAAATTGTTTTCTTCAAAGTGAAAAAGTTGTAACTATAATAATATACAGCAAGTGTGCCGAGACTAACGAATAGGATTAGCTTTAATTTGTCGGCAATCTGTTAGGAAATAGTATGACTTTATAATTTTGTATAGATATTTCCAAATAATTTGATATGCAGGAACGCATTGTGACGTATCTTCTCACAGCTCATTTTATTCAACATACGACACGACAGATGTGGCCACACCAAGTACAGTAAGTTCAATTAGTGAATATGATTTATTAGATAGATACTTATTTGTTTAGTCTAACTTTCGAAAATAAATTATTTGAGCGGGTACGAAAGTTTCCACAAAAGCCGGATTTATCGGTAACTAGTCTAACTAAAGTTTTGGCATGTATTCAATTATTCAGTATCACACCTTCAATTGTAGTATTATGTAATTAGCAATAAATTAGATATGTTGTATTTAAAAATATATGGAAATTTGGCATATATTAAATTGTTGTTTATGTGTGAGCATTTGGGTGTACTTTCGAATTCAGTTCGAGTCTATTTTGAGTTCGGGTATATATTTTCCGATAATAAAGAACATAATGCTTATGCCAATGATTTTCCGATCAATGTCTTAAGACATACTAGATTTCCACCCGCACAACCGTGCGGGTATATATTTTCACATTTATATATATAGATATTTGTTTTACATAATTAATATATATTTTTTAATGTTATTCACATATTTAAATGTTTCTATAATTATGTCAAATATAATAATTTATAGTTTTCATGCTGTAAATTAAAATCATCACATATCTATGTTGTTTATTATATATTTGTCCTATTGAATTTGCGTTTGATTGCTAAACTAATTTTTTTAATACATGAAACAAAATATATGAAAACAATTTTGTATTTATTTTATTATAGTCTTGATCCGTAATCCAAATCGCTAGATTTTTTTAGTAATTTTAATGTTTATTAATTTTATATAATAAATTACTGTATATTAAAACGTTTAAGATAAGATAAATTTTTATACATGTATCATATAGTTTACTAATATTAACTCGTTCTACCAACATATTATATTTTTAGCATAAATATTTTATATTTTAGAAAATAAAATATGTTAACTTATCAATTTAAAATAATTTTATCATATTTTGTTCGATATAACATTTTTATTTTAAAATGATAGATATTATTATAAAATTGATAAAATAGAATATAATTTTATTCTTTTAGTAACATTTCATTACTAATTACTAAATTAGTTGAAAATATTTATATTCAATTTATGACAGTTAAGATCTTATTATAATCTTTTTCAAGAGATTTGTTAGAATTTTAATTTTTTTCTAAAAAATAAAAGATATTATGATTAAAGTAGTTAAAAATATTATATATATATTAGCATTAGTGATATACATTTAATAGAAAATTTAAATGATGGTCCAAATAAAAATATCACTCATCAAAAAATCATGAATTTTATTTTATTAGAAAACAAATTTGAAAAAATTAAAATAGAAATAAATATTTATTTCTAACAAAATCTTTAAAAATTATTAGTAAATGTATTTTCGAAATTAATTAATTTCATTTTATTTAAATTTTTGGTTATAAACCAAAAATATATTCAATTTTAATTTCTAATTATATTTTATGATAATTTAAATTAAAACTAACTAATTTTTTAAAGTAAATTTAAAAAGATTCTAAGAAGATTTTAAAAAGATTTTGTTAGAACATTTTAAATATATTTATTTGTATTTCAAATAAAAAGATAAAGATATTAAAAAATATAATAATGAACTTATGTAAAATATGATATTTTCTAGGAATAGTCCAAACTAAAAAAATCACACATGTAAAGAAGTCATGACTTCTGTTTTAATATATTAGATAGGAGAATGTACTTAATGATTTTTACGCGAATTGTTTTTTCCTCTCATCTTCACTACAAGAAAACAAGCACATAACAACAACGGATTCATTGTTAAGTGGATATATCTATAATATTATCTGAGAAATCACTTTTCTTTTTGCCGCTCTCACAGTGATTCTTACAATGATTAATTGCAATAATATCTTTAATGAACTAAGTTAATTATTAAAATTTCATTATTAATATTTTTTACTAACTTTTGTTATGTTAAATTTTGTTTCCAAATCGCCTTATTATCAAAAAGCAATATCTTTAACATGGATACATATATAGAATTTTATAGTTAAAACATGTAACTTAATAAAAAAATATTTATATAAATAAAAAAGGAATATAATATAAAAATAAGATTTTAATATATATATATATATTTATATATATTTAAATTATGTACTTCTAATTAAAATAATTTTCTTTTATATAAATCAAAAAGGAGGAGAACATAAAATATAATATCTTTAATATAAAAATAGAAAGTTTTTATATTTGAAAACTACAATTTAAGAAAAACAAATTATTTATATATATCAAAAAGGAAATATATTTAAGATAAAAATATATAACAATTTCTCCCATATTAAAAACATATTTTTAAATAAAAATGAATTTCTTCTAAAATCTCAAATTCATAAAAATTTAAAGCTCTTTCCTTAAATCATGTTGGTTAAATTAGTTTTCAATACATAATTTTAACAGTTAAAAACATATTAACTACATTTACTTTTATTGATAATCAATTTTTATTCTCTAAATCAATAATTTTCCTTTTTACTTAAAGATTCTCAATCCTAATAATATGAATATTTATTATTTATATATATATATAAAGAACTATTTTTCATATCTAAATTGTTAACAAAAATATTTCAATATTAAGATTCTACCTTATTCATAAAAATCTTATATATTATATGTAAGAAACCACACTCATTGTTTTTTGTTAGAGAAATTCTTACATTTTAAAATAGATGAAAAAGTAAATTGAATATCATAAAGTGACTATGTTATGGAAGAAGACATCAAATAACTGAGTTGGCTACACATGTTATT
Organism: Brassica rapa; assembly: GCF_000309985.2. Classification (NCBI taxonomy): domain Eukaryota; kingdom Viridiplantae; phylum Streptophyta; class Magnoliopsida; order Brassicales; family Brassicaceae; genus Brassica; species Brassica rapa. Next base: position 12,035,024 of record NC_024795.2, read on the forward strand.
GAGTCAGCCACTATCACATGTAATATAATCGATTAATAGGTTTTAAAATTTAAGATGTTTGTTATTCCGCGATGTATTTTGATAGATGCTTGACAAGGGGGTGTATGAATGTGTTTTGATAGTTATATGTAGTGTTTGCAATAAAATGTTCTAATTTAGTGAAGATCGTATATGCATCGTATAAATCACTACATTTTAAGTTTCATAGATGAAAGATGTTCACATTTTGCGGCTATGCTTGTTCTACTTGCAAAAAATTCGAAGAACTATCACACATATGATTTATGTGGGTCCAATTTCATCAGTTTTGGTATCTAAACCGTTTTAGGTATCAGTTACTGACGTTAGAGTTGTAGATGAGACTCACCGTCATACTCATGATCTTCTTTGATTTTTAAATTTACCTCTTCCCACATTTTTATGGAATTTATGGAAGCCTATTGGTATTTTTTTTTTTTGTTTGAGTTTTTGTTGCTAGCCGGTTAGGCTCAGTGTTGTAAAAATAATTTGGACTGAATTACAAATGTTAAAAATCGGCTTTGGTATTATATGTATTAAGTTATCTGTTCTTAAAAACTAGGATGTAAAATCAAAACTTCATCCCAAATTTAAAATATCAAAGGAATGTTATTTATTCTAATTACAAAATAGTTATATATAATTAAATCATTAGTATTAAAATTATTTTTGATTTGTAAATACAATTATAATAATGTTTATTTCTTTTCCATCATGATTAAACAAAAATGTATATTTAATTTTGGCATTAAAAAATTACAAACTGTGTTTTATACTTGTTTATTACGTTATTGTTTTTGGTTCAAAAAGTGCTTGTCAAAACACTATATAATTGCAATATATATATTAATCCCAAAAAGCGAAGATGCTTATATACTTCTTTTCTTCAACACGCAGCTCATGTTCCACCAACAAACATCAACAAGTGTACGTTCAAGTCCAAACAAAGAGGATAATCTTTAGGGGGGGGGGGGGGGGGGGGGGGGGGGGGGGTCATCAAGATCTCCCAAAGCAAAAGTAATAGAAAGAGTGAAAAAAGGAATAGACAAGACATAACAAAAAGAAGGTGAGATGTCCCGAGAAGAGTTATATGTGAGAACAATTTTGTAACCTGTCTTTTTGTTCACCAAACGAAGCTAACAATGGCAACACAATTATCATGTAAAGTCCTCAAGGAAAAGCCCAAAATGCTAAAAAAAAAAAAAAATTCAGTAAAATGTAAAAAGGGTGTATTCAGCAGATAGTTTTAGGTGATTTGTATTAAAATTACAAATTCACTACTGTTCAAACATAAAGTTAAAAACTCATTTAAAATCCATTGTTATTGAACTTAACATTTTGTGAAGTACTCTGAAATCCTTTGTTATTGAAAATATTTTAAATTGTGGAGTTTTAAAGTTTTCAATTGATTTTAGAGTTTTTGGTGGAATTTCTTAGTTAAAAATTAAAACTCTACAATTCATTGAAATTATCTTAAACCTCATGAAAAATAAATCACCTCAAATTTTAGATTGAATACACACCTCTAAGTATATGGGACGCTAAAACAATAAACATATGTATCGTGTAGTTTATGCAATTTCCCGTTAAATTTATATAAATATAAATGTTATCTATTAATGAAACAAAATAGACTAAATTTGTTTTGTTAATTTGATCATAATTCTGTATAAACTTGTTGATTTACTATAATTTTAGAGCAAGTTTGTAGATTCAGTTTGATTTGTTTAAAATTACATGAGAATACACAATTTATATAAATTGTTGTTTATAAAATCTGAAGGAAATATTTTTTTTTCAATTATAATAAATAGTCCGAGTAATAGGAAAATATATAGTTGATTTTTATTAAATAATTTAAATAAAATAAAATTATAATTTAGAGAAATTTATTTTTATTGTTAAAATATATTTTCTATTAAATTTTCAGAATTTGAAAATTCTTGTTGTTAATCAATACTGAATATCCTTATAAAGTTCTAATTACAATTATTAGCATTTGTTTAAATATGAAATGTTATTTTTTCTGAAAATATAGAATAGGAAATAGTTAATATATCATTCAAATCGTTTGTAACCAACTATGATTCATAAATGGTATATATATTTATAGAAAATCAATTTTCCAATCTAGGATAGATATTTTTAAACAAATGATTCTAAACTTTTATCCCATTAAATATGGCAAATTTTCTAATCTATTTTTTTACAGCAAAAGCCTATTCTATTATTCAAACAAGAGATCATCTCGTAAACTAGATCGGAATATAACAACCAACAAAAAAAAATTCATATAAAAAGCGAGTGCGGTCTTAGCTAAAGAATCGACAGACCGGTTTTGCGCTCGAGGATGGTAAAAAATTTGAGGTCTTGGAACTTTTCTTATAATAGTTAGCTCCTTCAATTCCATTGAAAAGTTTGGTCTTGTTGTTTGATTTTGAATCATTGAGATTAGATCCTTGCAGTATGTTCCGAAATGTTGACATGTTGAGTATTGAAACATACTTTCCATTGTCCAAGTAAGTGTTTCCAACTCTGTATGTAAAGATGAAACACACTTCATTTGATTCTTTAGTCCCAAAAAATTGCTTATTCCTGAAAAATCTTTCCACACCCATCCACGTCCACTGAATTAGGTTTCAGAATTCCATGAACCATCAACTAAAGATATGCTCTGCAAGCTTAAAGCTTGAAGTATCATTTGATTATGTAGTGGTTGATTTTTCTCTATTTCTTTTGCACTCTCTACAAACTAAGCTTGACATTCACCTTCCATAGAAAATCTCTAGTTACCATCCATGATCTATTGATATCATAATATTTAATTCTAGATAAATGATTTTTAAAGCTTTGAAATAATCCAACCGGGTTATAATAATATGACATCTGTGAGTAGTATATTTATATTGATTTATTACTCTGATTTTCAGTAGATTTTAATATCCATGTTTACAAAAATTAGAATATAAAATTTATAAAACACTTATAAACAGGTTTTATGATGGTATAATGTTATACTCCTAAAGATGTAAATTTTATATTAACATTTATAAACTGGTTGAACGTAAAATTGTGTCAAAATAATATAAACTAGATTTCCACCCGCACAACCGTGCGGGTATATATTTTCACATTTATATACATAGATATTTGTTTTACATAATTATTATATATTTTTAATGTTACTCACATATTTAAATATTTGTATAATTATACCAAATATAATAATTTTATAGTTTTCATACTGTAAATTAAAATCATCACATATATATGTTGCTTATTATATATTTGTCTTATTGAATTTGCGTTTGATTACTAAACTAAAATTTTTAATGCATGAAACAACATATATGAAAACAATTTTGTATTTAATTTATTATAATCATGATCCGTAATTCAAATCGCTAGATTTTTTAGTAATTTTTTAATGTTTATTAATTTTATATAATAAATTACTGTATATTAAAAACTTTAAGATAAGTTAAATTTTTATACATGTATTATATAGTTTACTAATATTAACCCGTTCTACCAACATATTATATTTTTAGCATAAATATTTTATATTTATGAAAATAAAATAAGTTAACTTATCAATTTAAAATAATTTTATCATATTTTGTTCAATATAACATTTTTATTTTAAAATAATAGATATTATTATAAAATTGATAAAATAGGATATAATTTTATTCTTTTAGTAACATTTCATTACTAATTACAAAATTAGTTGAAAATATTTATATTCAATTTATGACAATTAAGATCTTATTATAATCTTTTTCAAGAGATTTGTTAGAATATTATTTTTTTTTGTATACTAAAATATTATGTATATTAGCATTAGTGATATACATTTAATATAAAATTTAAACGATGGTCCAAATAAAAATATCACTCATAAAAAAATCATGATTTTTATTTTATTAGAAAACAAATTTGAAAAAAATAAAAATAAAAATAAATATTTATTTATAACAAAATCTTTAAAAATTATTAATAAATATATTTGTGAAATTAATTAATTTCATTTTATTTAAATTTTCGTTTATAAACCAAAACTATATTCAATTTTAATTTCTAATTATATTTTATGATAATTTAAATTAAAACTAACTAATTTTTGAAAGTAAATTTTAAAAGATTCTAAGAAGATTTTAAAAAGATTTTGTTAGAATATTTTAAATATATTCATTTGTTTTTCAAATAAAAAGATAAAGATATTAAAAGATATAATAATGAACTTATGTTAAATATGATATTTTTTAGGAATGGTCCAAACTAAAAAAATCACACATGAAAAGAAGTCATGACTTCTGTTTTAATATATAAGATTGATTTAGAAGATAGGTCTAGCCATCTTAAAACAATCTACGATTATTTTATAGAAGCTGACCCGATTATTATGATTGAAGAAGTAGGTGCTTATTTGATAAACCAAGACCCATTTTTTTGCTAAACCGATCGCTGCTACAAATATATTGGTGTGTTTATATTATTCATTGACAAAGTGTAGCCATTTTCTGTATGTAAGATAAAAGTGTAGGGTCCTAAAGTTACTATATTCATACAGCCATAGTCGGTGAATTGTCAATGTTTAGGTATGGAGAAATGTCGTTGTTAAAAGGGTGGCATTATAGGATTCTTCTCGTCCCCGTTAAATTTTATAACAACAGTTACGGCACTGAACAATAATTAACCAACTACGTTATTCAATCCCCAAATGTACAATTGTTAAAGACAGTTTAACCAACTCATGTATAAATAAAACGTGTATCATGTCATTATTTAGGTAAGCGAAATAAAAGGATACAGTTAGAATATTGAAAGGCTAGGGCAAGAAGTTGTTGAGATATGTAAAGCAAGTGAGTAAGATATGATTCAATTATTTATAATTAAAAGGTTAAGACGAGTAGTCCCCGCAACACAGAGACGGACAGTTTGACACGAAGTGTATGAAATCTTTTATCAGCAATAGTATGTGTCGATCGATCAGTTTACTTTCACTGTTATGGCTAACTTATCCGTTTTAGAATTTCCAGTATACTATCTTTTGTCCAAAAAAAAAGACAAGAAGTCCCCGCTAACAAAGGTGTGTTTTGGCATACGCAACGCGAATGTCACCATTTTGTGATTGTAATGGATACATAATACAAAAGAAGGACAAAATAAGTAATATTATTGAGATGGGGAGAAGATTAAGTGGTTACTAGATTTTGACCCGCGCTTTGAAAGTGCGAGATTTTTCTTTTCGGTTCTACTTCGATTGTTGTTTTAAGTTTTTAGGTTAAAGAGATAAAACTGTTTGATTATGTATAGATTTGGCTCAAATTATTTGACCTGATTAGTTTTTGATATTTGGTACATTGATTCCGTTCTTGGTTTAGTTCTAATTTAGTTTAATTTTTCATGTTCTACAAATATATAAATCAAAGCGCAGGATTTTTTTTGTCATAATTTTTTTTTAGATTAAAAAGATATAAAAACCATTCGATTATATATAGATTTGGCTCAAATTATTTGACGTGATTAGTTTTTGATATTTGGTACATTGATTCGGTTTTGGTTTAGTTATAATTTAGTTCAATTTTTCATGTTCTATAAATATATAATTCATTCTGATTTATATGAACATTTTTTCTTCTTTACTTTTGTATTTTGAGTTTGGTATGTTTTAGTTTGGTTCGATTTATATGTGGAGGTTTAAATTTATTTAAAAAAACTTGTCTTGCATTTGACTCATAACCAGTGTTTTTGAAACCCGACCCGGATCTGCCGCGATTGAACCGGTAAACCCGGTGACCCAGAAAAAGTCTGGTTTGGGTTTTGTGAAAAATTAATATTTAGAAACCCGCAAAAATCCAGTAAAACCTAGAACTCGATACCGGTTGAACCACCAGGTGAACCAATAAATAACTTTTTTTTCTTTTTTTTTAGTTTTAAATTATGTTTTTAGATTATGTTTTATATTTTCAGTTTCCAATTAAAAAGTTAGGTGCTGACAAAAAAAAAAATTAGGTTTTCCCTTTTCAGTTTTATATTTGTGATTTTTAGATTTTGATGAAGATTTCACTATATCACCTGAAGAAAATGAAATGAAAGATGGTAGAGAGAACCAAAATTAGTTGATGTGATTTGGTGTTAGTTTATTTCCGTTATTGACAATTATTACAATGATTTTTTACTTTTAGTTTATTTTGTATTTGAAGTTTAATTTATTATTTACATTAGACATTTAAATATTTATAAATTTTATGTCTTGATATTTTAAAGATATCATAACTCTTACCTTGTTAGAGAAAATTTTAAATAGTCTAAACTATTTTTTGATATTTTGTATGTCAATTGAAAATAAAAAAATATAAAAACTAAAGTTAAGTATTTTCTAAATGTTTTTAAACATAAAATATATACATATCCAAACTATTATTTTAAGTTTTCAAAAACATTTAGAAAATATTAAACTTTAGTTTCTATATTTTTTTTACATAGTTGATATATTATTATATAATAAAATTAATTTATTTATTAACTCACGGTTCACCTGCGGTCGACCCAGTGACCCAGCAATCCGGTAAGTCATCCGGTTCAGTGTCCGGGTTGGGTTTTAAAACATTGCTCATAACTGATTTTAAAATATTTTTAATGATAAATTTTATAACAAATTATAAATTTAATGCTTAAAGTTTAAATATAAGTAAAAATTTTGCTACATGAATGTTTAATTTGGAACAATAAACTAAATGCAAAGTCTTCTACTTTATTACATTTAATTCTGAAAAACGCTGATCATATTTATTTCAAAAACATTCTGCATACATTGGCCAAGGTATTAAAGACTTTTAAAAAAATGTTTCAAAAAGAAAAGTCCATCGTTAATACAAAAGTTTTCAATTTTATGTCAAATACTGACCGAATACTTCCGGCAATCAAGTTTATTTGCCAAGTTTTGAGGTTTTGATTTAGTGGATTATATTTTTGGTATTTGAAGTGGGAAAGTTTAGGATTTAAATAATTTGGTCAACTATATTTGAATAATGCAACATATAGGATTTATGATGCAATCATTTGTAAGCAAAACTTCTGTTTGGAAGTGACGACTGGTAAAAACAATGATATTAACAGATATGTATTGTTTTTATTTTGAAGTTTGCAGAATCCAATAAACGTTCAAGCTTGGTATTGCTGGAACATCATTCTCAATATACAAAGAGATGGTATATCTAATCTATAAAAAAGGAAAATTAGTGTTGATGCAATTGAAGTTTGTTTAAAATGTAGATGTTACTTTGTTATTTAATGATACGTTATGTTTCATTAGGAAGACATTATGTTACTTTTAAAATAAAAGAATTACGTAGCTGTAATGTAGGTGTTTCTGTTTAAATAAAAAGAATTTCGAAAATACTGATTTTAATTAAAAGCATATGTTTAAATAAAGTTAGTGGCAGTGTATTGTAAATACTTTAAAACTCTAAGGTGACCTCAAAAAAGGTCCTTCAGTTTTAATAGTATTGATAAATGTCAACATGGGCCTGTTATTATTGTATAGCTGTTTGTACTGGTCTGACCAAACCAAAACTGTACCGAAATTTAATATGAGTTGCTGGAAAATGGGTATTTTATTCCCTAATTATTTGAAACTAGCATATTTAATCTCCAAATATTGTTTGCGCAAAATTATTTCTGAAATAACTGTTGATTGCGTAAAATCGGACTTTAAATAGCTAACTGTTAACATATAAATTGAAAACTAATGATTTCCGTCCAAATGTAAAATACACTAATTTATATTTGACGCTAGTAATATTAGATGTTTTGTAATACATAATATAAATGAGTATAAGCTTTCCTATATTTAAATAATTGTTTGTTATCAAAATTAACAAAAATTAAAGTAAGATCACTTATATAGATTGTTGTGGATCTCTGCTTTAGACAATCTATGTTGTGCATTAGCAATACATACATATATACTTTTCTTATAATGATTTATACGTCCTCACAAAACCATGTAAATATCTCTAACTAGTTTTATCCAACTTGATAAATTTTCTTCACTCAAATTTAAGAAATCGATTGATATTTTGACTTTGAAACTTACATAGATCATAATAGAAAACTAGATTATAATCTGCGCCCTCTGTTGGATAAATATTTTTAAAATATATTGTACTTAAATATTATAAACAATATACATTTTGTTATCAATAACTTTTTTTACATTTGATAAGAGGTGGGCATTCGAGTACCATTTGGTTCAATTCAGTTTGGATCCTTGCAGGTTTGTTTGGTTCAGATCTTTGTACAGGTTTGGTTCGGATTTGAGTCCGGATAACCTATTTATTTTTTTTCAAAAATTAAAGTTCATATATACTTTAAATTTTTTAAAATCTAAAAATAAAAATAATATATAACATATAATTTTAAATTTTTGGTTTGGATCTTTGTGCGGGTTTGGTTCGGGTTTGAGTCCGGATAACCTATTTAATTTTTTTTTCAAAAATTAAAGTTCAAATATACTTTAAATTTTTCAAAATCTAAAAATAAAAATAATATATAACATATAAATTTGAATAATGTATGCCAAAATACTTAAACTCAACATAAAATTTGGTTTAGCTTAAATATTTGAATAGGAAATCAATATATATTTTAAATATCGTTTAGCTATTTTAAACATGTACTTATAAATATTTGTATATATTTCCAAGAATTTTGGACAACTTAAAAATATCTTATATATTTTGTATATTATTTTAGATATAAATTAAAAAATAATTAATGTATTTATGTATATAAATCTGGTTCGGATATATTCGGATCCCCAAAATATTTTGGTTCGGATTGGGTTTGGTTTTGGTTCTCTAGATACCAAAATATTGAACCCATTCGGATATCTAACCAATTTTGGTTAAAGTTGAGTACTATTTTTTGGATTCAGATTTTTTGTCCAACCCTATATTTTGTTGTGCAAAAATTTTAAACGTAAATGATGATGATTCATACTGATTTTGGGTATGCAATAAATTTCAAACCAAAACATATTTTACTATGTACGTGACGTGACCCATTAAGTTAATCATTAAAAACGGTTTTAGACTCATTTAAGGAAAACAACGGGCTGAACTTAAAAAAGTTATTATTCAGATTGTCAATCGATACTTCCAAATATTTTATGTTGGTGTTCTGACAAATAGAAAGGGGGTTAGGGTTAGGAAAGCAAATTTATTGTGCAATCCATCTTCTTACTAGGTAATTTCAATAGCTTCGAAATAAATCATAATTGTGTTGATCTCTTGTAAGATTTTCGAACAATATTAATTAATAAAATCTCAATTAATATATAGAAGATTAGAGTAATCATATAAATCAACATAATACCTCTAGTTTATTTACAATATATATATGGTAAATAAATCAAAATAATCATTTTGTTTATTTTATATGGTAGTATATAATTATATTTCAATGATATTGAAATAAATATATAGTATATTTAATATAAATATATATTATTGAGACTTTCTACTCATATGGTTTTATTAACATTTGTATATTTGATGTAACAACAAATTTAAACCACTAATCCTAAAATTTACGTTGTGATATTTTTTTGATATAAATTTCAAAATTAAAATATTAAGATCTCAATATTTTTTCAATGCAAACTTTAAAATTAACATATTTATGTATTTTTAAATGGTACATAGTTTAATTTAAACAATATTAATATATATATATATATATTCTTTAATATGAATATCTATTAAATAAAAATCCATATTAATACGATTTTATGATCAATATTGTATCTTTTTATAACAGGACAAAAATCGTTAGTTTTCCGTTTATACTTTATATCTTAACTATTGATTATTTCAAGCCCAATTTTGTGAAGTCGGCAAGTAGTCCGGGAATAATTTTGCGCAAACAATACTTTGATATTAAATGAGCTAATTTCAAATAGTTGGAGAATATACCAATTTTCCCGAAAAAATTGCTTGTTAAATATTTTATTTTCTTTTGATCAACAAGGGACCACGGGCTCAAATCTACACTATTTTTTGGGCCTGTGTAAAAGTCAAGTACTATTCTTGCAATTAAAAGTGTACCATTGATTTGAAAATTTTGGATCTTGATACCTAGGCCTATTGACACCTTGAGACCTAGATATAAAGCTATGGGGCATTATGAGTTGGTTAAGTTAGTTTCTATTTTTGAAAGCCTTTTCAAAAAAAAAAAAAGAAGAAGAAGTTAGTTTCTATTTTTCACTGATGAAATAAAGAATCGGAAATAAAACTTAAAGCTCATTTGCTATTGGCTTATTAGAATTGTTAAATTCTTTTTTTTTTTTTCTTCTTCTTTACTATCTAGTTTTCGACCTAGTGAAATCGAATAAATGACAGATATACCAACCCCTTGGTGCTGCCTCTCGTTTCAGCACCACACTAGTAGATTTTTTTTATTTTTCTTAGGAACATGGATTTGACTAACACAAACAAATTATCCAAAAATATCAAAACGTCAATGAGAATTGTAAAAGATGAAAAGCAAGAATCAAGATTTAAGACGTGATATCTCTTCTACTACATATAGAGGTTTTGTTCTTCCTTGAACCATTCTTCAGTCTACATATAGTGTCTAGACTGGTCTATGTTTTTTCCAGTAATATCTCAGATCAGTTAAGAATTTCTAAATCACACTTGTTGCACGTTCCCCTGAACCTGCAACAACCACATAACCAAGAACAAGGAAAAAAATAAAATAATTATTTGTAGCAAATCTAATCTCAAATAATGTTTTCTTGGGAAACAAGTAGTATTCGGGACTCACATCAACATGTCTACCGTAGTTGGTATTGGTCATAACTGTGCTGGTAGATCCGCACTCACTCTCCATAAGCGAAATGTTTGATCTGTCGAGCTTAGTCGCTATCCACGGATAATACTCATAATGACTTTCCTTTCCTAATTGAGATGAAGCTCTATGCACCCGTACGGCCTTAAGTACACCGTTCCTCGGTGCTTCCACGGAAGATTTTCTCCTCGCGCTCGTATGCTTCTCGTACATCTCGTAAGGTCTCTGCTTCGGCGCACTCTGAGACCGAGCCTTGGCTTTAGAAGACTGAGTATTAGCCATGTAATTTGGGAAGAGAGGATAGCCGTAAGAAGACAGAGTATCTCCATTGTAATACTCTTTGAATCCGAAACACTGAGGACTGCGTTGAGCTCTGTTGAACGAGTTACAATCCTCGAAATGGCGAGGACTCATATCGGTTATTGAAGGCGCCGGAGAGTAAAATCTGGACTGAATCTCCATTTCCACAGTCTCGATGTTCTTGTCATTCTCCTGCAATAACAAAAACAGAGGAGTCAAAGTTGGAAACTTTAGGATCTGGGTGTTGTCAAGATTGAATTTTGAGATCTGGGTTAGATCCATTACGTTGTAATGAATCGGTGTTCTTTGATTTGTGGATTTTGGTGTTGAATTCCCTATCATACGAATCCTCTGTTCTCGAGCTTTAGCCTGAAGTGTAATCAACGCTTGCATGCATCTAAGTGTAGCTGTTGCTTGTTTCCTCACTAAATGACCTCTCACAAGTGCTTGCAATTTCACTAACCCTTTTAAGGCTCTTAATGCTTTCCTCGCCTGCCCCCAAAAAAGTTTAAAACTGATTCGTTAAAAAAAAAAGGAGAAAAAATATATTTTGGAGTTTAGTTTTTTTCAGTGTTCACCAAATGGGAACGATAGTAGGCCTGAATCTTCACTGCTGCAAATTCTTCAACAGCCATTGCAATCTCCGCGCCCTTGTTCTCATCATGTTCAGTGTCCACGTTTGCGACCTCAAATGGTTGTGGCGGTGGAGGCAGTGACGGTTGAGCCGGTGGAGATGAAACTTTGAGGGTAGAAGCACAAGCTGGTGGTCTAGCGGCGGAAGAACGTCTAAAACTCCATCGACGTTTCTCTTTAGGAATGCCTGGAACCGGTGAAGTGAATCCACCACACTCACTCTGGATAATCTTTTCCTTTGATCTCTCTTTCTTTCCCGTTAAGAAATTTCGAATCCACTTGCTTGTTTTCCCCATTATATTTTCTGAAAATCTTTGCTCAGACTACCATTATACGTCAGAGAAGAAGAGATCGTGTAATGGATGCGTGTGTTTGGTTTTGAGAGGTTATAATGGGACTCGCTTTTTAAGACATTGTACGGGAAGAACTCTTTAACTGCTTTTTTTTTGACAGTTTAACACCGTAACTACCCATCACTCAAGAACATTCATTTTCCCGTTCTTTGCATGCTCTTATTGGTTGAATTTAAGTGGAATTTATGTTGGAAAGTATAATTACATATAATTTGTCTCTGTGTACAGTTTTCTCTTTTGTTTTTGGTTTGTAGAACTAAAAAGTATGGTAATGTAAAAATTCATGGGAATAATACATAACGTGATGTAGAATTATCGGTTTATTACGGTACGTTTTGAAGATATGTATAGGCTAATTCGGGAGAAAAGGAATAGTGGAAACTCGATGGCCAGGCTCCGATTGTTTGAGACTTTGAAGACTTTTACTGCAAGGCTTTTGAATTTAATGTGGCTGTTAAAACTGTTACTGTTAAATTTTTTAATATGGTTTTAGAAATATTAAAAACATCAAATTGTGGCTTTAAGAAAAACAAACAAGAGTAAAATCAGTTATTTTGGCTGTAAGGAATTTTTTTTTTCGGTAAAAATTGGGAGAAAACTCCCAAAATTTATTCAAAAGAAAACAGACTTCAGTTTACAAGAACTAGTCGTAGTCGGAGAGGTCTAACAACATCCTCTTGTAATAAAACAGCAACCTCAATCGGTACCTCATCAAAGCTACAAATCCAAATGGAAGAGAAAAAACAAGGTTAGCCAAACCATCAGCTAAGCAGTTTACAGACTTTAAAGAGTCTAAAACCTGATTGGAAATAAATTGACTTTAAAGACTTTATAATTAAGCTAAAGCCTCAACAGCCATCACAGCTTAATCACCAATCGAAAATCTTCAATAATCAGATTCGGTTAGATAGATTCCTTGCCTACTTCGTTGGATATCAGAATATACTAAAAGACCGTTTTTAGACAACTCATCCTTTGGAGTCACTTAACTAATAACTCAAAAACAATATTTCACTGCACAACCCGAACTGTAGATGGGAGACGATCGTGTCATAATCTGGATTCAAATTTGATATTTTGCATGTATGTGTGTGGTAGACGAGAAAATACACAAGTCCAGAACGTGAGACTCGCGATTGATGAGCCATGTGAAAAAGGGTGAAGCAGAATCCGTGTGAAATACTTTCTCATGATCGTAACTTGTATTTTATATATACTTTTAAGAAACTTTTATTTATTTTTATATAAACGTCGTTCTGCATTCATGGATTTTAGCATGAGATATATATTACTAAAAAGTTATTATATTTGGAATAATCAAAACACGGTTGGCTTGAGTGCCCCCACATTGAAATATATGAGAAAGGATGTTTGAAATGTTTTTATGTAAATAGGCCCTGAATTTATAAACAAAAAAATTTAGGCCTCCAAGCTTTTGAAATCTTTTACTAAATGGTTTAGGATCTCCAAATTCTCAGGACCGGTTCTAGTTATAGTTTGTGGTCAGTCGAATGGGACTGTTAATATATGACCACATGATTTAATAGTTTTTAGTAATCACAGCTGTTGAACTGAAATTCAAACTAGTTTTGTATTACTTTTTTTTTAATGAAATGTGAAATTTTTTGGTAGGAATAAAATAATAGGTATTTACAAAAGAATGTGAAAACTACATGATGAGGCTATAGAAAGAAGCAATACTTTATGAAAATCCTATGATCCGCCCTATATCGAAGAGAGCTGATCCTGTTCCGTATGGCTTTATCAACAATCTCAATAGCTTGGTCCACCGTACGAAAGCCTGTCTGGTGTATGTGCTCATTCCTCTCCTTCCACATATAGTAAACACAAGTCTGAAACACCATTTTATATTACTATTGTCATGTAAATTATGCATGCATGTCTCAAGTGTGTATAAAAATTAAACCAAAAAAGTGTGTATAAATTTGATATTTCGTAACTTTTTTTTTTTTTGCTTTTCAGTAGAAATCTGAAATCTCTTAGAACTTAAAACTTGTAATCATATATTTGAAAGATTTAAGAACTATGCCATTTCAGTAAGTGACCCAAAATGTTAACTATACTTATCTTTTATGTCTCGGTCTTATTGAAGTATAATCTAAAGTATTTGTTTCCGTGGAAAGAAGAGATAAGTTTCTTCTTTAAAAGTTTCAAGAGAGTTTTTGTGAAATTCTTCTAATATTTGTTACTCTTTCATTGGTTCTTTTTTAATATTAAAACTTATGTTAAGAAACTCAAATGAGATTCGAGTTTTTACCCATTGAAGATGGCCTAAATGTTTAGCTTTGGAAAACAACGACGGGTTCTTCCAGACAATTCGCGTTTGAATAAGTTGTTGAAGTTGACAAAATCTCTTAAATGTGCTTATTATTATACAGGAAAATCAGATACCATGATGAAAATAATTAGTTGTACTGTATTTCAAGTTATATATATCGCAAGTAGTCCGTACACATTGAATTAGTCAAATAATTAGTTGTATTCGTTCTACCAGTACCGTATCTCATTAAATCTGATTCATACCTCGCATAAATGATATCGTAAACGGCAAAGCAAAACAATAAATTAAATTAATAGCTATATTAGTACAAGTAAAAAAGAAATTAATGTCTTTTTTTTTACAACAAAATAATGTCTTTTATTTAGTGGAGATTTGGAACTATTAAAGTTATAACCGGTTATTAGAATCTGGTTTAAGTTGGTTTAAGTTTCCTTTTGCTTAACCAGCTGTATATATATATGATTGTAAGTGTACAGTGACAGTTTGAGCTGAATAATACATTTTTGACACTTTCATAACAAACTATCTTCTCGATTCATCACCTTCATCACATCTAATATGGTATCAGAGACTTTTTGATCTCCATTGATTCCGCTTCGTCTCATCATTGCTTCAGCTCCACTTTATCCTTCTTTGATTCCGCGATTGATCATGAGGAACATATAAAGGACTCTCTGGCCTTGAATGTGAACTAATCTCATTAGGAATTGCCGAACTGGCATTCCATTTATGAAAAAGATAAAACACAAAAAGTTTACGTAAGAAAATATCAACTTTCAACTTTAACTTCAATTAGGGTTTACAAGCGAGCTTATATACAATAATAAGAATACTCTAGACCTTTTATCTTTACAGCTAATAGAAACAGTTGTAAAGAAAATCACACAGCTTCAATAGCTTGGAGAGGATAGAACTGGTTGCTTTTTCTTGTCTCCACTTTTTCTGTATACTCTGCTTTTATTCCTCTGTATTTTAAACAAGATGACCGTTTGGACAGTAGCTGAATTTTTTTTGGGTGATATGTCTTCTGGGCTTGAACGTCGTGGCCCATCTTCGTATTCTCACCTACATTCCCCCTCAAACTTGGGTGGGGGTTGATCAACACCAAATTGCACCTTAACTCCACAAAAGCCTTTCTTGGTAAAGGTTTGGTAAAAATGTCTATGGTTTGTTGTGAAGCTGGAATGTGCTTAGTCTCAATCAGATCAAGAGCTATCTGTTTTCGGATATAATGATAATATATATCAAAATGTTTAGACCTCTTGTGTAGTGCTAGGTTTGCACTCAAATAGACGGCTGATAGATTATCATATCGGAGAAGTGTGGCATGAGGTTGAGAGATTCCCAGGTCTCTAAGCAGTAATGAAATCCAGGAAATCTCTTCTGATGTGGCTCCTAGTGCACGGTATTCAGCTTTTGTTGATGACTTAGAAACTGTAGGTTGACTTTTTGCCAACCATGAGATTAAGTTAGGACCAAGAAGAGTACAAAAATCAGTCGTAGACATCCTTGTTTCAGTGCAACCCACCCAGTCTAAGTCACAATAGACTGACAGAGTGAAATATCTCTCTTAATATGCAAACCCAACTCCATTACCCCTTTTAAGTATCTCAAAATCCTTTTAAGAAGACCAAAATCAGATATAGTAGGTAGATGCATCCTCTGACACACATAATTAACCGCATACTGAATGTCTGGTCTGGTTATAGTAAGGTATTGGAGCTTACCAGCTAGACTTCAAAAGTATGTTGGCTCAGCGAAAGGTGTTGGATCAAGCTGCTCGATTCATTGAGGAAGAGGTGTTGGCATAGGATTGCAATCACTCATAGCCGCTTGATGTAGAATATCTTCGACATAGGATTTTTGATGTAGAAAAAGACCTCCAGAGTGAGATTCTATCTCAATACCCAAGAAATATTTATGAGAGCCCAGAGATTTGTGTTTCATAGGATAAAGCCAAGTGAATCTTAAATATTCATCTATAAACTCTGCATAATATTGAAATCCTTGATTGGATACAACTCGAGAAGGACCCCACAGATCACAGTGAACCCTCTCTAAAGACTGAGATACATTTGAAACTGGAGAAAAAATTGTAATATACTACTCTTCCACATCTGGCAAGGCCCACAAAGGGGGGTTGTTCTGCTCTTATTCATCATAATCTCCTTACTGCTACTGAATTGTTGAAGAATCTTCGGATTTGAATGACCTAGACGATAGTGCCACACTGCTTCAGACGCCACAACCTGCCTATCTGAGAAGTTTACTTCAAATCCTCTGTTCTCCAATCGATAAAGACCATTACTTCTTGGTCCCTTGGCTACCACTGTCAGCTTATCCAGATCAATAACATAGATATCATTAGCATCAAAGAACACCCCACAGTTTTGATCATCACACAGTTTTGAGACATACAACAAGGATTTCTTAATAATAGGACATACCAACACATCAATAAGAGATAGAGTACCTGAAGCTGAAGAGATAGATAGCTGTAAACCCAACATGTGTGGTAGGTAAGAATGCTCCATCCCCTACCATAACTACATCACTTCCTTCATACGGGTGAGCTTCTTGCAGATTTGTTGTGGATGAAGTAACATGTGCAGAAGCCCCGAAATCTGGATACCATTCCTGACCATTCTCATCAGCCACACGGAGAGATGCATAAGCAGCTGCACCTTGATAGTTATTGTCAAAGCAGTTATAACATTTTAAAGCCGTGTGGCTGGTTCTTCCACATATTTCAAAAACTGGTCTCTCTGCTGAACTTCCTGAACCAGATTGGTGCTGAGTGAATCCACGACCTCTAGTTGAGTAGCCTCCTCTACCTCGAGTAAACCCTGTACGTCCTCTGCCTCTGTAGTTGGGGTTGCACATCGGAGCTGTGTTCATGTACTCTTGTTGGGACTGCTTAGGTTAAGTGTTGAAAGCCAGGTGCGGAGTGACCTGAGCTTGTTCTTCATACGTCTGGAGTTTATAGTCAAACCCTCAGAGATAACATCGTTGAATGTTGCTGAAGGAATCTTGGTCAAGGAGCTTTGAATCACCATTGCTATAGGATCATATTCTCCTGTAAAACCATTGAGAAGCCAAATATTTTCATTAACTCCTCAATAGGATTACCAATAGCAGTCAGGGAATCGCAAATGGCTTTGAAATCTCTGCAATAGGTCGCCAAAGTCTTGTCCTTTTTGGTTAATAGTTGAAAGGCTTCTGCGCAAAGAGAACTCTCTTGCAAGAGAACTTTTGTTAAAGTTCTCACTCGCGAGATGTGGTACGAGTATGAACCGTTCCCAACACCTCTTCGGAAAGCGTACCAAAGATCCACGATCGCACGAGCTGGTTGGAACAGAACCATGCTTCGTATTGAGGATTGGGTTCCTCCAGCTGAACGTTTCCTTGCATCACCGTCCTCGTTTGTTGAGGAGCCGCAATGGAACCATTAAAAAAGCCCACAAGCTTCTGACTTGAGAGAAGAGATTCGAACTGGATCTTCCTTAAGAGCTAGTTCCCATCATTGAGCTTCAATGTGACCGAACTCAGAATATGGACATTACTAGGAAAATGATAAGGATTTAGGTTATCCGCCATTGATGTCACCTGTTAAGGTTCACAATGGTTCTGATACCATATGAAGAAGATAAGAACACAAGAAGTTTCTGTGAAAAATATGAACTTTCAACTTAAGTTCAATTACAGTTTACAAGCAAGCTTATATACAATGATAAGAATACTCTAGAACTCTTATTTTTACAGCTAATAGACACAGCTGTAAAGTAAATCACACAGCTTCAATATGTTGGAGAGGATAGAACTGGTTGCTTTCTCTTGTCTTCACTCGTCCCGTACACTCTGCTTTTGCTCCTCTGTATTTTGAACAAGATGACCGTTTAGACAATAGCTGAATTTCTTTTGGATCATATATCTTCTGGACTTGGACGTTGTGGCCCATCTTCATATTCTCACCTACACCATTGTCATAGACGAAATTTACAAATGACACAAAAACTTGCATATTTTGCTTTAAGGACATTGTAAGGCTTATAGTCAAATGATCATTTCGCCCTTGCAATAAAAATAGAACATCTGAAGAATATGTTTTGAGTCACTAATATGAATGTGATTTTCAAGGGTTTCTACATCAATAGAACATATGTCACCACTTTTACAAACTAGAACTATAACTTTGAATGCAACAGTTCTATAGATCATATCATAACATGGGATTACTGAGGAATAAGATTCTATAGAGGCTCTAAATGGTGATCTAGAGAATGAGTGGGAATAGTGAATTCCTTATCATTCCTTATAATTTACACCATTTACAAGGAATATTGGTTCTTTATGGTTCTTTAACATTCTTTAAAATTTAAGAAATAATAGACTACACAATTATTCCTTATCAAATTAGAAGAGAAATAGATTTTCCTCTTTTTTTGGTTCCTTTTCATTCATTTCTTTTTTATTCTTTATATTTCTTTACTGCTAAATAGTTAGAACTAGAGATTTTGTAAGTTTGTATTTAATAACTTCAACAAGTTCCTTTCACTGACAAGTTATGATAGTTTAAGGACAGCAGATCATGTGTTTTCAGTTTACATTGATAACATTAAAATGCTTCGTAAGCCCTCTAACAAGTTCCTTCGCCTAATTAAACATAGTAAGAGAAACTAATATGATTTGTTGTATTATTTTCAATTGTGACCATTGCAAGCCCATTTGATAATCTCTTATTTTTTCTTTGATTTGAAATAACAATTTGGGGTTTTCGGCATAATAAATCCCCACCCCTTTAGTTTCGACATAATTAAGCTCTAACTGGATTAAGATCTGCGCATTGCGCGGGATGAGCATGACATATATACAGTAAATTATTTTATCTAGTATATTTTTTATATATTATGAAATAATAAATATATATTTAATAATTAAAATTTAGTAACTATTACATATATAATTAAACTGGTGCGAACATATAAATCAATTTTATTAATTCAAACAATATTTTTTCTATTTGATAGGATATATAATTAAATTTAAATAATATTAACATAGTGTATTTTTAAAATTAATGTCTATTAAATGATGATTTCTACTTATATGGTTTTTTGAACATTTGTATCTTTTATAGCAAAATTTTTAAGTTACTGAAAAAAAATTCCATTGTAAGATTAATAGTTTATATAATGAGAAAATTTAGAGAAATGCATTTAAATAAGAATATAATTTCAAAACTACACCCTTATTTAAGTTTTTGAAAAATACACTTATATATATATATATATTACATTACTAAATTGCCCAATCTTAATATTTTAATATATTGTTTAAAAAATGTTTTAAGAAAAAAAATCGTTAGAAAATCTACCAATTATCCCTTTTAATATATCTACCCAATATCTTTCCCATATTTTTTAATAATATCTTAAAATATTTTATTATTTTGAAAAACAAAGAACTCAGGACCCGACTCGTCTTCTCGTCTTCTTCCTTCCCGTATCTTCTCTATTTCTGAATTCTTTTTTTCTTTTTTTTTCTCTAATTTCCCAGTTTTTTTCCTCTCATCTCACTAAGAAGTTTGTTGATTCATGAATAAAATTTCAGTTTCTAATTCTAATTCGGATAATAACTTCATGTGCTTTTTGCAAAATCCGAGACTCGGTAGCTCCGCCATGTGGTTTGGACATAGCAGCTCTCTGTAAGTGAGTTTGTTTTCTGGGTTTCGGTGGTGGAAGATAGGATCTAGCTTCGGACAGAGGAGGTAGGTTTGCTTGAGGCCGAAGAAAGATGTGAACTTGGCGATGAAGCAAGTGAAAAGGGAGTTGTAATTCTGTTCGTGTTTCTGCTTAGCTTCGTAGCAAAATTGTTGGCCGCCATTGATGTTGGGCTCCTATATGCTAGCTTCGCTGCTGTAACTGTGTGTGTGTGTGTGTGTGTGTGTGAGAGAGAGAGAGAGAGAGAGAGAGAGAGAGAGAGAGAGAGAGAGAGAGAGAGAGAGAGAGAGAGAGAGAGAGAGAGAGAGAGAGAGAGAAGAGAGAGAGAGAGAGAGAGAGAGAGAGAGAGAGAGTTGCCTATCAACACCAGCAATGGATCCCCATCAAAAAGTCAAGCCATTAATTGTCTGATCCTTGTTTTTTTGTTTCTCTGGATGAGTCATCTCACCATTCGTCTGAGTATGTTCGGCATGCCATCTTATCCCTCCAGCAGTCATTCGTCTGAGTATGTTCGGCATGTCATCTTATCTCTCCAGCAGTCTGCTCAGATTGATACAATCTTTTCAATCTGTCTGTAATTGGTAGGTACCACATCTTTTGGTACGGTACCCTATTACGCCATCGTCCTTGTGGTTTGAATCGTGACTTTTTGCAGAATCGACATTCTTCTAACTTCTCATTATCTCCCCAATAGATCATGCAATTGTCGATGCAAACGTCTATCATCTCCGAAGGCAACCCAAGACTATAAACCAATTGTCGATGCAAACGTCTATCATCTCCGAAGGCAACCCAAGACTATAAACGAGTTTTTGAATCTCGTAATAAGAATCAGCAGACACATTGTCTTCCGGCAAATACTCTTTAAACAAGTCTTCTCATGCATCCATGCAAATTTCAGGTAGATTGTGATCAGTTTTAATATTCATCATTCTAACATCCAACAACAATTTAGAGAGACCTTCTCTACAATCACTGTAAATTGGATGATTCACAGCATCTAACATTTCATAAAACTTTTTTGCATCTATGTTAGGTTCTTCAACTTCATCATGAGCTACAAATGCATTTGCTACTATATCATGAACCCTATCATAATCTACCATCTGCTCTTCCTGATGGTAACTATGTTCATTAGGCAAATGATCAACCGGTTCATCCTGAAAATTTCTATTACTACTATTAGCTTCATTCCCATAGTTATAACATTCTCCATGTTGAAACCATATATAGTAATGTGGCATGAAACCTCTATTTATAAAATGTTTCCATACATTTTTACGAGTTGCCAATTTTGAATTGTTGTTCGACAAGGACATAACATCTTACCGCTTTTCTGGGCGACTGGTGTAGAATCTGCTTGATGCATAAATGTTTCCAGCCCTTCGAGATATTCTTTCGGCACTCTCATGTTAGTATCTCTGTGCATATACATTCACTTCTGCAACTCGAATATATTCCCATCACCCGTAATATTTTTTCTTTCGCGTTTTTAGTTTTTTTCTTTTTGGTGTGTTTCAAATGAAACACAAATGCCATACTTATAGGAAATTTTCAAAATTGGTAAGTGAAAATTTACTAGGAATTTACGAGGAAATATAGTTAGCTAGCCGAAACAAAAAACATGTTTAAAACTAAAAAGTCGGTGCACTCGAGATATCAACACTAAATAGACGTAAAATATTTCGTCGTAAAGTTCTCATTACAGGTACGTCTACATTACGATGAATCCTTGTTTCCTCGTTAAAACCACGTTACGTTGTGTCGGTTATAGACGAAATTTTATTGTCGTTAATTTACGATGATTTATTTTTTCCTCGTAAAGTACTCGTAAATAGGACATAAACTTACGAGGACTTTTTTTCCGTTAAAGTTTCGTTTTCTTGTAGTGGCTTAAATTTAAGAGAATAGGTAAAGTTATATTAAAAAGATAGCATTTAATTCATTTAAGGTTAATGGCATTTGAATGTAAATATTAGGAAAATGTTAAGGTTAAATTCTAACGCGTGCTCCGGCTTTTGTCATTTTGTAGTCTCTAGAGCAACATTATTGGGGGTTTCTTGCTCTTAGGTTTTTAAAATACATGTATGTATATATATATTATATATGCGTATATAATTGCAAGTTTCTAAACTTTATGGGAAACCCAACCGAAAGTTTCTTACCGTAAAGCTTAGAACCCCGCAATTACATATACATATATAATATATACATATACATACATGTATTTTAAGAATCTAGGAGCAAGAAATCCCCAATAATATTGCTTTAACGCGTGCTCCGGCTTTTGCATGTGGAAGTACGTTTTTTTTGGGAAGTACGTTTGTGCAAGCTCTTTGAATTCATTATTTAATAAAACCAGAATTATAAAAACTACATAGTGTTGAATATAAACGGAAGACAGAGAAAACATGAGTCTTGTCTTATTCAATATGGCACACGGTATAACATCACGGTTTAAACAAAAGATAAGAAGGACATACAATGGACTATTTTAAGTTGGCAACATATATGCTCTTATATGGAGAACTCTTACAAGGATATTGTAGCAGAAAATGGAGAGACAATAAGAGGGAACTTGCGACAAACATCGAGACCAGTTGCTTCAAGAAGATCAGGCTTATTATCCCCCTTTGGCCCTCCTTCGAATCTTAAGTTGAACCTCTTCACAAGGTTGGCCAATGTGAGCTCGACCAAGGGTAATGCTAAACCATCCCCAGGGCAACGTCTTCTCCCTGATCCAAATGGAAAATACTTGAAGTTTTGTCCTTCAAAATCCAAAGGAGAATCAAAATGCCTCTCTGGCCTAAATTTTTCTGCATCTGGTCCCCAAGTGGCAGTGTCTCGTTGGATTGCATATAAATTGATTAGAACCTGTACATGTTTTGCAAAGTATATATTCTTAGAAAAAAAAGCTTAGAAACCAACTTTACCGTTTAGAATTTTGTTTTGTAATATGCAAAGACTTTACCCTTGTTCCTGCAGCTATGTCATATCCATTTACTTTGACATCGTCACTAACTAGTCGGGGAATTAGTGGACCGGAGGGATGTAACCTAAGCACCTCCTTGATCACCATATTTAAATAGTTCATTTTCTCAACTTCTTTCTCAGACACATATAAATTATGCTTCGAAACAGAAAGAATCTCATCTCGGAGTTTCTTCATACACTCTGGATGTCTCAATAGCTCCGTCATAGTCCATTCCATCAGTGTGAAAGTTGTTGCTGATCCCGCAAACAACAATTCCTGGAGATATCAATAAAACAAGTTTAGTTACTTTGTTTAGTGATAATCAATAAAATTTTCTTGAAAAATATTAAAATAGACTTTATTATACCACGAGGAGAATTTTTAAACCGGCTCTGTCAAGCTCAAATGGTGTTGTCTTATCTTTTTGAGTAGATAGCAATATATCAACAAAAGCTGACATGTCTTGGTCTGCGTCTTCATGTTCTTGCACAACTTTTTCAAGAAAAACATCAATCTCTTTATTGACTTTCTCCACTTTCTTATCCAGACCTTGGATCCAATCTATCCATGCCAAACTAGGAACGAATTCACCGAGAGGGTAAGTACCCAAAAGTTCATTGAATCTCCTCACTATGTTATTGGAATTATTTCCACCTTCCTCGCCACTATATTTTCTTCCCAATACAACTCTAGTTATTACATCGTTTGTAAGGGTGGTGAGGAGTGCGCTTAGGTTTACCGTTGAAGAGGAAGAACTCGCTTTTGCCAGCTTGTCCATCATCAAAGTGATCTCTTCTTCTCTTATATACCCAAAGGACTGAATCGTTTTCTTGCTAAAGAGATTCAAAGCGCAGAGACTCTGCATGCACCCCCAATAAAAAAAAAAATATTTAGCTTATGATTTTAAGATATAGTGAAGATCTAGTCATCCAAATTTTATAACAAAATAGAAAGAAAAAAACATTAGAGAGAAGTCACATAATCATCTCGTTGCATGGATGTACAAAACTTAGATTTATATTTAAACGACGAAAAACTTACCTTAACCTGCCTCCAATATTCTCCATAAGGGGCAAATGCCAAATCTCTCCCACTATTAAGAAGTTTATCGACCATTTTTGTTACCGGGCGGTTGGAGAACTTTAGATCGTGTGTTTTCAGGGCGTCTAGGGCTGTATCGGCTGAGGAGACTACAAGGGTGGGGACACGACCGAAGTACAGGATCATGAGTGGCCCATAGCGGTGGCTGAGTGAACAGAGGGCGCGGTGAGGGTGGAGACTTAGCTGGTGAAGGTTCCCGATCACCGGAAGCCGCCACGGAGATGGTGGTGGATTAAATTTGGTCGTGGTGGTCTGTCTGAGAAACGATTTTAGGAACATAAAGGCTAAGACGGTTGTTAAGGAGAGAAAGATTAATATAATATCCATCTCGATCTAACTGTCTATGATATTTGATTTCAAATTTTTGAATCTCGTTTGGATTTTGAGCATCTAGTCTCCTTTGCACTTCGTATTTATAGTAGTATTTAGTTTGGGTCATATCTCTTTAATTGCCATATAATAATATCGTAATACTAGATTTTGACCCGCGCCTTGAAAGCGCGGGATTATCTTTTATTGAAAATTCAACTAATCCGTCAGTTCACTAATATGTTAAGTCACAGGCGTTGGATTTTAGGTTCAGTTTCTGTTTTTTATTTGTGCCAATTCGATTGTGATTTTGTTTATACAGTCCAAAATATATAGGAACCGTTTGGTTATTTATGAACATGATTTTAGTTTATGTTGGATTATTTTGGTTTTTGGTTTGATTCGGATAATAACCTTAGGAACCTGATAAAATAGAGTTCAATTCAGTTTTTTCGTTTCCATATTTGGATAATTTTGAATAATTTGGATAAAAAAGTTACATTTTGGATTTTGTTAGATACAATATCAGATAACTCGGATAAATTTAAATATTTTAAACAATTTTTTTGGGTGATTCAGTTATTTCGGAAAATTAAGACAATTTTGAATATCTCGGATGATCAGTAGTAGAGTAATCTATTTTTGGGTGTTTCGGTTATAAGTAGTATTTTTAGAATATTTTACAACTTTAAACTAAGAATAATTAATATTTTGAGGTTCATCCTTCATATTCAGATTAATTATTTTGGTTTTATAGCTACAACATTTTTATTAGAATTTTAACATTTGAGTTTAGATGTCTATAAGTTATTTTATTTTTTTAGTATACATATTTTTCAGTCAAATATTTGTTAATATTTCTGGTTGTTTTGATATGGACGTTTGGTTTTCGGATATGTTCTAATTTGTAATTTTTTTAGTTTTTGATTTAGTTCTGATTTGATTGTGAGAGTTAGTTTTTGGTTCAAAAAGATATATAACTGTTTAGTTCTTTATAAACTCCATTTCGTTTTTTTTAGTTTTCGGTTTTGTTTAGAAAAAATGTTAGAAATCAACTAAAAATTTTAAGTTCAGTACAATTTATGTTTAGTTTATAATATTGATAATTTTAAAATAAATATAATAAATTATATTACTTTGCGTTCTCATTTATTTTACTTTCGTATTAATTCGGTTCTTATATGCATAATTATATAAATATTTTAGAATAAATGATATAGTATATCAATACAATTTAAATAAAGATGAGATTAGCTCAGCCATTATTTTCATTATTGTATATAGGCTTTTTCTTTAATATCTATACTTACATTTGGACTTTGTTTAATTTTAATTGTAAAACACGAACTGGGCTTCAGACAATATTGTTGCTTTGTTGGTCCAGAAATAGTCAATGTAGAGTTTTTTTTTTGTCAAAATGTCTAAAGTTATTGGGTGTGATTGGTTGAAGCTGTAGCTTTCTATTTTTTGCTATAAGATTTAGGCTTTAAATTTTAAACTTTGACTTTAATTTATTTTGGTGTAGAAAATTTTTCAAAGCACTAATTAAAAGCTCTAGAAAATTTTGCTTTCTAAAACTAACATATTTCTTATTTTAATGTTTTGGCTTTGGAATCAATTTTAAAAATAAAAACATGATTGCTTTTAAAAATGGCTATAGAAATTAAAAGTCTATTTACAGCTTCTAAATAAAACCATGATTGATTTAAAAGATGGTTTTAAAAATTAAAAAGGTTTTCTACAGCTTCTACAGACACTACCAATCACCTTCTATATTTTTTTAAAAAATTTGTGGTCTGAATAATCATGGAGTTATCCAGAAGAAAAATATCAGAAAGTAGTGTCTGTAAAAAAGAACAACCGACAGATAGATCTCTCCATCCAAAGCGATGATTCTGAAAAAACTCAAGAAATAAAAACAATAGGATTGAGAAGTTAAAGGATCAAATTTTTCCAGAAAGAGATCTTTCAAACATGCATTCTCTTCACAATCGGTAAGTTTTTGCTTTGATTAAAGATTTCTAGTGTCTCAATTTTTTTGTTTGTACTCTTACTCTGTATGTATTTTGACATGCAAGAATATCCAAGTTGTTAACAAAATAGTACAAAAGTACATTTATATGAAATCACCGATTTGTCCAGATTCGTTCAAAGCAAGGTTTAACTACAGATGAAGTTCACCTTTTCACATAATCCGACAAAATAGAAGTAAGTTTTAGATATAGCTATGGTTTAAAATAATTTTCTGGTTTTTATCCTTCTTTTCATATGTTGTACTTTTGAGATAGGACAAACAAATGAGAAGACTTTTTTTTTTTAATTAGCAACAACATTATCGTACTATAAAGACTCTAGAGAAGGTGAACTTTTTATTCTGTTTTGTTAGTCAAAAGACTCAAAACTAATAGAAATATTGTCAAAGTATAAGGTCTCTTGTTTTGTCCTTGAAAATACTGTTTGCTTGACTTAGTAGAAGTTTTGACCTGTAGACACAAAATAATTTTTGGATTTCTAAAAGAGCTATTTTGCTGTATTGTTCTATAGGAGTTTCATACTGCAAAGTCAGAGGATGACTGAAGTCTCACACTATAAAGATAAGTGTTCTCTTATAACATAGATTCTTTCTGTACTTTTGGAGCTTTTAGTATATTTTCTCTCTGATTTTCTTATATTATGCGTTTTCTAATGAATTTGTTTTAAATGTTCTTCATGGAAGTCCTGTAGTTGGATAAAATACAACAAAGAGGGAGCAAGTACGAAGTCTCAAACACTAAAGATAAGTTTTCTCCTTTGTCTATTGTCTTGAAGTTCTCGATCAGTCACATTATTAACGATTGCAGCATATATTAAATGTTACAATACTAATATGGTATTTTGTATTATAGTTCCCAAACGTTGTATGGTGGAATTCCATATTCTTTTCAATCATGAGCAACGGAAGAAGTGGTTAACAACATATACAGCACCAAAGCGTATTCAGCAGATCTTCTTAAACGCAGTAAGAGAATTGGTATTCTCAATGATATACCGTGAGGTCTAAAGACCTAATTATTATTTTGATTATCAATTCTTCTAACGCTGTTTTCTTATTATTAATACTCTCTTTTGTTTTGGTTTTTGTTTTAGGTTTTCTAAAGGGGAGTCCACAAAGATCAATACAAATGAAAAAGATTGTAAACTTCAGAAAATACCAAGTTTTGTCATCTAAAGAGTGAAAAAATCGAAACTGACTGAAGGTAAGAGTTTTATATCAACATAAAGCTTAATATGTTATATATATAGTAGTGTCATTTATAAACTTATATAAACATAAAGTTTCTAATATGATTTATATTGTAAATTTCAGGAATTACCATGAAATAGGACCCAAGATGTGTATCCATACACTTAGAAGATAAGTGTTTTACTCAAGACAGTTTAATACAGAGATGGCATGAAAGATAATAAATCCAAATCATGAAGGATAAACGTAAAACATGCAAGTATTTCTCTTTTTGTCTGCAAATATGATTTCTAAAGTCTCACCTACCCGGTAATGGTTGGTTTCCAGGTATGTACCACTTTGGCTTGGATCAACAATGTCGTTTTCCATGGCCTAATATCATCAACGTACGAAATCTTTTGCTTGGAAGACATTATATGAGAAACGTATAGAAAACAGCGTGTTTGCTTTGAGGCTACATGGTCATTATATATAAGAAACGTGAGGGCCGTGGGTTTAGGTTATTCGCATTCAATTTAGTTAGAAAATATAGGCCGTGAGTTTAGGAAAATCTCATATCTTGACCATCAAGTTTATTCAAGTTATGGAAAATTAGTTTTTCGGGTTTATTATAATGGATGTTTAAGTTACCAAAGTTCCCGCTTTCTTGTTTTGATTTTATGTAATTGATATGGTGAAGATATGGAACTATAACGATTGGCTGGGTATTTATGATTTAGTATATTCACTATTGTTATGTATATTAACTCCGGAAATCTGTTATGAAAGAAAGATTTGCAACTACAATAATCTGTTCAAGTATATTGCACAGTTGTTAATCCCGTTATGGGTATTTAGTATATCAAGTATCTTTATATACCGGCTTTTAACCCCAATAGTTATCCATATGATTTACATTGCACAATTTTAATAAATTAATTAATAAATAAAAAAAAAATCTGGTTTTGGGGTTTAGGGTTCGTTTGTAGCTTCATGCTATACATCTAAAATTGCAAGCTTCCATATATATATAAACACGATTGTTAGATATTCATAAAATTGAATAGAGCACCATGTATGGTTGAAGTTTGCAATTGATCGTAAGTAAAATATTGATTGGAAGTTATGAATGGTTAAAACATTGACGAATGTATAGTTTTAATGTTGAAGCTTGCAGTATCCAAAATTTGTGAGGAGACACCTAGCAAATTTAAATGTTTAAGCGTCAGTGTTGATGGAAGGAACATGATGATCTTCTTTTTTTTTTGTGAACATGATGATCTAGATTTCAATATACAAAAAATTGTTACATATTCTGCTAATGATAATCAGTGTGTTTAAGCTATTCTTGTGATGGTTTAAGAAAAAAAAAGGTACAACTTTGATATGTTTAGTTTTCAAACCGTCGCATAGTAGATGTGGCATAGTAGATGCGTAGCTATGGTTAATTAACTAAACTAAAAAGAGAAAAGTATTAAAAAGATAATGACCTGTTGAATTAAAATGATTATGTAAATAAAATCATAGGTTTTGTATTAGCCAGTGGCAGTTGCATGTAAATATTGTTAAAACAGAAGGGCACCTCAAAAAAAGGCCTTCTGTTTTAATAGTATTGATTGTAATTGGATTGTGGTTAGCTTTCATTGTAAGCAAAAACAACTCATCCATTATATATTAAAAGAATATCAATTCTAATATTTATTTTATTAGTTTACTAGATCTTGACTTGCATTGGGAGAGTTTTTCTTGGTAGACTAAAACATTTTAGTCTATATAACAAAATTTAAACATTATGATAAAAGCCTCGGTGTCTTTATTTAACTCTTTTGTATATTAACATACCACTAGATCTTGATCCACACAACTGTGCGGATTTTTCTTTCTATATTAAAAATTTATTTTTTATATAGCAAAATTTTATTAATAATTTAACGTAATTTAGTGTTATATGTTTTTATAATACTTATGTTTATATGTCTTAATAGTATAGAAGTATAAGTATAACAAAAAAAATGTCATTAAAATATATATATATCAATCCGTATTGAATGTTCAAAATATAAGAGCATTATAAACTATACACCATAGTATAAAAATAACATGGATTATTTACATGTACGTGTTACTATATATAAACTATACACCATAGTATAAAAGTAACACAGATTATTTACGTGTATGTGTTACTATATATTTGCCCCTTATTTAATTTATATTTATTGTCTTATAGTTTGTTGTATCATATGATCTTAAAAGCTATATGAATAATGTGTATTATAATGCTTCTTAACTCTAGACAAAAACATATGTTCTATAATGCTTCTTTTATGTAAAATTAAAAATTATGGTTATATTTTAGTTAGTAAATCAAAAAATTTAAATATTTCACGTTAAAATTAAAATGAAGCATATGTTTAGGAAAGAAATCAGGAAAATATATCAATAACAATATTTTTAGTTAGTTGTTTAGAGAAACAAAAGACTAAAATGCAGATACAATTACTGTTATGATATTATTAAAATTTATTAAAAGTAAGAATCTAAGAAATGATCCAATTTAAAAAATCACACATGAGTCAAGGTTGTGACTTTTATTTTAATAGATAAGATATGTATATGCTAATAATAATATTTTATGTACATAATAAGTGAGAGTTATAAGAATGTGTTTTTCAGCGCCCTTATTTAACCATCTTGGTTCACAATAAGTGGAGTTGTTACGTGTTAACTGTTTACAAAAATTATAATATTTTATAAAAAATTGCCTAAAATACAATATTTCTAATACCACTTTAACCATTTTTTAACCAGTACAATTAACTAAGGGCAATTCTTTCAAATAAGTTTTTTTTTAAGTTCTTGTCACAAAAATAGATTTCAAAAACTAAAATGACTAAAATAGTATTTTTTATTTTGAAATTTTTTTTTCTTAATTTTTAAAATTTTAAATCATATCTCCAAAACCCCACTCCTCAATTCTAAACCATAAACTCTAAATATCACCCCTTAACTCTAAAACTTAATGTTTAGATTACTTAACTCTAGTGGTATAAGTGTATATTTACTTCTTTTGATAAAATATTTAAGTCTATTTTGATCATTTTTTGTTTTAAGGTCTATATTTGTGACAAAAACTTTTTTAAAGCTATCCTAAAGAATTTCTCATTAAAACTAATCTAGACTTATGATATAGAGTTGATGCGTAGAGTAGGATTTTGAAACGTAAAATTTAAGATTCTAATAAATGTTTAATTTTTTTTTTATAAAAATAATTTCAAAAAAAAATTTGAATTTGAAAAAGTAATTTTTTTAAAAAAAAAATTCGAAAAAAGTTCATAAAAAATTATATAAAAGTTTGAATTTGAAAATGTATAATGTATAATTCGAAAACTATTAAAATTATTTTATTTTAATTTTTTAAATAAAGTATTTGTAAAAATGTCCTTTTGTATATAATAATTTATGATAATATATTGCTGTCATTTTAAAAATAACTAAATAGATGATAAATAGTTCTAAATATTAAAATTTAACATATGTTAACAATTTTAATATAATGTAGAATATATTATAAAATTTATAAAATTAGCAAAAAAAATCATTATTTTGTTTATAATAAAAAATTAATTAAAATTAATTTATAATAATATTATACTACTAATTTCAAAATTAATCAGTGCATTAATTAAAAGAATATTTAAATTTAAAAAAAATTGTTAGATTTTTTCTCTAACAGATTTTGTTATTCCTGAAACTAAAATTTAAATTTATAGTTAAAATGGATTTGTTATTAATATCCTTATAATTATTTATAAATGTTATACATTAAATAAACTAATGTAAATAATAAAAAACATTATTTGAATATATGGACCTAGACTTCTAGTATGACTATTTTGTAGTAGATAAAAATGATACTTTTCTTTTAATAGAGAAGATAAACATGAATAATAGTATCAATAATAAAGTAAACATAAAAATTTCCCACATTTTTTTCGTTTTGATGTTTACAAAAATATGTAACAAATTTATTATATAACATTATTCTGGGCAAGGCGGGTCTCTATCTAGTTAAGCCATTATTTGACCAACACAACAAATTGATCGGATACAATACCGTTTATACATTTTTAATGAACCACACTCAACTCGTGGAAACATTTAAAATTAGGACTTGATCTAGTAATCTAATCACATCGTAGATTGTATGAACCAAAATTTATTGATTTAGTTAGGAGGCCACATCTATACTATTGAAACTAGTCTATTAATCTAATCACATCGTAGACTGTATATGTATAACCTAAACTAAGAATTTCCCACGTTATGCACATAAATAATAATATTAAATATAATCTTTTTATTTTAAGAGAATTTTTAATTCACATTTAGACATCACTATTTTTATATTTTAACTCAATGATTAGAAAAAATCATAAACGTATTTTTGTAGTTTTTTTTATTTGGTTTAACTATTTCAATTTGATTTTATGTAATATGTATAAAAATTAAAATCATAAACGTATGTTGGCATTTATAAATATGTAAATTATTTATATAAAATTTATTTTAATTATGAAAATGTGAAACAAATTAGTTTAGTCAATATATGAATAAATATTTTTATATAAATAATATTTCATAGAAAAATAAAAATTATATTTTAAAGTAATGCAAGACAAATTAAAGTTACGTAATATAATTTTTGCAACGATTGTTTTTTGTTAAGAGAAATATCAAAAGTTGTAAAAAAAAAGATAGAGAAATATCAAAAATTGTTTGATAAGTTGTTAACCGATCAGAAGTGATATAGTGGGTGTAGTAAATTAAGATATTGACGTGATTTGTTTAATATGACAAATTCACTTTTATTCAAACATGTACATATTTTTTTTTAAGAATATCTAATTTTTTGAACTTAATATTTGGAATTCTTCTAATCCTTTAAAGTTTTTTGGTGGAAATTTTAGTTAAAAATAAATCTAAATCTAATCATTTTAGATAAAAATTCTTGAGTGGTTTACAAAATTTATAGTAAATTTAGATACACCTAAAACATACTAAAAATCAATTCAATATATATATATATATATATTGAATACAACATATAATAATAAAATTGAATGCTCCAAATTATTTAGGATGATTGTCGTTTTGAGATTTTTTTTTTGTTTTTCGTAGAGAAAATCTACTGAAATGTAGAAAATACGCAGAAATTTAGAAAACATTAGGGAAAAATAGGTTCGATGCCTCTCTGAAACCCGAATTAGAAAAGACACATAACTAGCATCAGAAACCGAGGAAAATGAAAATTGGTGGCCCATGATTCTGAAGATAGGATGCATTCATGAGGAAATGGCGATGGTAATAACTAAAAGGTTTAACAATAATAATTATTCACCAAAAATGTTTTTATTCAAATCATTAAATGTCATTTAAAAGTTTGTATACAAATAAAAATTGCATGTATTTGAAATAGAACCAAAATAGTTTTAGTAATCGTAAATGCAAAACTTTCAAAACAAAAAATTTACAATAATTATAATTATTGTCATCAACTACATAACGAATCACCACATAAATTACATATGTACAAAAATATATTTAAAACTAGATAGCCTATAAAATTATAAATAAAAAATTCATGAACCAATAAAAATTATGTTGTTAAAACCATTATCATAAGTTACTAGCCGAAATAGTGTATCTAACTCGGAATCCGCTAACTTCTAGTGATGTTCTTACATGATCTCACATATTTTTGGATATAAAGTATTTCATAAAAAAGTTTAGGCTATATATAGTTTGTTGTTCGACATTTTGGATGTTCATTCAGGTCAGTAATTATAGATAAGTTTCTAAATTAGTAAAATATTATCTTTGAATTTATTAATTATTCTAAAATATTTAGATGTATCCCAAATTAAGTGTGCATAACAAATTGGTTTAATACAGTGCATTTATGTATACTTTGATGAACTATGGGGGGGGGGAATTTAAGTTACATTATATTAAATGAATTTTTAAGTCAAGGTTTAAATTTTTTGAAGAATATGAATATATAAAATCCAGATTTGAAAACTAACTAATTTAAAATTTTCAAATTAACAAGATTTATATTTCCAATTATTTAACTGATTAATTAAGTTTTTATGATGAACTTTATTTTTTAGGAAGTATGGCAAAAAATTCCACATTTTCTCATAATTTATAGTAGACCTTCAAAATATATAAATATACATAGGAGACGTGTACCAACATATGTAAGACTTAAAAGTTGACATTTCAAGTGCGCTAATTATTTGAAATGTTATATACAGACTGGAACGTAATTTTCTTTAGTACTATAAAGCTCTAAGTTAATATATTTTCAATAAAATTATAAACGTTGTAGTGAAATCTCACCCACCATTAAGAAGCTTATCCACTGTTTTTGTTTTTGGCTGGTTGCAGAACTTCATAGTTTGTGTTTTTTTGATAAAATAAAGTTATTTTATTTTTTTTGCCAGAAGCCAGACAATGTAAGATTGTAAATAGTTTCTTCATACGAAAACTGAATTTGAGTGGTAGATTATTTATTAGACAGTCCTTTACTACTAGACCAACATCTTATTTGTGTTTTCATATTGTCGTGAGCACTAAAGTATCGGCAGAGGAGATTTCAAGGATTGGTTAGATTATTTCTAGCTATTTTATGTGTGTTTTTGTTGTCGTGGCTTCAAGTTAGTGACTCGTTCAACTATCAATAAATTTTCTCTACCACGTGAAAGAGGTCGTCAAATGTAGTTTTATATTATATGGAGGGAGTGGGTAGGCATGTATCAGCAGTGCCGTGCCAGAGTGTTGAAAAAAGAAACCTACGCTTATGGCAGCAAAATATAAATAAAGATACAAGGGCATCATCTGTTGACTATTACCATTCATAATATAACCATTACAATTGGAGTATATACAACGAGAGTATATACAACGAAAGCAAGATAATAATTTTGATTAAAAACATGATCCTATAATTAACGAATACATGAGTTTCCTAAGTAAGAAACAAAGTAAACAACTGTTAAATAACTAAAATAATTAGATATTAGTGATTATAGGTCTGAATGCATTTTTGAAATATTAAAGCTAAAGTTGGTCAAATTTTATCTTTGTTTGATTATGGCATAAAACATTGAGTAATTTAATTATTTTATCTTAAAATGAACTAGAAAATTTAATGATGAATACTTGATTAATATTTTTAATAAATATAAAAAATCTTGTTGTACAATTACAATTTTTTATTAGTTTAATTATTTATATGTTCTTCTATATTTAAATAATTATTTTTATTTTTATTGTTGAGATTTTTATTTTTTATTGTTGAGATTTTTATGATTCGTTTAAGGCAACCATAAATGCTCGCACGGCTCTGCATATATGGCTTTTATTGGTTGAAATATTGAAGATAATCAAAAAGGAATGTAGCTTAATTTTCTTGTTCACATGGAAAGAGAAAATAAAACAAATAGCTATGACAATTAGAAAATATTTTTTATAATAAATTATTTTCGCTACATAGCACACCTCAACAAGCAGAAAGTATCGATCCCCGCTGGATGTAACACCTCTACGATAATCTCCGTCTTCAAGATAAGCATGATGCTAGATGGCGATTTGTACAAGGAACTAATCAAATATCAATGTTGAACCATATAGGACGTCTTGTACAAAGAATGGGCACAAATAAAATGAGAGAAGAACTCAGCAACCAAGAATAAACTCTCTCAAAAGCTGAATTTTGAGTCATGAGAAATGAGATACATAGTAAAGAGATAAACACAATCATAAGCCAGTCAAGGAAGCAGGACGCATGAATAGCTTGAGATATAATCATCGACCAGCAGAAAAAGCCAAAGGCGATATAATGATAGTAACAACTTGACCATACCTATCCAATCTCTCCATATCAAAACCGGAACTCCTCAGCCTAATATTTATAGATTCTTCTTGTCCGAGAAGTCGGCGAACAACATTATGCTCTTAACTACTAGGATTTTTCATGGGTTAATATATGTCTAACAATATACATTCAAACATTGCACTATCTGAAAGGGCGAGCTCGATTTTAAGGAAACAAATGTGATGCATAATATCATAAACACATGTATACTTTTACATACCATGAAAACAAAGGATGAATGTTTGATTCATCAGTTAGAACTCAAATAGAAGCTCAACTTTTTGATATAAAAATCTGAAAGAATAAGTATAAATCATTCTAACAATTTCTATTGAATCTGAACACAACATATTCGAGATGAAATCATGAATTTCATGGTGAGTTATTAGAAAGATCTCGATTAATTACAACAAAAATATTACTGAAATTGGATAAAGCGATGAACTCGCTAAGAACAGGTTTAAGATAATAAATGTACAAACGCAAATTCTCTGCGCTCCAACCGCCTTTCCTTTCGATGGACGAGTCCGCCTGCTCATTTAGGGGGCGACTGGTTTCCCCGCTACCACCTGCAAACACAGCTTTTGCGGTTGGTAGCGGTTGTCGGCGGTTTGCAACAATCACTCAAATCGCTCTAAACCGCTTCAAACCGCTCTGGATCTAATAAATTCAAAAGCTGGCTCCAGCTAGCGTTTGCGGTTGCGGGAGGGTAAAATTTTTTTCTTTTATTTAAAAAAAATATATATACAAAAGTAAAAAAAATTTAATAAAAAATTTAAAATTGAAATTATGAAAATATTAAAATATATCTATTATATTTTAATTAATATTATAAAATTTTATAATAAAAACACTTTCAATAAATTTTCAAAGATTAAAATTATAACTTTCTAAATATAAATTTTATATTTATTATAATTTTATGATTTTTGATATTTTTATAATTATATTAAATGTAAATATTGTTAATTTATTATTTGACTATTACCGCATTTGGTAGTTAACCAGTCATAAGTCACCCGCAAACGCACCAATTTTTAACCGCAGTACCAGTCGTACAAATCTCTTAAAACCGCTAGAAACCGCAACCGCCCGCATTCGCAAACTTCCGCAACCGCAACCGCTGCGTTTGAACCAGTCAGGCTCTTAATGGGCTATGACAAGGGAGCAAAGCTCATTTCCATCAATAAGTCCCTTCTCACTTCACTGTGAGAATGAGTCACGAATCAAGTGTTGGGACTTAAGTTCATAACTATTGTTAATTAAATTTCTGAAAATATTTTTCGACTTACATTTTATACATTAAATGATTCAATAAAATGTGTTATCCGACAACAAAATCCTTGATGAAACCCAAACCGTTCAAGTTTAGAAACATGGATTTGCAAGGAAATTGCAACGAGTCTCTCGCAAATCCCTTGCAAATGTGCAAGGGAAATTGTATCCCTCGCAAATTTGCAAGGGATTTATGAGGGATCCATCGCAAATCCCAATGTAATTTGCGAGCATATAGATTCTCTCGCAGACTTGCAAGGGAATTGCGAGGGTCCCTTGCAAATTCATAAGTCAGTGACTGTAGGGTTTCATTTGGGGTTTTGGTATATTTTGGTGGACTATATATATATATATATATATATATATATATATATATATATATATATATATTTTATTTGCTGTTTGAAAAAATAATAACATGAAAATTTGTTTTAATTTTTTTTTAGAAATTTGACGGGTATTTATTGTATAAATAATAGAGTTTTGATGTTTAGTACTTCGTAATATTAGTTTAAGTGTCTGAAACTACTTTTCCCGTGAATATTTAGTTGACTGATATTGATTAAGTTTCCAAAAATATTTATCGATGTACTTGTTAAAAACTAAATATTTTAAATAAATATTTTATTTATTAACTTTATTTCATTTTGTGAGAAAATTGTGATAAAATGTACATATCATGCTTGTTTTTTGCAAATCCATTGCAAATTTGCGAGAGAATTGGGAGGAAACAAGATAGACAGATAAAATTCTTGCAAATCCCTTGCAAATTTGCCAGGGAAAGGTTTTCTCACAAATTTGCAAGGGATTTGTGAGGACTTCGTTACTTCCCTCGCAAATCTCTTGCAAATTTGTGAGGAGATCTGCTAGAGATTTGCGAGTATTTTATTTTTTCTTGCTATTTCGTTGCAAACTTGTTGCAAATTTGCATGGAAAATTTTCTCTCGCAAATTTCTGTCGCAACAAGCGTGTTTTCTTGTAGTGCAATCTCAATGAATAGAATAAACAGATTCGTGAAGTTATATAGCTCGACCAAAACTCGGCATTGCCTGATTTACTAAAGACTCGGTCAAAATTCCGCGTTGAACCTCTAAATTGATTTTCCTAAGAACAAGTTTAAGATGATAAATCTATAAACAAAAATCTCTGCTCCAACCGCCTTTCCTTTTAATGAACGATTCACTTGCTTATTTGATGGGATATGACAAGGGAGCGAAGCCCATTTTCATCAATAAATCCCTCCTCACTTCACTGTGAGAGTGAGTCAATCTCAATGAATAGAAGAAATGGATTCATGAAGTTTAAGAACTCAACACTTTGCTCATTTTGTTTCGGCATTTTTCAGATTAACTAAAAATTAGGTCAAAATTTGGCGTTGAACCGTTGAACTGATTTCTCTAGGAACAAGTTTAAGATGATAATCCTATAAACACAAATTATCTGCTCCAACCGCCTTTCTTTTTAATGGGTGAGTCCGCTTGCTTATTTGATGGGCTATGACGAGGGAGCAAAGCCCATTTCCATCAATAAGGCCCTCCTCCTTTCACTCTAAGAGTGTGTCAATCTCAATGAATAGAAGAAACAGATTCATGAAGTTAAAGAACTCAACACTTTGATCCTTTTGTTTCGGCATTGCCCGATTTACTAAAGACCTGGTAAAAATTCGTTGTTGAACCGTCAAATTCATTTCCTGAGAAATTGAATTGCCACCTTAATGAGATGTGAAATGCGCCGATATCTAGGTTATATACCTAATGATGACACTCTTTCTATAAATAGGAACAAACCTTCAGGTTTCATTTCTTCACCTTTTCGAAAGAGAAAAGGTATTTGCTCTCGAAATCTTCTCTCGTTTTCTTCACTTTCGTTTTAAATTTCCAATCTGCCACCATGCCTTCTGCAATTTTCTCCGATTTGCTTCAACTTTTTCAGCTGTTCTTTGAGAAAGTGTCTTCAATCCAAAAGTGCTCCACCAAAGAGAAAAATGTTTTTATGAGTGAGCTCGGGACCTGGCAACTCTGATTCTTCTAGTTTGGCAAACTTGATCACGAGATACAAAGTCGTTCTCATGGATGTTGCTACCTTAATTCACATAAGTTGTAGTTGGTCCAGTTTTTAGAGGATTTAAATCAGCAAAATTCTGAATGCCAAGAAGACCCATATAATCAGGATGTTGCAATATATCATGAAGTCGTCAGTGGTGAAAATGCTAAAGACACTACTGCCAGAACAGGAGTCACATGATATAATACAATTTAGTCAGGGATGAAAGTGACACCAAAAGTTTGGTCGAATATCCCTTTTTGATGAACCACAATTAGATGATCTCGTCTTCCGGCCTATGAGAGATTTCTAAATTAGATTGTCGATCATACATTGTCGAATAGCAGCATTTTGAAGATCAATTCCCAACGAAGACTGAGAAATGGCAGCGGTTCTACTTTGTTGTTAAGATTAATGATATATCGGTCTTTTGGAGCCATAAAGAGATTATAAGATCGAGTGGAAGTTGACTATTGGTAGACAGTGAGTCTTTTCTTTATTTCTAATCTGGTTTTCTGACCCGGCTTCATTGTGTTTATTTTATTCTTATTTTTTGCATTTCAACATCTTTATGGTTCAGCTCCTCCTACAAATTTCTGGAAACACGTCGAAGACATCAGAGCTCGACGTCATCATAACTGGCCTGACATCAGTAAGGACAAGATACACAGGATGCTTGATAAAATTTGGAAAGGTAATGTCTATGACTTCTATTATAAGAATCCTATGTTATTTGGCTATTTTCTAATGTCGCCCATTTCCTCTTTCAATTTATTGGGATACCATACTTCCTTACTATGTAGAAAGTGTGATTTCAAAAAAGAATAAAAAAGGAAAACTAGGCAAAGTTAAGAGAAATATTCCCTGTTATGCCAATGAACTCAACAAACCATCTTCCCCAGCTGCAACTATTTTCCAAAAGCATATTATTGATACTCTTATAATGCTTTCTGATGTATATATTATTTTTACATGTTTTAGCTATTGATTTTGGTCATTTAGAGTTTAGGAGTTGCATCTAAGTGTCATTAAGTGTTGCATTTGTACATACTGCATACACATGGGCTAGAATGCACAATCAATAGTTCTGGGGCACATTCGAAGATATATCTGCAACAAATAGAAGTATTGGGGTCAAACCCCAAGATTGCTAAAACTCCGGGACCAAAGATGCAAAAACACAGAAAATGGCCATGGTTGGATTTGTTTAATACATTTTACTTTGTTATTAATTTTTATTACTTACTCATATATTTTCGAATTAGGTACAATAAAATAACAATATGAAATAATCAAATAGAGAACTTCTTTCAAAATATTTTTTTCATTAGTTTACACATTTTGCATAAAACACATTTTTAAATTTATTTATTTATATTATAAAAAAAGAATGTTTAAGATAATTTATATTCACATGTTGTGTTTAAAAAATACTTTAACTTATATCATTTTAGTATTTTACGGAATTTATGAATAAAAATACTCTTTGTTTAAATAATATAGCCCTATTAATTTAGTAAATTTTATACATAGTAGCATCTATCATATATTTTAGTAAATTTTATTGATATAGGATATTTTTGGATGTTATGATATTAAAGTTTCTTTTTATTTAAAATTTTCAAATATTAGATTGCTTTAATTTTACAACATATGTAGTTTGTTTTTCGGTGGTGCATTTCAAAAAGTTATTTTTATTATCTATGATTTTATCTTTTGTAAAATTTGAAATATTATTATTTTTAGTTTGAATATTTATTTTCAAATTTTTATATTTTGTCAAGAAAAATATAAAAAATTACACAATTATTTTTGAGTTTGGAAGATTACATGAATTTTGAATTTGTTCTTAGTACATTAATATATTATTTTATAAAAATATTTAAATTGTAGGAATATTTTCTAAATTTTTCTCAACAGATTTGTTTATAATAAAAAAAAATTATAACATTAAAATTTGATTTGTCTTTAATATTTTAAATGAATTATTCAAATTTCATAGTTTTCCAATAGCAAAATTTTAAAATATTATATGAATTAAAGGTTATTATATACTATTATATTCTATATAAACATTTTAAACAATATATTTTTGAGAGTTTCAAATTAAATAAAAAGATAATATATAGCTGTAGATATAAAAGTTTAAAATTTATTTAGGTAAAAAATATTAAATAATTTATGATTTTTAACCCATTTTAATGATGAGCGATAATTTATTTAAATATAACAATTTAAAAAAAATTGGTTAATTTACCTATTTAATATAAATTTGTTTATATTTAATTCATATAGCACTTCTATTTTTATATAATACATAATATAATTATAGAATTTATAAAAAGTAGTATAGAATTTTTATTTTTTTTGTTTTATAATAAAATTTTATTTAACATTGATTTATAATATTATTATATTATTAAGTACGAAATTTATTAACGTGTTATTTATATAAATATTAAAAACTTTAAGTACGATTTTGTCATATTCTTCCCAATAGATTTTGTTATAATTAAGAAAAATCAAATTTATAATTAGTTTATTATTAGTATAAGTAATCATATATGTCATATTAGCTAAGTCTTTATATTTACATGTTGTGTTTAAAAAAAATACTTTAACTTTTATCATTTTAGTATTTTACGTTATTTATGAATAAAAATATTATTTGTTTAAATAATACACCCCTCTTATTTTACTTAATTTTATACATAGTAGCATCTATCATATATTTTAGTAAATTTTAGAATATGGATATTCTATAACTCAAACAATTGGAATAGTCGATCAACTTCCGTATATTTAGACTTTCAATCGCCGGATCTAGGACCTCAATTGTCGCTTGTTGGTCCTGAAAAAGTGTCGATCCATTCCAACAACGGGGTGTCGATCGATACACCTTTAAGCCCATCGATCGATGCAACTGGTGAGTTGTCGATCGACGTTCCTTCCAGGGAGCGTAACGAACGGGTTTGAACATGTTCACTAGGTTAACTAAATCAGTTTCCGCTTGTTTATAGCATTCCTAGCATAACCTAAACTACTTCAGACAAAGAACCAAGCTTCTGAATGTGTTCTAACGTATGTAGGCAAAGTCCTAGTTAGCTATTCTAGAACACATGCATTGAGAAAAGTCTAGTTGATTAATATCCTGACACTTAGCAATTCTATATTTTGGGCTTATCCCTCATGAATATATGAACCCTAAATCTGCAAGATGAACTACTCATACATAACTAAGCAATTCATGACAATAAAATAAGTAAATTGCATAAATAGAATAGAGTAAAAAGACTGGAGTTCTAATCACAAAGCTCTGAAGAAGTTCTTGGATCTTCTCTCCAAACATAAATCTCTAAGTATTTTGCTGTATGAAAAGTAGAAAGTATGAAGTATGTGATGCCTATAACAATGGCAGAGCACATAAATATTTGCTTAAAACCCATCAGGGGTAATCTAGTAATTCTTGTGAGACTTGGGCTTTAAGTCGGCTGGAACCCAATCTGGTTTCTGCGCGCTTCGTCGTCGATCGATACCACAGAGTGTGTGTCAATCGATTGTTGCCTTTGCCCATTGATTGATAGTCGTGGTCGATGGCCAACTTTGGATCTTTATCATTCTATCTCTAAAATGCATCAAAATCACCACTTTCCTCCAAATCACTCTAAAACCTATAAATATACTTGAAAGACTCTGAAACAACTATAATGTATTTGAAAACACATATATACCATGGTTAAAAATGGGTAAAATCTATGATATATCAATAAAAATAGTATAGAATTTTTATTTTCTTGTTTTATAATAAATTTTAGT
Source organism: Brassica rapa (assembly GCF_000309985.2). Taxonomy (NCBI): domain Eukaryota; kingdom Viridiplantae; phylum Streptophyta; class Magnoliopsida; order Brassicales; family Brassicaceae; genus Brassica; species Brassica rapa. The sequence continues at coordinate 12,077,872 of NC_024795.2, forward strand.
TAACATTGATTTATAATATCATTATATTATTAAGTGTGAAATTTATTAATGTGTTATTTATAAAAATATTAAAAAAAATTAATTAAGATTTTGTTAGACTCTTCCCAACAGATTTTGTTATAATTAAAAAAATTAAATTTATAATAGTTTCTTATTAATGTAAATAATCAAATATGTCATATTAACTAATTCTTTATGTGGTCCTACTTTGACTTGTTAATAGTAGATAAAAATAGGACCCTAAGATATACAGTATAACCTCTATAAATTAATAGTCGATAAATTAAAATTTTCTATAAATTAATAAATTTCGTCAGTCTCAACTTGGGTCAGCGTAAAATATGACACAAACCAATAAAATAATAATATAATAATATTTTTTAAACTCTCATGTAAATATATGATCCCAAAAATATCATAAATTAATAAATACTATATAAGAACTTATGCATATATCTATAGTCTACTAACATTTAAGTTAATGCTGTATGTTTCTTCTTAAAATTAAAATCATTTTGGAGCTCATCTCTGATTTTTCTTATTGCATCAAGAAATCGTGGTGTTATCTTCTCCAACTGCATCCAAAACTTGTGAGGAGTTTTAGAGGCGGCAATTGCTTCCTTACATGTAACTGTTTCCAAAGGTATCACATCATCATCTTTTGGTTCATCATCAACATTACGAACACTAGCCACCATTTTTTCTAAACTTTGAACTTCTAAGCATGTATCAATTTCACCGGGATAATCGAGTAGGCTATTAACATCCATTCTATTGCGATAGCCAAGATTATCAATCACAACCTCAAGTTCATGAATGTCAATTTACATAACATATATAATGGTATATATAACATTTCTCTTAAAGCAACAAAACAAAATTTAAATGAGAAAATATGAACATTATGTAAAACATGAAAATATGTAAATGTAAGAAAAGACAATTTTAAATAAAGGAAAACGTAGAAGAATATACATTTACAAAAAAATTCTTATTCAAATAAAAGGAATATTTGGAAATTTGTTAAACTTCACTATATATATATATTAATATCTCTATAAATTAATAAAATTTCAAAGTTCCAACATTTTTAATTTATAGATGTCTACTGTATATGTTTCTATGGTAACAAAAACCCTAAGCTACTTCAGCCACATTTTGCTTTCTCTCTTTTTAGATCTAAAACTCTTGTTATTTCTTGCAATTAATCTAAGTATTTATTTATATCTTTTCTACTGTTTTCTAAACATGATTTTTCAAGGATCGGTGAGTAAGTTTTTAGAGTTTTTGGTTGGTAGATTAGAGTGAAAGATGGATGATTGACGATGCTTATGACTAGATTGACATTGTTTTAAGCTTATTAGGTGTTTTAATGCTAGTTTGGATTTTATCTATCTAGTCTAGATCTTAAACTATTTCACGTATGGAAAGTGTTTTACAGATTTGGCCTACGGAATATCGATGCGGCACTTTTGAAATGCTTGAATCAATCTAATATTATCTTTTGAAATGCTTGAATCAACATCGCCTCCCTATTTGCTTAGATTAAGGATATTTGTGTATTCTTAGTGTTATAGATTACTAGTTCTCAGTGGATTTGATTTAAAGTGATGCATCAATATACCATTCGATTGTGGTAGTATGCACATTAGGTTAATTGGCATGTGGTAAAATGCAGAACATCAATTTAGCACCGTTGTCGGGGAACTAGTTCGATTTGTCATTAGGATTTCAGATTTTCTTAAAACTAAGCTTTATTTTTTATGTTTTGTATAGTTTGTTATGTTACTAATTCCCTTTCAAACGTTTTTTCTTTTGCTAGGTACAATGATAAGAAAGAAAGATCATGCCTTTTGACTTAGAATCAATGTTGAAAACTATTTTGGAAAGCCAAGAGAGAGTCCAGAAGAGCCAAGAGAGAATGCTGGAGAGCCAAGAGAGAACCTTGGAGAGCCAACAGAGGACTATTTTTGAGAATCAGGAGAGGATGATATCAAGAAGCTCCAGATTTTGTGCAAGAGCTTATGACCCCCCCCCCCCTAAAGTGTTGCATCGATATACCATTTGATTGAGGATATTTATGTATTCTTAGTGTTATAGATCACTAGTTCTCTTTGGATTCAATCCTAAATTGCTGCATCGATATACCATTCGATTGTGGTAGCATGCACATTAAGTTATTTGGCTTGTGGTAAAACACAAAACATCAATTTGATACCGTTGCTGGGTAACTAGTTCGACTAGGATTTCAGATTTTTTTGAAACTAAGCTTTCTTTTTTATGTTTTGTATAGTTTTGTTATGTTACTAATTCTCTTTCAAGTGTTTGTTCTTTTGCTAGATACAATCAGAAGAAATAAAGATCATGCCTCTTGACTTGGAATGAATGTTGAAAACTTTTTTGGAAAGCCAAGAGAGAGTCCAGAAGAGCCAAGAAAGAATTAATGTTGGAGAGCCAAGTGAGAACCTTGGAGAGCCGAGTGAGAACTTTGGAGAGCCAACAAATAACTATTTTTGAGAATCAAGAGAGGATGACATCAAGAAGCTCAGATTTTGTGCAGCTTATGACGCCCCCCCCCCCCCCCCCCTCCCTCCCCACAAGCTGTCATGAAGCTTATGAGCCATCCACCTCAAACTGGTATTAACCTGATGAAGTCTGTGGTCAGAGAAACCATTGGGAGTATACTGAGAGATACCAACTTTGGAATGAGAATGGCTATTAAGCATCTAATCCTTCCCCATCTCATGATGAAGAAAAAACTTACAACGTGCTGAAGTTGATTTTGGAAAAGACAAGAAGATGACCGAAAAGATGGAAGCCATGGCACTTGAGACAACAAACTCACTCAAGGAACAGAAGAACAAGAAGAAAAGAGCATCCCTTTTTACAACAACAACTCATATGAAGCACATACAACATATATGTAATGTGATTGTGAAGAGGATGCTCAGCTTGAGGATGATTTTCAACAAGAAGCTGAAGAGCCAATATACGAGTTTGAATCACTCTTTAAATGCACAGTAGATGAGAATCTTATTTTAAGATCCGAGGAACAAGCCAAGACTGTAAATGTTGGGGTCAAAATCGGTTTGCGACGGAATCAATGCCGGAAAAGTCCCCGAGAAACCATTCTAAAAGAAGAATAAAAAAACAGAAAACTATATCTTAGTATTTTTAAGAGTATTACAGGACAAGCTCCTCGGAAGGGAGAAACCAAACCAACATCGTCTTACCCGCCATCGGGAAAGTTGGATAAGTCATGTTCAACTCGCCCGATGGTGAGTTGGATCGACCAATCCAACTCGCCCAATGGCGAGTATGATCAACCAATCCAAACCTAATCAAAATCGCTAAGCCAAACGTCAATCAATCAGATGACGAAAACAGACGAAATAATAAATCGATAAAAATGAAAAAGTGAGCAAAGAAGATCTTATTTTGAATCTGCATAAGAGCGTATACAACAGGTAAAGCCTCGGCCGCAAGAGCTGTCGGCGAGTTCCTAGTTCTAACGCCTAAGACTGAAAACCTAATTGAGCCGCATCTTGATAACAAAAACAGAAAAATGCATAAATTACTCAAGTGCTAATTTTGATGTGTCTAGATTTCTCTTTGCGCCTCTCGCCTTGGCATCCCTTATATACTCCTCTGAGGTCGGTTTGGGATTTCATTTTCTGAGGTCGGTTTGGGATTTCATTATCGTCTAAAATCGTAAGTAGACTTTTAGCCGCGTTTTAGGCCTTTTCGGGTCATGTTTCGACTTAACGTTTCTACGATTTCCTTTGAAAGATCACCTTTGGTACGACGTCGATTCTTTTAAAAATAACTAAAATTAATCGTATAGTCGAGACGACTAAAGTGTTAAGTTAATTGTTGCCGCTTTACATGATCAATATGAACTCATACGAGAAAACAAGTCTTTGTGGTTTTTGTCGTAAAGTTCTAATGGTAATTCCAATCGAGAGGAAACAAGAGACAGTGTAACCGAGGCTCAAAGGAGAAAGATATGAAGACGAGACGAGAGTGCATGACGTTGATAAGGTGCAGTCGTGGCAGAGACAACCCAGCTCGCCATATGGCGAGCGAGCCGGATGGTGTCCGGCTCGCCATATTAACATGAATCATCTATCTAAACATGAATTATATTTTAATTTTAAAATATATAAATTATATCTGTAAATTACATTTTATATTAACTAAAAAAATTGTAGATCAAGTAATGACCTCAAGTTTTATAAGCATGAATCAAACTCTAGTTTTAAGATTATAAGAGTAGTGGATAATATATTAATCTATTTAACAAAAAGAAAGCTATACATTTTCAAAATGATTTTCAAGACTAGTTGAACACGTGTAATTAAGTTTCTTCCATTTGTTTGACATTTTCTCCCTACTTTTTCTCGCATTAAGTGTCATATTTGATCACACTAGAGGTCGAGCCCCGCGCAAGCGCGGAGTTATTTGTGTATGTTGTTGTTGTTCAGTTTTACTTAGTGTTAGCGTTGTTAGTTATGTTCTTCTTACGCTTGTGTTGGTGCGTGCATTTATTTGGCAAATCAGAGGGTCGGAGGTGGTGGAATTAGTAGGGAGGCAGCTGTTTGTTGTTGATTACGTGTAGGACGCTTTGTGAACGAAGACCAGTTGATACATATATATTTTTTGTATTTAGTTGTCTGCATCCCAATTCCCACCGAGGAACATATGATGGTGTGCTGGTGTCACTTTTTCTGGGGTTTTTTGTTTTGTTTTGGTGGCTATTGGATTTTAGTTGGTTTCTTTGTTGAATTATTTAACGTCGATGCCATGTAACTATCTGAACATGTTCTCATTCATGAAGCAAAAGACATGCTTATTTTCACGAAATACAAAAACCCATCAATGTTTCCCTTTATTTAAAAAACCAAGTAACTCTTCTCCTGGTGGGAGATAGTTTGCAGATAATTAAAGACAACCAATGTTGAAAGTAGGAAAAAACATACGAAAATGGTTATTTCATTGACACATAAGCTAAGTGGGGATGCCGGTTTGATGGACTTGAAACAATCACTCACGTGCCTCTTTTCTTCGTTTTCAAAGCTTGGCATTGCTTCATCAACCTTTTCGGCTCTCTTGGACACATGAACCGTGTAGCTAACAGTTGCTGCTGGTAGTATAGATTGGGAATCCACGTCTGGAGTTTTGTTGTTGCTGGCAGTCTGAAACACAGTTGTACGTGTGTGTTATATTAGATGATGTTATTCTGTTAAATATATGCATGAAAGTACTATATTCAGCAGAAATTGTTTAGTATCAACATGTTTCTTGAGATAAAATAGATGACTATCCCTAAATATTTTTTGGACTGGCCGTGGTGACCACCATGACAAATTGGGTTATATCATATGAGTGCATAAGACCCCTAAAGGGGCCGCATCATCGTCAGTCATACAGTGCTCGTAGATATGAGAGGTTGGCTCCTTGATCTAGCATGACCTATATATAGCGAAGCCATTCGTATCAGTTATGAGACGCTAGCGTTTTTGATGGTGTGCGTAAAGAGGGGGAGATGAAGAGATAGAGGGAGACTAAGAGTTCCATGGATTTGATTGGAGAAGTTTAGACAGTAGCATCTGTGTATTGGAGGGGAGGCGCAGGATTGGAAAAACCATAGGTCTCAGTCGAAGATGAAGAGCTGACGATTTGTAGGCTTTTTAGGGCCAGTTTTATGGTTTATTAAGATAGGTTTAGGCTTTAATCAAATGTATAAGCTGATGTAATAGATGAGCTAGCGAGTTTAAAAAATAAGCCCACAAATCAATCAACAAATATAGAGAATGTGATTTGTAAATCATTTTATTTATTTGTGGGACATTATTAAACTGACCTTCATAAATATATATTAGTTTCGGCCATCAACATACAAAGTGTCATTTAGTTTAGTGGTATAACTGTTGGTGTTTATATGTCAATAACCCGGATTCGAGTCACGTACTTGACATTTTTTCACCTTTTTAAAGGTGGGGCCCACTTAATGCTGACGTGGCACGCGGAGGAGCCTTAAAACTGGCTCATTATAATGTTGATTCTCTCAGAAGAAGGAAAGAGGAAGAAACGCATTAATAGGACTACAGCGATCAACTAACTACTTGAGAAAATCTGAAGCAAAGTCGGTCAACGTCACTATTCACATATCCGCGTCCACTGCGTAAGCCATGTTTTTAAACCTTACACACTTACCAAATCCCCAACTAATTAATTTAACGAACTCTCCTTTTCTTTTTGTATACTATCATATTTTATTATTATCGTTTCAGATTTGATTTTCTGTACTTGGGACTTGGAAGAAAGATTCATGGCTTGTGTTCAGAACACACTCTACTTCGTTGCAGCTGTACTTCTAATTCACCAGAATACGGTCACCTCCGATTTCCTCTCTCCTCTGCTCTCTCCTATGTTCGGTTTGTCTCTTCTTCTTCCTCTTTTAGTTTCAAATAGTGGGTTTTCTAGATTTTTTTTTTTTTTTCTAGAATATCCAATTTCGTTTTCTGGGTTTTCCTCAAATTTGATTTTTGGTCTAATCTGTTAACCCAAATCTAGTTCCTTTCCTTAAAGATCCATGCATTTAACTTCTTTGTAACAAGTATAATCTCATAGATAATTAGTCAAAGTTCTTGTTTTCATAACCTAGATGCTAAAGAAAGTTATTTTTTTTTTATTTGCTTAATCAGGCCAGTAACTTGATTCTGTTTCTGATTAGGATCAACTCCCGCCGGAATTTGAACTAGAGATGCAAGAAAAAGTACATAGTTTTGTGCTTTTTGACAGATTTAAAGTTTCTTTATGAGTTGGGTTTTGTGTAAAAGTGTTATTCTGTGAAAAGTACTTCTCCAAATTGGAATTTAGTATGTCGTGACTCATGGTTGGTTTAATTATTGTGAAAAAGATGATATATGCAAGGAAGTGCAATGTGGGAAAGGGAAATGCAAAGCATCTTTAAACGCAACTTTTATGCATGAATGTGAGTGTGATAATGGTTGGAAGCAGATTGATCATAACCTCAAGTTTCTCCCTTGCGTCACCCCCAACTGTAAAATCTCTATCCCTATATCTCTCTTGACACTAGTCACTTTGGTTTGAAGATATATAACACAACAATATGTATATTCATCATTCTAGGTACCTTTGATCTAACTTGCGGTGAAGCAGCTTCTCCAGCACAGCCCAAAACGCCTCCCAAGGACACCAATGCTTCATTTTTCGACAGTAATATAATAATCTCTAATTTCATTTGCTTCCATCATGGATGTGTGTATATATATGACTTTTTTTTTGTTTTTAAATAGTTTGTCACTGGGTGGATTGTGGAGGAGGGTTTTGCAACAAGACAAATCCGTTTTTATACAGCTGCAATTGCCGTGAAGGTTACAACAATCTTATGAACATCACCACATTTCCTTGCTTTAAGCAATGTAAGAAGAACACAATTTGGCTTCCTTATAAATTATCAGTAGAAGAAAAAAGACTTAAGTTTCTGGGGGTTTTGTGTTTCGGAAGGTGCACTTGGAATGGACTGCTTGAATCTTGGGATCCCTTTGTCCAACGCATCATCGTCTTCTCCACCTGCTCTGCCTGATAGCAGCAAGAATCAAGGTTTGATGACTCCTTACCTGCCTTCATCTTTATCGAGATAGCAACTTTTTTAATTAGATCTTAATCATTGAACAAGTTGATGTTTGTTTACATTGCAGCAACAGGATTGAATATAAGAGGATCATCGTTATGGTTTATAACATATTTGCTCTGTGTCTCCCTAGCACCATGGAGGTTGCTCTATATTTGATCACTTTTATTCTTTGTGTTTCACATTTTGTATACGGATATTGTTCGGTACTGTTTTGTATTTCTTTGTTTCTATTCTATCTTACTCATCTATTAATTTTTTTTCTCTACCACAAATACTACTGCAGGCCCGGCCCAGTAAAATTTATTGCCTAAAAGCAAAATAAAAAATGGGCATTCGATGGATCGAATCGAAGATTTTAAAAATGTGAAACACAATCACTGGACTATAAGAAATCATTTGATTTTTGATGCCCTTAATTTTTAATGTATTTTGGCGCCTACAAACTCTTAGCTTTACCAGATTTAGGTCAGAGTCGGCCCTGATTCTACGTATTCAATTGTCGACATTGATAGACTGTAAATCAAAATATTACTCTTGTTTGTTATTTATTAGTTAATCCTCAAGCCAGATATTTAAACACTAGATTTGGTGTTTATCATCATATTTGAATATTTTATAGTTTAATGTAATTCGTTAAGAATTTACATATCTTAAATAATAAAGTAGAGTTTTGTCTCTCACTCTTTGCGCTACGTCATCAGGTAGAGGAGGGCAAATCTCGACACGTGTTGGCACCACAGGCCTTCTCCCGAATTTCGTCTTACGCGGTCATATCCTCATCTGGGTTTCGGAGTAAATCATCATTTGGGCTTCGTCATTTAGGCTTGTGGCCCGTTAGGTTAAGACATCTCCTTTGCCTCTTCCACAGCGCGTCCATGGCGACGAGATCTATGAGCGCCGTAAACTCTCTGTAACGTATCTTCAGCCATTACTCTGTTTATCATTATGCTGTATCGGTGATTACTCCGCTTCGCCCACTCCCAGCATTCAAGTTACCTCTTCGTCTTCCACTATAACCGGCTTAATCCTTTGCTATAAATATTGCACCTTTCTGCGATGGTTAGAACAACTCAAACGACATCAAGAATCATACTTTCTCCCAGCAAACGATTTCAATGGCGTCTTCCAACACTCTCCTTGCTAATCTGCGAGCCGGACGGTGCTCAAACACTGCAGAGGTTCGTCGTATGAGGTTTTGGGAGGCCAGAAATATCATTAAAGGCGGAGAGCTCATCAGTGTTGACATGTTGTTCATCGATGAGAATGTAAGACATGCTGTTTTGAGTAGCCCTCTTATGCATACAGTTTTCCGATCTGATAATCGATGTTCTGTTTCAATCTAGAAAAAATAATTCTGATCTGATCATCTTTTTTTTTTATCTGATCATCTTTGTTTGCGTTTTCTTAAAATAATTCTGATCTGATCATCTTTTTTTTTTTTTGATCTGATCATCTTTGTTTGCGTTTTCTTTAAAATATCATATTCTGAACTTATAATCAGTTGTTTCTTTCCTGTCTGATGCTCTGTGGTTTCTTTTTTTTTACAGTCCACGATGGTGCAAGGGTCTATTCCTGCTCTCCGACAGCTTCAGTTCAAGAATCGTCTCGTCGAAGGATCTATATACACTCTTACCGGCTTCGATGTGGTGCGCAGCAACCCTAAGTTTCGTTTATCTGATTCGGCCTTCTCTATCCGTTTCAACGAGGGCACTGAACTTGAGAAGTTGTCAACCACTGTTCGGACCATACCTACAGAACAGTTTCGTTTCCGAACATACGACCAACTACGTGAGCTAGCAAACACCGGCAAACAACTCCATGGTATTGGTTTCAACATTTATAACTGATTCTGGTTATCTTAGCATTAGTTGATATGGTTCCAATCTGTAATATTTCAGACATCATGGGAGAGCTTTGTCAAATTAGGAGCACAATAACTGGTCGTATTCCTGGTGCTCAGCGCGTTATGCTTAATCTGCGTCTAGAAAGGTCGTTTCTATCCTCTATTTATTTTTGTATTATTATCGGAACCATCTGACTATATATTCTACAATGTGCAGTGGTACAGTTGTTTGTGTTAGTCTGTTTGACTCTTTATCTCATGCATTCCATAGCAAGCTCGATAGCTATGAGAGAGAGCCAAAAATTGTTCTGGTTACCGGTGTGAATCCTACGATATTTGCGGGTAAGACACATTGCCTCCAACCATATTAACGTCACATCCATATTCTGTGTACCGTTCTCATAATAGCTTCTGTTTCCTTTGTCAGGGAAGTTATATCTGAATGGCACATCTGCCACACGTGTTTTCTTTGACTCTGAGACTGCAGTAGGAAAGGATGCAGTTGACAGGCAAGACTTCTTATCGTAATTAGAACACATTACTTGAACAACGCTGTATATGTCGATCGTTTGTACATTATATCGCTAACTTCTTTTCCTTGATAATCTCTTTGCAGATTGCCAAGTGACGGGACTGACCAGTCAGCGTCTTCATCAAAGGTGGTACACGCACAGAAGATTGAGCCTATGACAATTCTGATCTTAACCAATTCGTTATTACCGCTGATCCCCAGGTGAAGACTGATATATCAAAATTGAATACCTTTATAAGCATGCGATTCATATTTGTGTGTCTCTCTTATCTCGACAGGTCGTTGAGTTTTTGTGTACGGCTAAAGTGACTGATATACAAGTAGCAGAGGGTTGGTGTTATATTGGCTGCTCTGTTTGCTCCAAGAAACTCATCCGAGAGGAGACCTCATTTACATGTGCTCCATGCAATGAGACCAATGCTGTTGCTCAACTCAGGTTAGTAGCTTAGGCTTCACGCTTCCGTGTATTTGAACCATGACTAAAAGATGTATCTTCTGCGACAGGTACCGGGTGATACTCTCTGTGTCAGATGAGACTGGCATAGCGGCTTTCCTTGGATTTGACACAGAGATCACTAAGCTGACTAATGTTTTAGCTGCTGAAGCTGCACAGATTTTGGTAAAATCTATGATCAAACTCTAAGTATCAGCTATTACTGTAATTGGTACCAATGGAGACAATTAAAATGTTTGTAACCTTAATGCAGGGGGTAGGTCTTAATGCTCAGGTTGACACTGATCTGCCGCGAGTACTGTCTGAACTTGTGGGAAAGACATATACTTTCCAGCTCAAGCTAAAGGACTTCAATTTTACTGCAAACCACCAGACATTCACCATTTCCCGCATATTCCCTGCACGTGATCTCGCATCTGAACACCAGCTTTGTCATGTTTTTAACAGGAAAATGTTGAGGTTCACGAGCAAGCCCATCTTCAGAATGTGGCACCGGGAACAGATGACAGAGCTGCAAACACGTCCGATGTTGCAGAGGTGTCCACCGCAGGTCGTGAAGCAGAAACGAATGAAGACGATGCTGCGGAAGATAACGCCTCTAAGAAAGCACGAGTGGAATGAGTATCATCGCAGAATCCAGACAACCAGTCTTAATCAGTTGCTGTTTTCATCTTTCAGTTTCGCTTTTGCCGTTTTTTTTTCTTCTGAACAAAACTCTGAGTCGTGGTTGTCCGTTTTTCTTTTATCAAATAAAATCTTAAAACAATCAACATGTGCATGTGTTGGATTTTTTTTTTTTTTTAAATCACATATATATATATATAATCTGCCCGTTATAACGGGAATCAGATGCGGTTACAAGCTCGTTTTGAACAAAAGCATCAAAGTCAATCTATTACAAGTCTAGTTTCGCCCACCCACTAAACCCGGCACGTTCTACTTGTTTGTTTTTCGAAATTCTTCGATATCGGTAACCGTTCTCAACCATCAACGTTGGTTCTTAGGAAAGTGAGGTTCTCCTTGTTGCCTTGGATGCCGGGATTTCCCTTGACGTTTCCAGAGTAGCTGGTTCCCGATGATCTCCACGAAGCTAATAACCTTATCTGTCTATGAAGCTCATGACGACCGTAGGAGAGGATTCAGATACTTACCAAGGACCTTGCAATTGCCACCAAAGCCGGTTTGTATGTAACGCCACACAACGTTTTGAACCGCATCTCAAATCGAGCAAGCACTCGCCACGACCGCCAACGATACCTGCAAGAAGACGGGCAGGAAGCACCGCCACTTCCAATCTAGCTAGTCTCAGCACTTAATAGGAAAATCAGGCACACCACCACGACAGCTCCAAGAGCTAAAGTGGTCCTCGGAAGCGGCCTAGATCAAACGGAGACACCGAGGCGTGAATGACTCCCGAGCACAGCCTCACCATTTGATGCCCTTGAGAACCAAGGCCAATGACCTATATGTGTGAAGCTTCCTCCGGTGTCCATGGAGAAAAGCTTATCCGTTGAAACCACGAGACAGAACCCGACAAAGGTATGAACAAAGCCAGGAAAGCTAAATCATAGGCCGTGAAGATGGAATCCGAAGTGAAGCGTCCGAACAAGCTGACCACATGAAGCCATAGACGACATCCTGCTACCATCAACCCAATCATTCACACGAGCTGAAACTGGGAACATAGCACCATCACCGCCTGCGTGCATCTGCCCAGGACTCGCCTCCGATCTGAGAAAGCACCGGAGCTCACCTCACCGTGAAACCACCAGTAGCTGAGACGGTGCCGGATCTGAAGGCCTTGCGCATGGCTTCAAACCTGGTCGCAACCCCACTGCAGATCCACGAGCATCTTGGCAAGGAAGACGAAGAGACGACGAACAGCAAAAGGAAAAAGAGGAACTAGGGAGGAGAGGTCCTCCGGCGCCGGCACGCGCGCGCATGCACCGCCGGACGCCGGAGACAAACTTGAGAGACGATGAAGGGTCCGAGAGCTAGAGGAGAGAGAGAGGATAGAGGAGAGAGAGAGATGCTGTAAATCATGTGTTGGATTTATATATTCTATCTTCGTGATTATTTTCATGATCGAATTGATAGCGATTGCCATACTTATAAAACATATCATGTGTTAAAATTTCTAACGAAATAAACATTATTGATAGATTCTAATGCATTTAGCTTTGGCAATTAACACTTAACTATTCCAGAACTTAAAAAATTGCATGAAAACTGTGAGGACTGTTTTGTTATTCGTATTTGAAAAAACTGACAACAGTGCGAGTCTTGATGTACGTTAGAAAGCTAAAAATTATTTTCTTCACCTGAATGAAACACTTTTCGCCTGAGTACAGAGCAGAGTCCTTGAAACTCCTCCAAGAAAGAAGAACACTACTCGGTCATACTCATTTTTTTAAGGCTTTCTTTATCAAAAATATATTACAACCAAATAAAGGCGGAAAACACCAAAAATATAACAAGCATATTGAACCTAATTCTGATAATTAGTTTAAATCTGATTCTACTTCTAACATATTGAAATAAATATATCTACTCCATATATTAGCTAGACCATATAAAACATATTTTTAAATACACGACCAACTCCGTATAGCAATGACAATACTTCCCACTCGGCGCTACAAACGAACACACATATGTTACTACGTAAATGAATAGAGTATATCTAAATAATAAACTATAAATACAAAATTAAACTATCAAATAATTCTCCTCTTCGTCGTTTACAACAAATTTGTTCATTTCTTACAGTTCAAGTATTGATTTAATAGTATATAAAAATATATATAGAAACAGCTCAGTTAAAGAGTTTAATACTACTAAAATAAATCCTCTTGAACGTATCTCTTAGAAACTACATAACAATTATGCCACAATTTTTTTAAAAAAGAATTTAGACAAACCCAAACACAACCAACCCATAACAATTATGTTTATCATACTTTCAGCGTCCCATTGCAAAACAAAATTCTACGGTCCCTAACCACAATATAATGTACACAAAAATATTAGTCTCAAATATGTACACAGTATATTAGTCTCGAATCTCTAACACAATTCATCCACCATATTCAAAAACCAGTTCAAAGAAAAAACTAATCAAGCTAGAACTGCTCAATGCTTGAGTATGGTTAAGAATTCACTAAAAGAAATCAGAGTAGTTTTAAAGATCAAATATTTAATAAATATTGACTCAATGGATCCCCTAACAAATTGCGACAATCAAGACATGGACAGTGGATGCAAAAATTATTATTACTTTAAGAGGAAGAAATCACATACGGTATTCCTCTTCCACCTATTCAGATATAAACAAAATAATACAATACTAACAATAAGCATTATTAACCGAAACAAATCTAACCAATATACAAACAAACAAAACATCCGAAACCGGCGCGAAGCGCCGGAATGCCACTAGTTTCTTTATAATATGGGGTTACTCAAAAGGGTCTACTATAAGTCTATAACAAAGTAAGGAATGGCTAGATCAAAATGGTCTACTATAAGTCTATAACGAAGTAATGAATGGCTACATCTAGATCTACGCAGGTTGCGTTTTCAATTTTATTAAAAAATAAATTACATAAAAACATGTAGTTAGACTAGTTAATAAAACAATTATAATATATATAATGCATCCGATTGGACTCGCTTGGATGGATTTTGATTCATAAGAAAAAGATAATTAATAGATAAATCTACAAAAATGTTGATTCATAAGAAAATAAAGAAATATAATTAAGAAAGTCGGTTTTTTTATTTCCTAAACAATCAAATCTTAAGGAAAAAATAGTTAATAGATACATCTGGGTATAAAGTGCGTATTTAATTTAAAATTTCACAAAAAAATATTTGGTCCAGTAAAATGTTTCTGTTTTAATAAGAGAGATTATTGAATTTCATGAATAAAATATAAGAAATCAAATTCAAAATATTATGGCATATTAAGATAGGCCCTGTTTGTTTCACCATTTGTCATCTCCATCCAAATGATTCATTTGTATGATATATTCAGATGATCCATTCAGATTTTTGTGATTGTTTGTTTGTCCTTTCAAATGGCTCATCTAGATGAATCATCTAAATTGATCTTATGTTTGTTTCTTTATTTTTATTTTCATTCAAATGAGTTTAGTAAATAAATTACCATAATACCCTTGTGTTGGTTTAATCATATCTTTGATGAAATTTTTCGTTATTGGTGGGAAAATGCGTTTTGCGGTTTTGGCGGGATAACGCGTTTTTGCGGTTTTGGCGAGAAAACATGTTTTTACGGTTTTGGCGAGAAAATACGTTTTTGCGGTTTTGACAGAAAAATGTGTTTTGGCAGGAAAACATGTTTTTTGCGGTTTTGGCGGGGAAACACATTTTTGGTGGGAAAATGCATTTTTTGCGATTTTTGCGGGAAAATGAGATTTTTCGGTTCTGGCGGGAAAACGAGATTTCTCGATTTTGGCGAGAAAACGAGATTTTTCGGTTTTGGCGGGAAAATGAGATTTTCGGTTTTAGCGGGAAAACACTTTTTTTTTGCGGAAAAATACTTTTTTTTTTGCAATTTTGGCGGGAAAACGTGTTTTTGTGTGTTTGGCGGAAAAATATGTTTTGGGGTGTTAGCGTGAAAACATTTTTTGTGATTTTGGCATGAAAACACGTTTTCGGTTTTTGCGGAAAAACACATTTTGCAATTTTGACAGGAAATTGCGTTTTTGGGGTTTTGGCGTGAAAATTTTGTTTTTAGGTTTTTGCGGGAAACATGTTTTTGTAGTTTTGTCAGTATTCGTATGTGACAAAAATGATATTATGTTTAGGTTTGTAATTTGTGAATTACATTAGGGGTATAAAAGACATTATACCATTTTGAATGAATCATCTCCATTCAAATGATCCAAATTGATTCAGCTGAATGGACTTTAAAATTAAGCCTAAATTTTCAAAAGTCATCCGGATGATCTATCTGAATGAGTTACACTTTTAGTTTCTAAACAAACAAAACTCTCATCTTCATCCAAGAGGAATTGACCTCTAAGATTAGAGTCAAGAGAAGTCATAGCATTTTTTATCTTCTTTGTTCATTTTGTTTTCTGCAAAATTGTGACAGGAACCAACACGTATATGATCTTTGTTTTTATTAAAGTTTGAGAGGACAGTAGCTTTCTCATGTACCTGTAATCATTCGGAGAACTCGTTAAATCTATTACAGCATTTACATTTTGGTTTAACCAACAAAATGAGTGAACTAGAGTGAAATACTAGAGATAAAGCCAAACTTATTCTGTTATGTAATTCTAACAAGTAGTATCAGAGCGTGCGGTTAATGCGTCCCAACATAGATGAGAAGAAGTAAAGGAAACTAAATCAGCAAAAGAAAAGCATTAGTGAGATAAGGTTACTTATATGGCTTGATCAGAGGAGTAACTTTTCACTTGTGACTCGATTTGTCAAGGAGTTTTTCTTGGGGTTTTCCCGCAGTCTACTGGTTTTCTAGACTTCAGGATTTTTGGTTATGGACCTCACGATTTCCGGAGTTCATTGACTTGGAGAACGTTGATCGTCATCTAGGCATTGAGCGAGTTTCATAACATTCCTCTGAGCCTATCCGAGGTATCGTATTAGTATTATCTCGCTCCTTTGGCCAACAAGCTTCTATCCACTCCAGTGAAGGCCAGTATATTGTTGAGGAGCCGTTGAAAGAAGTTAAGGGTAGTACGCCCTTTGGTCGACGATGGAACATGAGATACATTTTTATGAAGATTGATGACGCCTCTAGCTTCCCTTTGCTTTGGCGCCATATAGGTGAGTTTATCGATCTGAGTCACTGAGCTATTCTTTTAGTTTCTCCTGACTAATGTGTTTCTCGTGATCATAATTTTTTTAAGCCCCAGAACGTTCTTTTTTTTTGTTTGGAACTAGCCCCATAACGTTCGAAGGAGAGAGATTGGTGAGGGAGGAGTTAAGCCTCCTGAGGAAGTGGAGATGGATATCGTTCTTAGTGAGTCGAGAGGCTTTTCTCCGTAGCCGTATCCTAGGTAGGTTTCCTTTTCTGAGGAGTCATACAATCCACATGGCTGATTGCTGACGTTTATTGGTTCCATGTCTCATGATTTTAAAGGGAGCAGGCTGAAATTTTTATGGCATTGTTTATGACGAGTATTTGAGAACGAAGGAACCATGTAAGAGTTATATCTCGTACATTATTTCAATGAAGGATGTTCATCTCTTTCCGGATGCTGATCCAGAAAAGTATTGACGGTGGGAGGTGATGAGATCATGTCGTTGCGTTCTAGGATGCCATAGCCAGGAACCGAGCGGGGTGAATTTCTATAAGCGTTGTAGAGGTTGTTGTCCCATTACATCTTGCTGACATGTACGTTGAATCAAAATAGATAAAACATTTTGTAAATCAGCTGCTACCTGAGATAGAGTTTCGTCATGATCAACGATCGGTTATGCCGATGGCGGGCGGTTACGGGAGTTTTGTCTGCGTTAAACTGCTGTCATATGCCGGCCTGTGGGGGTAGAATCCTATAGGTTTTCTGCTTATGGCAGATCGGATGCGTTTACTTCAGTCATTGCGATGTGCGTTTCACGTTGGATCTTCAGAGGGTGGATCACGGGATCCAATCAGAAATTAGGGTTAAAATTTAAGCTAACGTATTAAATAAGTAATAAATAAAATGATTATTTGTGAATAATTTCAAGGTGGAAGAGTATTCCTTATTGATCATGAATATTGATTGGTAAATGATTAAGAATAAAAAGTACAAATGAATTCGAGTATAGAATGAGTATAGTCTGAAGGTATCAAGCTTGGATCTCCCTTCTCTTTCTACTTCATTGTTCTTATATAGCAATTTGGACTAGAATCGACAGAAAATTGATATCCAGCGTAAATCCAGCATCATCAGTTCCTTCTTTACGTTTTGAGTTGATCGGCAGGTTGGCATTGACTTCCTTTCGAGTTTGGGATGGGCCATCATTCTTATTGGAGCTATGATCTTCGTAATAGACCATTGGATTAGATCATTAAACCAGGTTTGGATTAGGGTGAAATCCACTTTAAAGTTTAAACACAAATACTAGTAATCAAAACAAATAATTAAAAACTCACGAACAAAAACTCACATTGGAAATTGAAGATTACTTAGACAAAGACGTGCCATGTTTTCCTTTTCTTTACGAGTAAAAGCGACCACTTGCAAGAAATGTTACACTAACCGTTAATACTAACTTTAACGGTGGACGCAAAGTTACCATATTTGTATAACCTTTAAGTCTCAAAAATCACTTTTTTGGAAGACAACACCAAGTTCAACATCATCTCCATTTCCCAAAGTAAAGCTCCACGTATTAAGTTTTTCTTCGTCTGGCTAATATTCCACTGAAGAAAGTTGGTTCTATTTGGGTGTAGCAATTTTATAAGCGTCTTCTCTTCATTCCATTTGTTCTTGGTATAATCAGAACTTTAGTTCTATAACTTTTTTTATCTTTTGTAGAAAAAATAGTGGAATGTAAAATATGTTTCCTGTTCTAACTTCCTCACTGGGTGAGGTTTTCTATAGATTTGAAGTTTTGTCTTTTGAACATTTAAACCATGTTGGTTCTTTGTATTCCACCAATAAAAATCCTACTGTCACCTCCTATCTTGTATTATACATTACATTGTATAATACTATATATATGAAAGTATCTGAATTACTCATTTGGCTGTTTATTTGATCACGTTAACTTCTTAGTTCCCTTAGGGATCTACAAGTATAATTTTCCAAACAAAAAAAAAAAAAACAAATTAGCAGTACTGATATATTGATTAATTAAACTCAGTATATATATCAACCAAACTATATATATATAAGTATATATATATTTGTCTTGAGATTACAGCAAAGTTGACAAACATATACGGAGAAATATTGTGTTGCCTATGGTTCTGAAACTCTTTACCTAAAATTCTTGTCGGTCAACATTATAATCTCTTCTTGTGTATGCATCAACGTCATATTTGACTATCTTCAATCATTCTTTTGAACAATAGTTTTTGGATCTCAAGTGAAAGGTCTCTTTGGATCATTTTACTTCTTAGAACATCTTCATCTCCACTCCATAATTTACTGTAAAAGGGAGTGAGAACTGTAATAATAAAAAAACAAAAAAGTGATTACTCAATAAATTAAATAATTTTTTATTATTTATTTATATTTCATTTTTACTCTATTTTTGGAATAAATTATAGAGTGGAGATAGAGATGTCTTTAAACACAATTATCTTTCTTTTCATTGTTGTAGTTTGTGTTATTCAGTTTACCATTGAGAGGTTGATTGTTCTAGTTTTTAGAATAGTTTTTGGTTTTTGTTTTTCCAAAAACCAATTTTCATCCAATCAAGTTTTTTGAAAAATGGTTTTCCTAAAATCTAGAGAAACTAGTTTTTTTAAATAACTGTCAATTTCTAAACAAAAACCAAAAACCAGTTTTTTTCTAGTTTTTTTGCCAAAAATGTTTTTCACATTTATGCATTATTACAAATTGACTTACGTAAGGCATTTTGGTACTATGGATAAAACGTAAGACATTTTACCTAAGGCATTTTTGATTGCTAATAATAATTTCTAAGTACATCTATATAATACCTAAGGTACACGTAAGTCATATTACATATTCTTATTATAACACAGTTTAGTTTTACTAAAATATAACAATATTTGAATAATATTTTATGAAATAATAAACTGTTGGTCACATTTTTTTAATATATTAAATAACATCTATGCTAATCATTAAAAAAGGCTTTATTGTAATAAAAATATATAATATTTGAACGTTATTTTTATCTAATAATAAACTGATGTAAACAAAATAACTCCTATACATATCAATAAAATATTTTTTTATTTGAAGTTAGTCATCACAAAAATATATATATTGTTGATACATATAAGCTATATTTCCTATCTTTTTTTTGTTCTACTTAGTATTACCTAGGACTAGGATTAGTATTTTTCTTTACTTTACTCTTAATGATATTTTCATTTTATTATTTTTAAAAACAAAAATCAGAAACCAAAAACTAAAATCTAAAATCACCATTCAAGTTTTTCAAAAAACTAAAATCTACTGCAAAATCAAAAACTAAAAACCAAATACCAAAAACTAAAAAGCAAAAACTAAAAACCAAAAACCAAAATCTAAAAACCAATAAAACAATCATCACCTGAGTTTACTTCCGGTTGTACTATATTAATTTTTTGGACCGTTAGATTAATATAATCGTTCTGTTGACAAAACAATTACCAAGAAATATCAACATTAAACTTCTCGGAATTGTTTTTGGTTAACACTCCCAAAGAATATACTATTGAACATTCGACCAAAAAAAAATACTAATGAACATAACAAGAATGGGGTAGTTGTAAAGTATCATCTTGTTCTTTTATCTCCTTTTTGTTATTCTAATCAAATATTCCAATTATTTTTGTCACTGAATTTTTTTCTCTGGAAATATACAAAGACCGCCGTTGGAATCGTGGGACAAATATAATAATACTTCCATCTGCTGGGATCAATATGTCTGTCCAGCATTATAATAATCGAGTATAAAACTAAGCTTATCCGAAACTATACGATCATTTAAATAGTAACAGAATCACTAGAGATTTGTTGCCAATTTATGTGAGCCACACTAGACAGTACACACTATAAACAAAAGCAGAGGTGTCTTACTAATTTAATCAAGAAAAGGGGTTTCGTTATATCTTGTAGTTTTTACTTTTACTAAATTACACATGACCATATTTATTGTCATGGGATACTCTAATTCTAAGACACCAAATAATAACTTTCTTTTCTCATAATGTCTTTATATTGAACAAATTATTATAACCGTTAATTGTATAATCCAAAAGTAATGACACAAGAATATACATATAAAACGTATACAATTTTGATTCCTATACACTTGGTTACACATAAAGCGTACACGGTTTGATTCCTATACACATGGTTTGGCAGCGACATTGTAGGTGCTTTTATACTTAGAGGAACACTGATAACTGTTATTTCATGCTACATATATAAGAAGATAGTGATGTCATTTTAGACGGTTAAAAACGAAAACAGAAATTCTCGGCCATATTATGTTTAAAATGCGTTTCCGGTGTGTTGGTGAACACTGAAGACCAAAGAGGAATCTCTTGGCCTTTTTCCTTTGTTCAGCGGCGTTGAACGTCATTATTGCCGTATCATGATGTTGACATGTTTATTTATAGGGAAAGTATCTGCAAATAATGAAAAACTAACATCAGGTCAGTTAAATAATTCTTGGATGGCTAGTGTGTAGTAGTTACCAATAAAACGGTAAATTAAATAAATCATACTATAATATATGATGTACAAGTTTAGAGTTTAAATCAAAGTCCGAATTTTTTATATTACTTCCCAGTTTTTCTAGGATATGCATATTATTCCTCTCTCACGTGTAAATGTATTTTTAAAATTGTGATAACCCCAAAATGAAGAGAAAAGAAAAAAAAATCTCACTGATTTCGCAAAAAAAAAACATCGAGAATAACTAAACTTTTTGAAGATGCCTAACGTTATGTTTCCGTGTATTCAAATACTGGTCTTTTAGTTTCTTGTTAAAATTTCAAAAGAATGCTAATGCATTTAATTGATGTTATATATATATATATATATATATATAATTGTTTCTAACATTTAAAATATATATATAGATTTCAGTAGACCCTATATTTTCTTTCATGAATTGTTTCAATATGATATTATTTCTTCAAAATCTCTATTTTAAAAAATTAATATGGATATATTTATCTAGGATTTCAGAAGGCCCTTTCTCAAAAAACAAAAGACCGAGGATTTGCCTAATATGTAATAGTCATAATAATCGGGGCTTGGACTGTGGGCATATAAAATAGGTAAACAATAGTGTCAAACTTTAATGATGAAGATATTGTGGAATCCCACAACATCCACCCATCAGCGTAACCACAAATAAGTTCATATTTCTCTATCACTCTCTAATGCGCAATGCTCAATTGTGCCTTCTTGTATTTAATGTCATCATATCTATTAACTTCACCCACATGTAGTATTATACTCCATCCATTTTAAATACTTGACCTTTAGAGTAAAAATTCTGTTCCAGATTAAATGATGTTTTCAATTAACTATGAAAATTTTATTAATAATTAAATGATATTATATTTTCTATTTTATTATTGGTTGAATTGTAGATAGGTAGATAATTAAAGATATGTTTTTTTTAAATGTAAGAATTCAAATATTTATTAATCTATATACAAAATCATAAAACGTCATATATTAAAAAGTGAGGAAATATATTTATGTAACTCGAGATATCAATGTAGAGTGTGAATATATATTAAACAAAACAAAATGTAGAACTATCAAAATTTAAATAGGTAGATATAAAGATCAAGAAAGAGGTTGCAAAATTTAAATAGGTGGATATAAAGATCAAGAAAGAAGTAAACTGTAAGGTTTAAAGATATATATAAAAAAGAAGAAAGGAAACATTAGTAAAATGGTAGTGGAAATTAGGAGGGGCCATTAGAAATTATGAGCTTCATCTACATTTCCCATGGATTCCTCGGAACCACTTTTATTTCCTCCCCTTATATTAAATATGGATAATAAAGAGAGATGGAGGGTCATCAGTGCTAAAGTGTGTTCAAAACAAATTCCAAAATATATCTCAATTAAGAAATACGCAATGAATGGTGGTTATATGCAATAGTGGTTATATGATGATGATAAATCTGAATATAAAATATAATATCTGAAATAAAGAAAACTAGATAAATAATTGAAAACCAGAGAACCATAACTACAAATACAATCACAAACGCAAGAAATCAGAACGGTCCTGCTGACTACTGAGTGTGTGTCTGTTCCATATCAAGATATGGGGACCATATTCTCCTGGGCTGATCCTTTTGTTCTCTACAGTACATCTCCATTCGCTATGTGCCACGTGTTGTACTATACGTAGCTATCTTATAGGCCCGACCTACCACCCTATAGTCGGGTCAGTATATTGCATCCCCATCCGCTTTAGATGGAGCCCCTTATTTTTCTTTTCAATAAGATCAAAAGTATTTCAAACCAGCTAATGAAAAATGTTTATTAATTTAACGCCTCGCTAAACCAAAACAAAATATTGCTTCTGTATTTCTTTATTAGACAAAAGATCGGGGTTTGATAAATTTTAGATAAGATTCAGGTTTTTTCTTTACGATGAAAAGTTATAGCGGTAAAATATAGAACGAGAATCGCTTTGGTCAACATTTTTATACCGTTTTCCCCATGCTCTGGTTTTACTTTTTTGTTTTACCGACTGATTAAGTATAAATGGTGCTGTGTCATCTTTTAAATTGGAACCTGAAATAAACTGATTCAGTTCAAAAAAATAGTATAAATGGTGCACCCTTTGCCGTATCAGTAAAGGGTGTTAGCAAAGTAATCACCCTTTTGTTTTTTTGACAACAAGTAATCACCATTTAATTCTAGTTTTGTTTGTTAAAAGAAAATATAAACCAAACTCTTTTTTTCTTTTTGTGAAGTATAAAGTTGGATAACTTATCAAAATGTAAACTACGTACATATGAATATATGATATAAACGATGTCCCTTTATGGGAGGAGATTGAATAAAAAAAAAAAAAAAAAAAAAAAAAAAGAATATATGATATATTAGAAGGGAAGCGAAAGTGCATATATGTAACGGAGATTGTGTTTAAAAAAAATGTAACGGAGATTAATATTGGGAAACTGAATGTACGTAGGCATGCCGCATGCTGTTTATGTGTATGGAAACAGAGAAGTGGATCACGTGTTTGAGAATCTAATCTAACGTACAAATAAGTTTCAGTGCACTAGATGTCTTGAGCCATCCAGTCCAGCACGACGTACCGTTGACACAAAAAGAAGAACACTCCAAGTCTCCGAGTCCAAGCCCAGCTCACTTTACTCGACTCTAATAGTTTCTATTTGGTTATTAGTGTAATACGTGTTTTATTTAGATATATCATTGTTTCTTATTGGATGTACAATCATACTGGTACAACAATATACGAACTATGTAGAAAAGTATGTATAAGGAATTTAGAATACATATATATTCTTAATATTTAGGGTTGCGTTTATGATGTGCTGACCCAAAAAAACTAGTTTGTGATGTACGACAATTTACGAGTTATAACTTATATCCAACGAAAAAATTTGTAGACATAATTAAACAATTTTTTTTTTAAATTACAATAATGTATAATGGCAACTCGCCAAACAGAGCCGGTCCTTGTGCTTTGAGGCTACAAGCCAAACGCAAAAAAATGGCCTGAAAACTGATCATGCGCATGAATGGAAACCGTGTCATGTTAGAGTGATATTTAACATTTAAGCCGCTGAGCTAATGACAACTTAGGTATACTTTGCGGCTGGTTACGTACTTAATTAAAACACAG
The DNA here is from genome assembly GCF_000309985.2 of Brassica rapa. NCBI lineage: Eukaryota > Viridiplantae > Streptophyta > Magnoliopsida > Brassicales > Brassicaceae > Brassica > Brassica rapa. The sequence continues at coordinate 12,101,879 of NC_024795.2, forward strand.
TCTCAAGCCCATGCTTCCTCCGCATCAGTCCAGGGACGTCTCTGTCGCCAAGACAAGGGTTCCATAAACCTATTTTGCGACAAAAAGCTTCAGGATGTAGACAATGTAATGAATTAAGGAACTCGTACATCCATATACACGATTATAAGAATATAGGACTAGTGTAATTATGTATAGCAGTATAAGCTTGTAGGTTTGTCAATTTTGCATATAAAAAATATATGAACTTGTAGATATATACATATATATAGATATTATATATATATAATGAGTGACGAACCATTTATTACGTGGGACTGTTACTAGTTGCTTTTATTGGCAACAGTAACTGTGTATGGAACCAAATCAAATTAAAATATCTAATGATCTTATATAATATACTCTGAATGCTTAGGTGATAGATGGTGATTGTTGGAGGTTGAGCACATCCCGCGGATAAGGCACATCAAGTAAGGACATGACTGGTTCAAACGCAGCGGTTACGGTTGTGTGATTTTGCGGATGCGAGTGGTTGCGGTTTCTAGCGGTTTTAAGAGATTGTGCGATTGGTTTTGCAGTTAGAAATTGGTACGTTTGCGGGATATTTATGACTGGTTAACTACCAAATACATCAGCAGTTAAATAATAAATTAACAATATATATTTTATATAATTATAAAAATATAAAAATATAAAAATCATAATATTATAATAAATATGAAAATTATATTTAGAAAGTTATAGTCTTACAATTTTAAAATTACAGAAAAATATTTTTATTTTAAAAATTTTATAATATTAATTAAAATATAGTAAATATATTTTAGTATTTTTATTCCAATTTAAAATTTTTAATTGAATCTTTTTTGTATTTATATGGTTTTTGAAAAAAAAAAGAAAAAAATTATTCTTCCGCAACCGTCCGCAACCGCAAACGCAAATGTTAGCTGGAATCAGCTTTTGATTTTAAGAGGTTCAAAGCGGTTTAAAACTATTTGTAGCGGTTTGTATGATTGTTTCGAAATGCTGTCAACCGTTACTAACCGCAAAAGCTGCGTTTGCAGGTGGTAGCGGGAAAACCAGTCAGATCCTAAATTGAATTCAATCCATTAGTCAAATAACGGTTAACAATGTATACCTATTTGAAGGGGAAAAAATTACTATAAAAGAAAAAGATCAAAGACGAGAAGGGACATTCACAAAACACGTTATTCAACACAAGAACTAATCGGTATACATTTTACGAGTAAACTCATTGTTCTTTGCCGAATTCATCAAACAGTTTACGAGTAATTTTTTCTTTTATATCATTTTTAATAAGTCAATAAATATTTTTCAAATAATTCACCTTTGAATTTGTGTCTACTTCCCGATATGTGCCGAATTTAGATTAACAATGATCGACCGAAGATACACTCTCTCTTCCATGCTTTTTGTAGTTTTACTATGAAATATACCAAAGTTGACAGGTCCGTTCTCATTTAAGTCTTCTACTAGATTTTAATCCGCACATCCCATACAGATAACATTTTATTTATAAATATAAAATTTTATATTATTTTGTATATAATAATTTATGATAATATATTATTGTTATTTTAAAAATAACTAAATACATGATATATAGTTCAAAATATTAAAATTTAACATATGTTAACAATTTTATTTTTTGTAAACATTATTACATAATTTATGAATATTAATCATTTTAAAAAAATGAATGATATTTTAGTCACTTTAAACACTGAATGATATTTTATTTATTTATCTTAATGAAAATATTTTTTCAAAATATATTGGTTTACCAATTCAACATAATTTTAATATGTTTGCACAAAAACATAATTTTAATATGTAATTCATTAATTACTTCTATTTTAATATAATGTAGAATATATTTATAAAATTTATAAAATTAGAAAATAATTTCATTATTTTATTTATAATAAAAATGTAATTAAAATTAAATTATAATAACATTATACTACTAATTGTGAAATTAATCAGTGCATTAATTAAAAGAATATTTAAAATTTTAAAAAGATTTTGTTAGATTTGTTCTCAATAGATTTTGTTATTCCTAAAACTAAAATTTAAATTTATAGTTAAAATGGATTTGTTATTAATATCCTTATAATTATTTAGAAATGTTATACATTAAATAAACTAATGTAAACAATAAAAATATTATTTGAATATATGGATCTAGACTTCTAGTATGAATATTTTGTAGTAGATAAAAATCATATTTCTCTTTTAATAGAGAAGATATTAACTAAACCTCAAACACTCTTACCAAATTTGATTTGAAGTTTATGTTTACATCTTGTCAATTTAAAAGTCTCATTCATTTTGCCCCCAAGTGATTAATTCATTGTATGTCAATCATTGTCAGTAGAACCCAATTAGTTTTTTCTATCATCATTCCATTATAAACTCATACAGTATACTGTTCCTTATTTGATTTCTAATGAGAAGAAAAACAACATTTATTCAAATGAAAGTGACAAACCAATAAACAACTGAACCATGTTTCTTCTGATTTCCTATATTCCACACAGAATACAACAAGTTAGTAAAAAGAAAACAGTGCAACTAACAACTTTGTTGTTGTTGTGCTTTACAACACAGAGTTTAGCTTAAATTCCTTTTTAGCTTTATAATTAATTTTGTGTTACCACCATCCACGACCAGTCCTACTAGATATTTCTTCAGCTACGTGGCATAATGGTGCAGCAACATTATTTAGAAATTATCCAAATATTTTTATTATATATTTTTAAATTTTGATAATTATCTTTTAATTATATTTATTTTACATATTTTAGTGGGTTTTATATTTTAAGTAAGATTATGATTTTTCTAGATTCAAAGATTATTATAAATAGACATTAAAGATTAAGTTTTATTCAATTTTATTTGATTAATTAAAAAACTTTGTTTTTGAAAAAGAGCATTTTATATCCTTTGTATTGATTTTATTAAACTCATCAATAGAAAAAAGGTCCCAAACAAAATTCCATTGGTTGAATTTGCCGGTCTTCGTTCTAAACAAAAAAAAAACTTGCAAATCCCAAGTGAGGATTATATTTATATTATTAAAAGAGAACAAATCCTAAAAAAATCTTGTTCGATCCTTTTATTTGGTAACAATATTTTTGGTCTTACCATAATATTTGACTAACAATAAATCACATAAAAATTTTCTAACAATAGTTTATTACACCATATCTTTTTGTACATGACAAAGTTATAGACATACCATATCATTTGTTACATAAAAATGATATACGACATATAGATCCATACATGTCCCATTTCACTCAATATAAATAAACTTTCATCTAATATAAATAAACTATATCAATCGTTAATCCATCAACTATATAACATTAGACTACATCCTTTCTATATTTTTGTCTTATATTATGAAAAAGCTCATTCACTGTTTCATGTTAAGATTCAATCTATACTATTAAATTTGTCAAAATCTACCAAGTAAATCATAAGTCTCACGAGTTCAACAAATATAACTCTTATAAAATACACACAAAATATAATATGAGAGAGTAGGTTCGGGCACCAGCTCTTCTGGTCGGGTATGGAATTCTGGTTTAGGTTTTCAGATCCTAAACATTTGGACATAACTAGGTATTTAAAAAATTTTGGTTCGGATTCGGATTGATTCCTTTGGAGTCTGGATCCATAATTTAAATACCTATAACTTTTGGGTATGTAACGGATCCGAATTGGTTTGAGATTTTTAGAACTCGAAAAACACTTGAAGTACCCAAAAACCCAAAAATACTAAAAACACAAAAAATACGTGAAAAACAAACAAATACCTGAAAAAAAAAATTTGAATTCCAAAGAAAAAAATTACATAAATCTGACCTAAGGAATGGACGATACCTAAAAACATTTTCTAATACCCAAAATATTTATAAAAAATTAAAATTTTATGTGGAACTCGAAACTATAATCGAAAAATTGAATCTGAAACTTAAGAAACTATTCATTATACTGAAAATATATTCGAAATACCAAATACAAATCTGAAATACCTAAATATAGTTAATATACACAAACAATGTACTTCGGATACACAATTGGGTTTCGGGTAGGACCCATAATCAAACAGAGACCGTGGATTGAAGAAATAATCAAATATGTACTTTGCCCTGAACCCAGACCCAAACCACAACTATATTTTTGAGTCGGTTTTGGCTAGTTTTTCGGATCTGATAAAATGTCCACGCTTAATAAAAAATTTATATAAAAGTGTACATATAAGATCTTATATAAGCTCTTTTATAAATTATATCATTTTAAATAAATGCCCGTTTTCGATATAATGACTTTGTAACAAAAAAATGTACACCAATTCTAAAATACTAATTCAAAAACTTTGTTTACAATCCAAAGAAAAATCCGCGCTTTCTAAGCGCGGATCAAAATCTAGTAATCCCTTAATCGAGTTGTATATAGTTGTTTCTGCTGTATCACATAAATATCTAATTTTTCATAATGATTAGTAGATTTAAATTTCGATACATTATCAATTCCGATTTCAACAAAAAGAAAAAAATTATTCAATGGTAGGGAGTCGGGACATAAGAGCATCTTTATTACCAAAATATTTCAAGTGAGTTTCCAAACCAAACACTACTAATGTTTTTGATTTTTCTTTAAAATTATGTTTTTGAACTTTTTTACATTTTTTACAGATGTTTCTGAAATTGAATACTCAAAAGAAATTAAATCACTTCTAACAGCCTATCCAACGCATAACTAATTTTGACTCTAAATGTTATAATACAGGAAAATTCACTCAGCCCACCTCTATTTTTTTTTTCTAAAATATAGATTTCTAGTTTTACCTCTATATTTAGAGAAAAAAATAAGATTCCTTTATAATAAAAGTCTATTTTTTTATTAACAAAATAATCATTTAATTTTTTACTTTAATAATTATAACCAAAAATAAATATTTTTGTAGTGAAATACACTTTTTTATTTTCATAATAGTTCTTAAAGAAATATTTAGTTTAAATATTATCATAATTTTATGAAATGTTAAAATAAATTGGGTTAATTTTTAACTTTCACAAATACAAAATATTATTTGTAATTTTTTTAAAAAAATATCAAGAATATTTCTTTTTAGAGCAAGAAATAGATGCATACATTAGAGACAAATCAATTTCTATTATAGAATTTTTCTATTTTAAAGGAAAATAGGAGAATACATTGGAGATGTATATTCTATTTTCATAAAAAAATATTTCTTGGTGTGATACTATTTAACATATCACTATTAAAGATGTTGTTAGAAAACTTTTATTCAGAGGTTTTCATAACAGTTTTTACTATTAGAAAAAATAATAATAGAAAAACGTATATGTCGTTAAAAAAATGTATCTATTGGTTCAACTTCTATTTTAATATTAAATTTCAACTATATAAAAATTAAGTTAAGTGTTTTTATTTAAAATCTTTAAGAAATATGAAGATAATATTACTTGAAATGCATTGTTGTTCTATAAACCCCAAAAAAGCCAAAACTACTCGACTATTATAAACACACAAGATATGAGCCCGTCGCATTGCAACCGATTTTTGTTTGATGTTTTAATTTAATAAAAATCATAAAATAATAAATCATTTTATTATAGTATTATGATTGTTTTTTGCTTGTTTGAGATTTATTTTATAATTAAAATATTTTCACACATAAGTTCAAGTTAATATTTGTATTTTATAATCATGGTCTATAGATGAGTTGTTATAAAATTTATACTAAGGATTAGAGAAAATACTATACATAAACATTTAAACTGAACACAATCATGAAAAGTAAAAACGAAATAAAATTTAAATACACCAATCGAATCAATGACAACATTATACATGTTCTTATATATTAATTTAATGTTTTATTAAATAAGTTTTTAAAATTTCATTTTGCTAGGACTTTTTAAAAAATGAAACAATCTATTTTATAAATATCCTTTTTATTTACAATTAAAAAATAAAAAATATTAAATACTCTTTTACAATTTTATTTAAGATTTTAGAAAAGGTAAATTTACTGTCATATAACCTATTACAATTATCTTCTATTTTAAAATTTCATAAAAAAATATTTCTATCAAGTAATTATTTTTAGTTATTAGTAAATATTTTTAAAATTGCTATTTTTAGAATTCGTATCAATACTAATTTTACACTTCTTTTGTTAATTAAATAATTTTTAATATCATGTTCATCATCAAACACTCATTTAATGTTTATCTTTTATAATTCTCTATCTTTACTATCTTTTAAAAACAAACATTATAATGAAAAATAATAATTACAATAATAATAATAATAATAATAATAATAATAATAATAATAATAAGACTCTTAAATAATATTTATAATTAATTTTTTAAAAAATTCGTTTTTATTACTTTAGTATACGTATTTTTGATTGTGATATAGTTTAACATATGTCACATTTATATAACTACCATGTGTCATAATCATGTTAATTAGCAATTTTTAAGAACTAAGCTCAATATAATTTTTTATAATTATATTTTTATGAAAAGTTTAGAAAATAAAAATTATATTAAATAAATTGTTTTCAAATCTATTTTGTTAAAATCTTAGTATATATATTTTTAATTATGAGATAGATTAACACATGTCTTAATCTTAAATATATAATTGCTATATGTCGCGATTATGTTAATTAGAAACTCTGAAGAACCAAACTTTATATAATAAGATCGTTAGTCTATTAACCCCAAAATAAAAATTAAAGTGAAAACAAAGGGCAGTATGACAATTTTACGAGAGAGAGAGAGAGAAAGAAAAAGCAATAAAACGGAAGAGAAGAGAAAAAGAAAAGCAGAGTGAGAAAATAGCTTCGTGTCACTTGTCACCTCTATAAATCTCTCTCCATTGACAACCTTTCACTTCCATCAACACTCTCCTCCCAACACTCTCTCTCTTTTATCTCTCTTTCTTCCTCCGCTCTCTCTCTCAAATGGAAAAACCCATGGTTCCAACATGGAGACCCGACCCGGTTTACCGACCACCGGAGACGCCTCTGGAACCGATGGAGTTCCTCGCTCGCTCTTGGAGCGTCTCAGCTCTCGAGGTCTCCAAGGCTCTGACACCTTCGAACCCTCAGATTCTCCTCTCCAAAACCGAAGAAGAACCCATCTCCGGCGACGGCGGCGATACGGAGGAGAACGGACTTGTCTCCGGAAACACCTTCTCCTTCGCGTGCTCAGAAACTTCTCAAATGGTGATGGATCGTATCTTGTCTCACTCTGTAAGTCTCCTTTTGTTGTTCGGATAAAAATACAGAGCATTTGCGGACAAAGCTATGCATTTGTGTTCTCTTTTGTAAGATGTTGACACACTTTAATCTCTTTCCGTTTCTTTTTTTTTTTTTTTTTTTTTGTCTTCAGATTCTTAATTTCTTTTGTTTTTATCCTCAGGCTCTCTTAATTTAAGTTCTTGTTCTCTTCTTCATTGATTTTTTTTCTTTCCAAATCGAGACAATTTTGTTCATGGAGATCTCAATGCAAGAAGGATTTTTTCACGCGCAATAATTGTAATTATTAATCAAACAAAAAAAAAAGATGAAAATTTATGATTAGATATCTACATGCTTTCTGGGACCCTTAACCACAAGTTTTTTTTTTTTTTGTCATCATCTTCTGGAAAGAGTTCTCCTTTTGTCTCATGTTCATCATATTTTTAACAATAATGACAATTTGTGCAGCAAGAAGTGTCGCCCAGAACATCCGGTCGGCTTTCACACAGTAGTGGCCCTCTCAACGGTTCTTTAACCGACAGTCCTCCCGTCTCTCCTCCCGAATCCGATGACATTAAGGTTTTCAGTTTATCTCTCTCTCTCTCTCTCTCTTTAATCATAACTTAATTCTGGTTAAAAAAATCTGGGTTTATTGTTTAGTTGGTTTCTGCAAAAGTTTGTGTTTTTCTCAATGTAAATGTTTTCAATTTTTACTGCTTCACTGACAATAACATTACCTTTCTCTTTATCCAACCATACCCAGAGATCATGTTTCTTTTTCTCCACTACTGTTTCCGATGTTTATTTTCAGTTTAACAACATTCGCTATTTAATACAATTATTTACTCCTTAATTAATTGTTTTTTCTTGTTTTTAATTAACTTTGATTTTGTCTTTTTCTTGTTCATCACTCTTCCAAGATCTTTCCTTTTCTAGGATTATTTATTTCTCTATCCATTTCTGGGGACTCCCTAATTTTGACTTTACTATGCAGCAGTTTTGTCGGGCGAACAACACTTCACTGAACAACATTAACTCCCAGTTCCGTTCCACGGCCACTACTCCGGGGCCTATAACCGCCACAGCTACACAGTCCAAGACGGTGGGACGCTGGCTTAAGGACCGCAGGGAGAAGAAGAAGGAGGAGACTCGAGCGCACAACGCTCAGATTCACGCGGCTGTCTCCGTCGCCGGCGTTGCTGCAGCTGTTGCCGCCATCGCAGCAGCCACCGCCGCCTCTTCTAGCTCCGGGAAGGATGAGCAGATGGCTAAAACCGACATGGCGGTTGCTTCTGCCGCGACCCTTGTTGCTGCTCAGTGTGTGGAGGCTGCTGAGTTAATGGGAGCTGAGAGGGAGCATTTGGCTTCTGTTGTTAGCTCCGCCGTTAATGTTCGCTCTGCCGGAGATATCATGACTCTCACTGCCGGTGCTGCCACAGGTCCAGTAGCTTCATTAACTCTGTATTTTGGGGTTTTGATCTGACTTTAAAGTTGGAAACTTGATGAAGAAAACGTTAGAATTGATCTGAGGGTTGACTCAAAATTAGAAGTTATGATGAAATCAAAGTGATGTTTGGCTAATTTGATCTTAATGGTGCAGCTCTAAGGGGCGTGGCGACCTTGAAGGCGAGGGCGATGAAGGAAGTGTGGAACATTGCATCAGTGATACCAATGGACAAGGGACTCACTTCTACCGGAGGATGCAGCAATGTTCACAATGGTAGCAACGGTAGCTCGAGCAGTAGTCACAGTGGGGAACTTATGCAACAAGAGAATTTCTTGGGAACTTGCAGCAGAGAGTGGCTTGCTAGAGGTTGCGAACTTCTCAAACGTACTCGCAAAGGTAACAACAAGTTCTATCTTTCTTTTTTTGTTTACGTTTTAGTTCTTTGGATCTTTTGTTCTAATGCTTCTTTGTGTTACTTTTGCAGGCGATCTCCACTGGAAAATAGTTTCTGTTTACATCAACAAGATGAATCAGGTAAAGGTTTATTTCCCTTAGTGTCTCGAGATGTGTTCACTTTAGGAGATGATCGTTGATCTGATTAAAAAGATTAAAGAGAGCCTAGATTATTTGATAATCAGTGGGGAATCTTTAGTAGCTTCACATGGATGTGAACTTTGTTATATGAAACACACGAAAAGATGAGAAAATGAGATTTCAAATTGGCAGGAAAAGAAGAGAAAGCAGAAATAGTACTAAAGCTAGTAAAAATAAAAAGCATTGCTATGAAAATGATGATGATAATGAAATTATGGGATCCACTTTTTGTCTTTTTTTGCGTAAGCATCTTCTTTGAGAATCAACCATTTGTTTTTTGATTGTTTTGATTATTGATCTTGTAGGTTACACTGAAGATGAAGAGTAAGCATGTTGGAAAAACCTTCACCAAGAAGAAAAAGAGTAAGATATCATTTGCGCTTGTTACATAATTATATATATATATATATATATATAATATTTCATTCATAAAGATGATTTTTAAATTTAAAACCTGAAAAGATTGATAGGAGGTTTATCTAATTCCTTCCTAGACATTAAAGATGATTCTTCTAAATGGGGTTTAAGACATTAAAGAAGATTCTTCTAAATGGGGTTTAAAACAAAGAATGTTTTCTAGTTATATTTTGTTTGATATCACTCAATGGTAGCAAAGTTGAAAGCTTTATCTTTTTGTCACTATATACTGTCAATTATATGTGAACCCTGGTAAAGAGAATTCAAAACGTTGATGTGGGTCTGCTTTGGATATGGGGATTTGAGAAGAAAAAAAAAATGAAAAAGCAAAAGTGTATGTGTCTAAAGTAACTTATAAGATCAAATCAAAAGTGGCCCTCAATCTTTTACTTTTTGTCTATTCTTTGAATGTGAACTTGAAGACTCTTTGTTTTAAATGTTTTTTGTTCCAATTTTGGTTGCAGACATTGTGCTTGAAGTGATCAAGAATGTTCCAGCTTGGCCTGGACGACATTTGCTTGAGGGAGGAGATGATCTGAGATACTTTGGTTTGAAGACTGTCCTGCGAGGTGATGTGGAATTTGAATGCAAGAGCCAGAGGGAGTATGATATGTGGACGCAAGGTGTTTCGAGGCTTCTTGTGGTTGCTGCTGAAAGGAGATTTAGGATGTGAATAAACCGTTTTAAAAAGTCTGCCAAGTATGGGAGTGCGTTTTAACTTATGGGGTCAAAATTAAAACTTTGGTAAACTTTAGGGGTTCTTTTAAGGTAATGTTTTGTGGGTGGGTATAGGAATGTAATGGACCTACTTAGTCAAGGTTTCAAAAACGAAGGTGGGGAAGGGTTTGGTTTTTGATAAACAAAACTTAGTGGGGTGATCTGTAATGTTTAATTTCTTAGGTCTCTTTGTGTTGGTGGTCATTTTGTATAAAAAAACAAAGTTGAAGTAAGAGATAATATTTTATATTATTGATGAGTCCATTTTCCATATTTATTGGGAACATCAAATATGCTTCTTTTTTGTCCCACTGTTGGTGAAAAAATCCAGAAAGAATCTGCACATGTTTCTCATATGAAAGAAGAAGACAAAACAAAATAATGAAGAGTTAGTCTGGTTGTGTTACAAAAGAAAAAAGAAAAAAGAAGAATTAGTCTGGTTACTGTTAACAACTTATCATGTGTTTCCTGAAGCCATCAGCACTCTCAACATTTATACTCGTGTTCTTAAAATTGGATAAATGGTCGGTTTAATCAGTGATTGTTAAGAAAAATTCATTCAGCCAAGAATGAAAGATAGCCCCCCTTTGCAGAATTTACACAAATGCATAAACATTTTGCATTCAGACTAAATATATTAATAATGTCCGCTATATATATCACTATTCTAAAGATACATTGGTTAACAAGTAATCCCTACAAAAGCTAGTCGAATTAAAAACACAGAGCACAAAAGCAACCCAGTCATTTTAAGGCTTGTGCTCGTAATTAATTCTTAGTACTGGGGACATCAGATAAGATGAAACCAAACCAGTCACTTATTGTTTTTGGTCTGGAGTTTCACCAGAATATCCAGGATTTTGAGGAAGAGACTGATGCTGTCCAGATAAAGATTAGCAGCAGCACGGTAATACGCATCGTAGTCAAGTTTCCCAGTCAGCTTGACAAAGACTATGTCTCTGAATAATATGATTGCAGCTAAACAATGGGTTTCCACAGATGATAGAATATGTGCATTAATTATTTTTAATGCCTCTTCAAAAAAAAAAAAAAAACTAAAGATAAATCTGAATTGTTTGAGAGTTAGCAAGAAATACTTGTATCAAACAAGAGACAATGATGATAAGGAGGGCACCGAAGAGGAATAGCTCAAGGAAGGAGAAATCACTGTTAATTAGACCTATGACCATTGTGGCAGTGAGAATTGCAGTCTCCAGAACCATCATCCCTGTGTTCAGAAGTAATTAGATATATTAATGTAACATCAAAATCACATTCTGTATTTTTTCCCAGTAGATGGTTATAGATATAGAGTTAACATTTCTTGATGTGGGTTGTAGCTCGGGCTTGGATCAAAGAAGTTGATCAAGTGGTTCGAAGTTTCTGAACAAGACAGAAGGTTAAATGTTTCAGCTGAGTACACAACAAGAAACTACTCTTGTATTATGAGACTCTAAGACAAAGAGAGTGTCTCAAAAGGAAACACAAGTCGGGGACAAACCCATGTGAAGATGCAGAATACGGGAGAAGTGATGATGTCAAAGATTCAGAATATGTTACCTGAAGGAGCAAGGCAGTGTGCTTGCTCACCAAGTTTAACCTAAAGTACCATTTGTTGTTTGGATATAAAAGAGGCTTTATGTTTTAGGTTAGAGTGTAACCAAGAGAGAGAGAGTGAGAAAACAAAGAAGTGTAAAGCGAGAGAGAGAGAGAGAGAGAGTGAGTCACTCTTGTTGATATTGCGTGTATACGCACACCAAATAACCTAATGTGCACACTACCACAATCGAATGGTATGTCGATGTAGCACTTTAGGATCGAATCCACAGAGACCAACTATTACACTTTATCTTTATGGGATCAATATCAAGCTAAAACAATATGAGGGTTTTAAAGTTGATTTCGTAACAAGCAAGTAAAAAGATTAATTAAAGATTTCAGATGATTAAAATGCTAGCCTAGGGTGGTTTGGTCGGGTGTTAAGCAAGTGTGAGCCAAACAATTATTCAAGTTTAATTAAGAGCAAGTCTAGAACTCGGATCACTCAAGTAGAACAGCCCACTGTCGTGGTACTGCTCCCTATGCTGATCGATCTTGATACCTAAACTCTCGTTTGGATCAAGATGCGACAGTAAGCAATAGAGGTCAAATCCGATATGTTCACAAAACACCCTAACATCTACTTTCGCTGGTTAGGGATGCAATGCTCATTCAAGTTATGTCTAGCAACCTATAACACTTTTGATGAATAGATTAAACCTAGAATCAGACACTAAGTGGTTAACTTGATGCAAGCCTTAAGAACAACAATGAATGAAGACAATCGATTTATAACTTATTTATGTCAAGCTCACAGATCTAACACCCTAACACCCTAGACTAAGCAAGCTGACTACTCAGCCATGGAGCAAGAAAACACAGAGACAGAGACTGAATAAAACATGTGTAGATAAAATAGAATAAGGGTTCAGGGGGTTCTTCTCTATGGTGAGAGAGATGGATCCTTCTCCCTTTACAAAGTATCAAATCACAAGTCTCCAACTCTAAGGTCTGGTTTCTTCTCCCAAAAACAGCGTAGAATAATAAGGAAAAACAGAAAAAGAAGATATATCAAAACCACATGCGGCTGGGAGAGAAAATAGAGAGATTAGGGCAAATCCCGAAATAGGTTGTTGTTTCCTTAAAAATCTCTGCCGCTGGAACACTCCCTCGGAACAGTCACTCGGGTTGCTCCGCTATCCGGAACAGTCATCAAGACTGTTCTGCGTGAAAATCACCAAATTGCACTGTCTTCTGCCTCTTTTGTTCCAGCTGGTTCATCTCTCATCCAATGCAACTCCAGACCTGTAATGACTCGAAAAGGACTAGGAAGACTCGATAAAGACTTGAAAACCAATTTAAAAGCATATATACAAGATGTATAAAACACCATATATCAATTCCCCCAGACTTAGATCCTTGTTTGTCCTCAAACAATATCAAGTATCAAGAACAGGGAGAAAGGTTTGAAAGTGTGGAAACTCTCCTATTCTCAGCAACCATACTTTAACCACGAATCTCTGAACCATACAAGCAGTAAAACTAGGACAACACACCCTTACCGGAACCCCACTGACTGCTGTTCAAAAATCGGCTCCATACTCTTCATCTCAAACCTGAAAAAGCAACACTATCGAGACAGAACTCCCTACATTCATTTAAGAGTAGCGTGAGCTTCTCATCATAGGCATCATTCAGGGTAGACGGTCTAGGTGTGGAACAGGCTATTTAATGGTGGAGTTAAGAGTGTTTAGGGGCTACCATTTCATTGAAGAGGATGCAGGATATCACACAAAATGGCAAGAGAGGATAGATCCATTGATGTCCACAGCCTCTACTCGTTTTTGCTCTATCTGGTGCGACTGTTCTGATGACGGAACATGCAACTGATTGTTCTGCTTTCTACTTTCCTCTACACACTCTTCAATACTTGGTACCAACTTCTTGCTCGACCTTTCCAGTGGCTCCATGTTTCTTTTCTTTCTTCCCCTTCTCCATCACATTAATCTCGTTTTTTTTTTTTTTTTTTTTTTTTTTTTTTTTTTTTTTTGAAGACTGATATGGTGATGTGACGAAGAAGGAGGTAATACATGATCGTTCTGAGTGCCACTGGTGGTTCTGATTTTGCAACCATTCTGGTTCTCCACCCCTGCTCTTGCGCAGTTCATTGGTTATGGAGCAGTTGCTCCCTTAATCTGCTTGTTCTCCTTTCTTACTGAATTTCTGTAGCAGTAACGAGTAGCAGGCTGCGTTGATCCTTTCCTCTCCGACCTTTTTGCACATATCTGCACATATGACACTGAAAAACAAATGCATGAAGGTGGAATAAAGGCTAAGGTGCAGGGTGGGAACTAGCTAAAGATGAGCTAGCTACTCAGGATCAGCAAGATGGATAAAAAGGGTAAGAAGTCCTGAGTGTGTTCTCGTTTCCCTGATCTAATGCCCATAACAAGAAGAATTTCAGTCAAGATTAGGTTCAAGTAAGGTGGAGTTAAGTCTACCCAGTGTAACCTGATTGGCTGAGAACTTCTGGAGAATCAAGTGAGATATGTCAGGGTGTTCCAGGTCCACATGTGTGTCTTTCGCCACTGCTAAGGTCACTGAATAAGATAACTAAAGCACGAGGTGGTCAGTGATCAACACAGAATAAGGTCCTAATTCCCACAAAGTTTTGACTGACTCAATAAAAACTGACTCAAATTGACCCAAAAGAAAAACAAAAGAAAGAAACGAGTTAGTAAACGACGAAAACCCTCTCCCAGACTTACTTCACAACGTCCCTGGTGTGAAAATAAATCAGAGAGAAGGAGAAAACAAAATTTTTTTTTTTTTTTTTGGTCGAGATACTTACCTGAGTGGAGCAGGCGCTCCATGAAAATTCTGGGTGTTCTATCGTCAGATGATCGCCTGGAACAACCGCTCTTTTCAGGGGGTAGGTTGTTCCGTTTCTGCAACCCAGAATTTTTGAAGTATCTCGAATTTTTTTTTGCTTTTTGACCTGAAACTCAATAAACTAAAACGAAAAATGAGTAAACAAAAACAAAACCAAGTTATATTTACACTTACCAGTGGGTTGCCTCCCACCAAGCGCTTGGTTTAAGTCTCTAGCTTGACTTGGTGACTGGGATCAGTCGGGTTGAGCAGGAGGGCCTGTTCCAAAACAAGCTCCACAATCAGACATGTTCAGCTTCAAAACCCTGCTCAACAATCCTTTCACAGCAGCTTCCCCTTTCTCCTTCAGCTCATGTGTGAGAATAGCTCTGACTTTAGAGAACGGTTTAAAGGTACCTTTGCACTTTACCTCATACTCAATGGAGTTCTCATCACACTTGAGAGGTATCAAAGTCATTGTAGGATCTCCTTTGACCCTTTTCTTCTGGACTTTCTGTTTCACCCTTGAATTCCCTCTGATTTTAGTAAGATCAGTGCATGGATCTTCATCAGATAACAGCCTGCTCTCACCCTTATCACCATGCTCCTTCTCTGGAACAACCTTCAGCTTTTCTACATCAAACATTGAGATGCGAGAGGCGTGTGATGAGGAAGATCTGGTGGGTACAGCCTTGTAGAAAACTTTCTTGTTGATGTTGGAGAAGCAGACTCTCTTCTTGGGCATATCGATGGTTGCTCCAACAGTAGCCATGAATGTCCTTCCAAATATTAAAGGCATCTCATGATCCTTGTTCATCTCAACAACTTGAAACTCAGCAGGAACAATGCATTCCCCTACTTGAACATGAAGGCTGCGGATGGTTCCATATGGGACTGCTCTGGAAGAGTTTGCAAAGGTCAGGGTCAACTGAGAACGCTCAACATCAGCAATGCCCAAATCGTATACAATAGCCTTTGAGATGAGATTCACACAAGAACCAGAGTCACAAAGAGCGTCCTTGAAGGTTGTTCCTGCAATGGAACATGGGAAAACAAACTTTCCAGGATCATCAACCTTAGGCAATAACTTCAGTGCTGGCGTAGACAGTGCTCTAGTATAGAGGACCTTGATCTCCTCTTGAGTCTCTCTACAGTGTTTAAAGAACTGGAGCAATGGACGAATCTGCAGAGCATCTTCGAATGCAAGTTCTTTAGGAAGCCTTCTCACCATCTTGTTAAAACCTATCAGCTGCTCTTCACTAATGGGATCCATCAGATGTCTAGGTGGAATTGGATAGGGAACCTTGGGAACATAGACTCGAGATGGTGGAGTCTCAGCAGGTTCGCTAGGAGCAGTCACTCCAGAGCTAGCAGACTGCTCTGCTCTCTCTTCTGCACCTGGAGCAGTCTCAGCGAACGGCTGCTCTATTGCATTACAGTGCTCAGTCCTAGGATTTTTATCAGTTCTTCCAGGGAGCGTCTCTTGTTGCCTCTTGACACTCTCAGCTGTTTGAGCAAGCTGAACATCGATCTTTCTCATATGGATCGCAAGATTGTCATACTTGTTATTCAGCTCAGTGAACATGTTGCCCATCCTGGTGTCAATTTCTGTGGTTACCTGATTCAACACCTTGGCCTGAACCTGCTGACCCTGCAACAGCTGTTGCATCATCATACCCAGACCTTGCAGCTCATCTGGTTGACTGTTCTCGTTAGCTGGAACAGCTTGCTGATTGCTCTGCGGTTGTCGCTTGTTCTGGTTCTGAATATGTCCGGCCGTAGCTTGCTCCATGCTGAAGACGTGCCCTTGGTTGTTTTTCAGTAGCTGATCAACCTTGGCAGTCAGCTCATCTATTTTCTGGGTGTCAGAACTGTTCCCTTTCATGGAGCAATCACTCTCGTCTTTCTTATTAGATGAGCTAGCAGCCATGTTCTCAATCAGCTTAAACGCTCCATCAGTGGTTTGAGTCATGAAGTCTTGCGTGTATACGCACACCAAATAACCTAATGTGCACACTACCACAATCGAATGGTATGTCGATGTAGCACTTTAGGATCGAATCCACAGAGACCAACTATTACACTTTATCTTAATGGGATCAATATCAAGCTAAAACAATATGAGGGTTTTAAAGTTGATTTCGTAACAAGCAAGTAAAAAGATTAATTAAAGATTTCAGATGATTAAAATGCTAGCCTAGGGTGGTTTGGTCGGGTGTTAAGCAAGTGTGAGCCAAACAATTATTCAAGTTTAATTAAGAGCAAGTCTAGAACTCGGATCACTCAAGTAGAACAGCCCACTGTCGTGGTACTGCTCCCTATGCTGATCGATCTTGATACCTAAACTCTCGTTTGGATCAAGATGCGACAGTAAGCAATAGAGGTCAAATCCGATATGTTCACAAAACACCCTAACATCTACTTTCGCTGGTTAGGGATGCAATGCTCATTCAAGTTATGTCTAGCAACCTATAACACTTTTGATGAATAGATTAAACCTAGAATCAGACACTAAGTGGTTAACTTGATGCAAGCCTTAAGAACAACAATGAATGAAGACAATCGATTTATAACTTATTTATGTCAAGCTCACAGATCTAACACCCTAACACCCTAGACTAAGCAAGCTGACTACTCAGCCATGGAGCAAGAAAACACAGAGACAGAGACTGAATAAAACATGTGTAGATAAAATAGAATAAGGGTTCAGGGGGTTCTTCTCTATGGTGAGAGAGATGGATCCTTCTCCCTTTACAAAGTATCAAATCACAAGTCTCCAACTCTAAGGTCTGGTTTCTTCTCCCAAAAACAGCGTAGAATAATAAGGAAAAACAGAAAAAGAAGATATATCAAAACCACAGGCGGCTGGGAGAGAAAATAGAGAGATTAGGGCAAATCCCGAAATAGGTTGTTGTTTCCTTAAAAATCTCTGCCGCTGGAACACTCCCTCGGAACAGTCACTCGGGTTGCTCCGCTATCCGGAACAGTCATCAAGACTGTTCTGCGTGAAAATCACCAAATTGCACTGTCTTCTGCCTCTTTTGTTCCAGCTGGTTCATCTCTCATCCAATGCAACTCCAGACCTGTAATGACTCGAAAAGGACTAGGAAGACTCGATAAAGACTTGAAAACCAATTTAAAAGCATATATACAAGATGTATAAAACACCATATATCACTTGTGAAAAACACTTAAGATCTATTTTGATCGGTTCTAGTGGAAGGTTGAGAGACCTTCTTTTCTCCCCAGAGGTGAGTATAGCTCTCTTCCACATTGGAAGAGGAGGTGAACACTGGGTCAACAAAAATCTCGTGTGTCATTAACTTTCATGCTTCGTTCTTTCATTCTTCTTCTATTTTGCTTGCTCTGTTTCTGTTTCTGAAACTGTTTCTACAAGTCTCTCACGTGACTGAAACAAGACAAAGCTTGAGACTTTGTGTGGATAAATCTCTACACTTGACATATAAGCATGGATCATGTTTTCACCTGATCCATATTAAAATAAAAACAACAAGATATTAAAACTCCAACTTTTAAGATATTCAAAAGCAGCAGCAGTAACTAGTCAGAGATAGCACAAAGACAGCCATTCTCAAACAGAGATCTGGATGCAACACTTGTCTCCACTTTGAACTTGTTATCCATATCAAGTGTTGGTTAATTGCATTCCCAAACAAAGAAGATCCAAGGCAAAATGCTAAGAATGATGATAAATAAGATGAATGGATCTGAGACAAATAGTTATTTGATCAACGGCCACTTTTCTCTGCTTCAGTCTCTCTCTCTCTCTATGGGGTGGTTTAGGTCATTGGCAAAGGCTTTCTCATTGGGAAAATGCTTGTCGTTGGTTTGCGTGTTTCGGTGACTTAACTAGGTTTATATCAACTTAACCACGGTTTTGTTTTTGTATACTTCTCTTAGTTACTGTCTTTTTGGCAGATTTTATCAAATTCATTCAGAGGATAATTACTGAAAAAAAAGATATATTGGAAAACCGATCAGATTTTTATTTTAAAGCCGTTCTTGGGAGATTTCAGCTTGATAAGAAATGCATAATAGTTTATCGAATATTCCAAATCACATGTAGCTTTTCTTCAAGCGATTTGAGAGTTATCATACATAATCTTTACAAAATATATATATGTAACCAATCATTAAGAGCAAATAGCATAAACAAGCCTTATAAAGTTTTGTGTCTGGAACTAGTTCTAAATAACCCATGATGAGGACATTAACAGATAGGATGTGTGCATCAAATCACTAAGTATGGACGAGAATACCAACGAGATTGAGGAAGAGATTGATGACGTCCAGGTAAAGAGAAATAGCAGCATGGATATACTCGTCGTAGTTGAGTTTCTTGATCAGCTGGTTCGTGTCGTAGATGATGTAACCGCAGAAACAGACTGAAGCTACACAGCTGAATATCATCGACGATAGCTTCCCCAGAGGATGGAATACCTAATATACATTTTTGTTTTCACCAATCTTTTAATGTCTCTTCTTCAGACTATAAATGAATCATATTTGTTTTAGAGTTGGTGTGTATATATATACCTGTATCGTAGCGAAGACGAGGATGATAAGGAGGGATCCGAAGAAGAACGGTGCAAGGAAAGAGAAGTCATGGCCTCTCCTTACTGCCCAGAAAGTGTATATCGTTAACCCCACTACCATTGTAGCTGTGAGAACCGCAGCCTCCAGAACAATCTTCCCTGTTTTTTTTTTTTATTCACAAGAGTTAGATTGTAATATCAGTCAAAGTTAATCATCTTTCAAAACAGAGAACATCCAAGGCAAAAGGGTAAACAATGATGATGACATGACGAGTGAATCTGAGACAAACATGTCTTTGATCAGCACTCACAATACTACAAGCAGACCAGATAATAACCATACCTTTTGAAAAAGAGCAGCAAAGTCCCACGGCGAAAGAGATGGAGAGAGTGAAGAGCATTAAGATTATGAGGTTGACGGGATGCTTCTTCGCAAAAACAATCAGTGGCCACAGCACTACAAACACACACATGAAAAGCAAACACCATCAGTACAAATGATCAATGAAACCTCCTTTAAACTAAGATCTGTTATGTAAAAATTATCAAACAGTAGTGAGTAGTCGAAGATCAAGAAATAAAGAAGACGCAACTGAGGAGAGGAAGAAGGAGCGAGACAAAGAAGACGACAAGGCCGGGTGTGGTTGTCGTGATGAAGACAGATATCTCGCCTACGAAGAAAACGACGGAGGAGACTCCAACAGTCACGATCAGCTGAAGAGTCAAGATAGCGTAAACCTTCCTTATGAAAGCCCAGCGAAGCTCGGTGCTCTCCGTCATCTTAGGATAAAGCTCTTTACCACCGATCACTACACCACTCTCTATGTCAGATTTCTCCATTGTTGTTGAAAATCTCCTGAAAGAAAGAGAGAAAATAAGGTCTTTGCTTTTTCTTGGTGAGAAGGAAGTTACTAGGAAAGTGTTGATAAATAGAGAGGAACTAAAGGGAGTTATAGTGATGAACTTTATTTTTTTCATTTTTGGTGTCAAAAGTTTTTAAACTAGCGATTAAGTTAAACTATTCTTACACTGTGGTTAATGCAAACAAACTTTTTTTTTTTTTTGGACAAAATGCAAACAAACTTAAACCCAATTATAGCTAGACACGCGGAGTATGTTCGAGGGGAGTTTTCGCGTGTATTGACTCTCCTTCCAACAGTGTATCATCCAGTCACTGCATTCTCCATAGGGACGAATTGTAATACGACATGTGGAAGAGGTAGACCGCGTTGCTTTGTGTTGTTGTCGTATGATAAAATGTTGCATGGAAATAGATAGGGGGGACCATACTGTACGTAAGAAAGTTTTGTGTACTATATATAACAACCTGGGGTAGTCTTTTCTAATGCATATGTGTATATTAGTCATGCACATATCGTAAATATTTAAGGATATTAATAATACTGACTACGTAGATAACCCTAGCTACGATAACAATTGTTAGCTTGTTTTGTTTGTTATAACAAAACTACAAGTTACTTAAATGTATATGACAGTCTAGTGGGAAGAGATGAAAACAATGTAGAAGAGTAAAATACTCCCTTCATATATGCCCCACCAAATGTATACATATTTGGCATCTAAAAATAAAAGATAAAGAATAAAGACACTGATGATGCATTGGTAATACCCTTAAATCATTATTATTTAGTTTTCTTTGAGACTCTTTTGAGTTTTTTGCTATGAAGATGCCCTTAGTCAATGTAGTCTACTCAGATACATTGATAATGCACATGTGTAATTGTTCTACAAGATTTAGATTCTATACATAAACTGTGATTAATTAGATACCAACCATTCCATTACAATTCTTTGTTTCTTTGTTGTAACAACCACAAATGACTTAAGTGGGATATATTGCAGAAGTATGACTATCTAGTGATCTGGATAGTACTGTAATGCAATGAATAAGACTTTTAGAAACCTCACTTTTACAACCAAAAGTATACATAGATTTACAAGGACATGAAAAGTGAAACAAATTGTATCCATCATTCTCTTTGTTGAAATTATAAAAATTAATGACAAAGATTTTGGTAGAGTTAGTTCTTTAATTACATAGTAACGTTAGGATCATACTAATTAGCCCAAAAGATCTAATCATATAGTATTTGATTATTAGAGCAACATCACTGCTATATCACAAACCAAAATAATAATAGTATGTTAATATAATCATCTACTAAAATTTTAATCTAAAGAGGAAAGATAACCCATTTAATAAAAAAACATATATCCAAATGACTTTTTTTTTTGACAGCAAACATTTACAAACTCATATTGATTCTGTAAACCAAGATGGTAACTCTGCATCCATATGTAAGACGAAAGACGGTTGTTTCTGAGCACTGCGTACTAAGTTATCCGCCTTAAGGTTCACCGTCCTAGGAACATGAATGATTTCTGAGTTGAGGAAACTTCTTCTGAGAAGCTTAATGTCTTCTAGGTAGCTTTCAAATGCTGGCCATTTTTCTGGTTCTGAAACCATCTTCACCAATTGAGAACAATCCGTTGCAAATGTAACCTGAAATTGTCTTAAACTTTTCACATTTCATTGCCCATATTAATGCCTCCATCTCCGAATGGAGAGGGGAGAGACATGCCCGTACATTCCTTGTCTTTAACAATCCATCAAAACCCGGGAGAGTGCTAAACCAGCCTTGCCCTGAAAACATGTCCTTATCCTTCCATGAACCATCTGTGAAACACCATCTTCGTGCATTCGCCTGGATGGGTCTGGTCTCTACTTCCTGTATCCAAATGACTTATCATGAGACTATCAGCATTGGTGGTATTTCACCAAAAAAACTTCTATTAAAAACTGAAAAAAATAAGAGAAAAATGAGAAAAAGGAAAGATAGTTTGAGAGACTCACAACAAATCATGAAAAATACTTATTTGTCATTTTGTAAGTCGTCCTAATTTTTTTTTTAAATAAACTTTGTTAAATTAATATTAAATATTGGGTGAATTTATGGACTAACCATATATCGCATGTAAATTAAGTAACTAGCTTTGATTTTGACGTATTGTAATGTCAAGTATTTAACACATAATTTATCCGGTTCTGCATTTTTTCCATAACATGTTACCAGTTATAAGTGACATAGTACATGACATCGTTGGTTTTGTGGCGTTACAAAATCGTATGTTAGTGAGTGATGTATACTTACTATTCTATATACGCAAAATAAAATAGAATACACAAAGGATCATAGAAAAGGTAAAATAGGATAGAGAGGATTATACAAATTTTGTAATGTTTATATACTAACATCGAATTACCTACTGTTTTGTCAGAGTGAACCTAAACAATCCATACTAAACTCAAATCCATTGATCACTAAACCCAAAACCACTGATCACTAAACCCAAAATAAAAATATAAACTCCAATCCAAATATCAAAACGTGGAAATAATACAATATTCTATTCCATTCTACATGGTTCACATTGAATAGACAAACTGTTAAAGTAGGTGAAAGTATGAGATGGAGACGACGTCACTAGGTGTGAGAGTACGACTTAGTCAATGGAATAAATGACCAAGACTTATTAACAAATTTGACAAATGAAACAATTCCAAGAAGCCACATAATAAGTGTAATTACTAAAGATAATTTTACTCTATTAAGAAAAACGAGTGGTGTCAAAGTAAAATCCATTGCAGTTCATGTTCCATGCTACATGGAGCACATAGAATAGAAAACTGGAAAAGTAGTTACCAATGTGCACGAATTAACGAGAGATGACGTAATCTAAACAATCCATACTAAATCCAAAACCACTGATCACTAAACCCAAAATGAAAATATAAACCCCAATCCAAATATCAAAACATGAAAATGATACAATATTTTGTTCCATTCTACATGGTTCAAATAGAATAGACAAACTATTAAAGTAGGTGAAGATATATGATGGAGACTACATCACCATGTGTGAGAGAGTACAAAGAGTACGACTTAATCGATGGAATAAATGACCAAGACTTATGAATAGATTTGGCATATGAAAGAATTCCAAGAAACCACGTAATAAGGTGTAATTACTAAAAATAATTTTACTATGTTAAGAAAAACGAGTGGTGTCAAAGTAAAACCTGTAGTAGTTCATATTTCATGCTACATGGAGCACATAGATTAGAAATTTAGAAAAGTAGTTACCAATGTGTACGAATTAATGAGAGATGATGTCACCTTATAGGAGACCAGATGACATAGCTGATGGAATAAATGGCCAAAAGTATTTCACGCGTAACTTGATAGTAAATGATTAAAAAAAAATTTTCCAGTAGGTTGCACCGGTTAACTTCAACGACATAAATGCATTATTACATAAAATAGAATTTGTATATTGAATAACTAGGTATTTGGCTATGAACCTAATTATGTTTTTTTCTTGGTCATACAATCCAATTTCCCTTAAATATTTGAAAGATTTTGGAAAAACTTTGCATAAATAAAGCTCTGAGTTTTCAAAAATTTCTCAAATGAGAAACTCTCATTTTTAAGTTCATTATTTTATAGGTGAGAAACTCATTAGAGTCTTACTATAATAGACATGACTTTATGTATGAAGACCAAATATAGCATGAATAATTTCATAATCAGAACACTTAGTTCAAATACTTATCATTTAAAAAATCTTAGTATTCAGTAAGCCGTAGGTAAAAGAAAAACATTAATATTTGTTTAACAAAAACAATGGCAAAGGCACTCGAACAAGAAATAGAACAGATCGGAGGAGTGTATAAGATGGTGCCCAACTGAAATTTATTGGAAGGTATGGGCTACTTACTCTTATTCACAACTGATTAAAGCCCACTAGACTTAAATTTAGAAGTACCGAAGTTTCATTGCGTGATGAAAGTTACATACTCCATAATAGAAAGTAGGGTAGATAGGAATTAACTGAAGTTTCCAAGTGTAGATGGTGC
The DNA here is from genome assembly GCF_000309985.2 of Brassica rapa. NCBI lineage: Eukaryota > Viridiplantae > Streptophyta > Magnoliopsida > Brassicales > Brassicaceae > Brassica > Brassica rapa. The sequence continues at coordinate 12,126,253 of NC_024795.2, forward strand.
CTATGAACCTACTGAAGGACTTTTCTTTGATGTTTATCCAAAACTATAAAAGTATCATTTGATGCGATAGATTTGACAATGCACTTCTCTTATTTCTTTAATTTTTTTTTCAAAAAGTAACAACAACGTTAATTAGTTGTGTTTATGAGTGCAAACATATTATTATGATCAGAGAATATTAATCCTTCCATTTTATAATAGATGATGTTTTTGAAGATTTTTGTTGATTTAAAATAGATGATATTTTATATTATTTTTAACTTTATTAAAAATTATGTAACCAATTAGATGTTGTGTTGCAATCATTTCTGTAATTGGTCGAATAATTTTTAAATTATATTTTTTTAACTACTTTTTAAAAAAAGGTAAATATGGTGGAAGCACCGTAGTCTAGTGGTTATGGTTTAAAGGCTTCTACACCCAAGTCTGGGGTTCAAATCCCAGACTATGCAATTTCTTGCAGATTGCACAGGAAATCAATGTTTCAATTTCCGGAGCGAGAGATTTATTCAACAATTATGCGATTACGGAAGAAAGGCTTACAAGAGTTTCTCAACATGGTGCAAGTAAATCCGGCCAGGCGTGATCTTCATAGGACGGCTCAAATGAGGCAGTTAGGCGTAGATCCTCATAAGGCAGGTAGTATTGTCGGTAATCGAATCGTCTTTGTAATCTTTCTCATAATTGTAATATCTAAATAAATCTCCGACAAAAAAAAAAAAAAGGTAAATATCTTAATTTTTGTGCACTAAATCAAAATATCATGTATTGTGAAACGGAAGAAGTATTAAGAATTCACCATAGATTCATGACAATGTCATTTACGGATTTACCTATATGGCAAAATGATGTTACGAAGGAGTGTCTGATATCGGTAAAATATATTTCAACACGCTTGGATAGAAACTAAACAAAACAAAAGCGAATTACTGCTGAAAATGTATCAAGAAGTTGCTTCATGAGGTTAGAGAAACTAGACTACCATCTATTCTATTAAAAGGGAAGCAGTTTTGATAAATCTATTTATAAAGGTTGTTTGGACCATTTCCTTTTATTATGTTTTAGTCTAACCCTATTTATTATAACAAACCTTATCGACCGAGAGGACAATAGCGTTTATTATAACAGCATGTGAGTTTATTTATCGGACCTGTAAAAAATATTTTTAGAATATGCCGTCGTATGGTCCTGGACAAATCTTTATATTTAACTAAATGAGACTATTATCTTACCGAAAAACGCCATCGTATATCTTATATAAGCAATAATATAGCTTTATAATAACTACAGATTAAATCTCTTTTATATATTTGCTTTTATATTTTTATATTTTGATAGTTAATATATATATATATATAGTTGTGTGAAACAATCTTTCCAATACCTGCATTTATATTTACACTTCATAATTCCTACACTATTAAACAAACAAACATCATTTTAAAAAACCATTTCAACCAAATTTCAAAAACGCAGATGCTTGATCACATCAATATAAATCATAATGACTCTAATCTTACAAAATTTATATAAATCAATTTAAACTTTTATTTTTGCCAAAAAAATCCGCGCTTTATAAGCGCGGATCAAAATCTAGTATTACTTAAAATTTTATAAGAGTACAAAAGCAACAATTACATGACACCGTAACAATGACAATCACCGAAAAACATCGAAAATAAGTGCAGCACCTGCTTCTACTTTAAACAAATTAAAAAATTATTTTCATAACTTAAGAAAGAGATGTAAGGTTATTGTGATTAATTATGGAAAATTAAAAATAAAAAAACCAAGGAAAAAGAAAAGGGAATCTTATATATTAAAATAGAAGTCATGACTTCTTTCATGTGTGATTTTTTTAATTTGGACCATCACTTAGAAATCTTATTAAATGTATTTTATTAAGACTAATAATACATAGAATCTTTAAAATACTTTAATCATAATATCTTTTGATATCTTTTCATTTTAAATATAAATATATTTATTTCAAAATTCTAACAAAATCTGTTTTAAAAGATATTTTCAAGATCTTCATTTTCAAAATTATATTTAAATATTTTCACTAATTTCGAAATTAGTTTGAAATATTATTATACATTAATAAATTCAGTTATCGTTTATAAAATAAAAAATACAAATTCAGTAATATTTTATATATTATATAATCATAATCAATCATGTTAAAAGAAAATTATTATATTGAGCTAAATATAATAAAATTGTATTAAATTTATATATTCTATTTTCGTAAGTATAAAATATTTATGTTCAAAAATAAATAGAAATTATTTATTTTAAAAATATAATATGATGATAGAACAGCTTAAAATTAGCAAACCATATAATACATGTCTAAAAATTAATATATCTTAGACTTTTATATATACAATAATCTATTATCTAAAATACATAAGCATAAAAAATATTAGTAAAAAGAAATACTATTTTGAAACACGGGTCAAAATTTAGCATAAATTAAATACACATTAATTTTAAAATATATTTTCTAATGAATATATTAATTTGCTTAATAACTAAATGCAAATACAATAAGATAAATATATAATAAGAAGTGAAAACACATATGGTTTTAAACAATTGATTAATTATAACATGTAAATTATAAAATTAATGTATTTGAAATAGTTATATAAACATTTAAGTATATGATTAACGTTAAAAATATATACCACTAATATTTAAAAACAATAATTTATGTATAGAAAAGTGAAAACAAATACCCGCGCGGTTGTGCGGGTCAAAATCTAGTTTAGATTAAAACACAATAATAATATGATTGAAACAATAGAAATTCAAGTAAATAGTTACAATGTCCGGACGAGCGACATAATACACAACAGTCGACAAAAAACACATAAGAATAAGTATAACAATGGACGGCCTAAAAAATCAAACAAAATATAGTACTTAGGGCATCTCCAACCCTACTCCATTTTCAACTCCAAACATCATTATGGAGTAAAATCTTCTCCAACCCCACTCCATTTTGGAGTTGAAAATGGAGTAATGGCTAGGGTTACTCCATTTATGGAGTAATCTTACTCATTACTCCATTTTGGAGTTGAACTTTTTTTATTTATAAAATGGTCCTTTGAATTTTTAATGTTTCTATTTTTTACTTAAATAATATTTAAAATGATACAATAACATGAAAATAGTATATTCCACAAAAGATTATTTAATAGTTTTAAATAAATGATGCACCAATTGAACTTGGAAGAGAAGCTCCACCTCCAGATATCGAAATTGCAAAAGATGAAAATGTCCGATTTCAAAATTTTCTTGCTCGATTTAGGAATATCAAAAATAAAGAAGCTCATTTTTCATTACGAAATGCATTAGTTGATCATTTGTGGGAAAAATATTTTAATGCTCATTGTTGAACCTATATATATGTTGTCTTTTTTAATGATTTCTTGTACTTTTTAATAATAAATATTTAATTCAAATAATTTATATTTTAATTATTATCGTAAACATAAAATAATTGGGGTTAATTGGTAAATTTTTATAAGTATAAGATTTGATTTGCAATTATTAATAAAATAAAAATGAAATTATTTAAGAAATATTATTTTTGGAGTAGAAAATGGAGTAATACATTGGAGTAAAACCTTACTCCATTTTGGTGTTGCACCATTTTGGAGTAAAAAATGGGGTAATACATTGGAGATGCTCTTACATCGCCTAATAAAAATAAAACATTAATATCTCATTAAAAATTACAACTACAACAATATGCAATTTAGTCAACTGTATCACTTGGGCTCTCAATATTTTTACATCTTTATGTCATTAACTAAACAGACTCACTAATTTAAGACTATGCAAACCAAATAATGATTCACAAAATATAGAATTAACTCTTTGAAACTAAAAATAAATACTAATTCAAGCACTTAAAATTAAATTCTTGGCCCATGTCCTAGTTCCAACGACATTATTTTGTATATGCATTTTAAATTTTATTCGTTTCTATAGCTTTCATGTTTCATGTTAACTTTTGGTTACTTTGTTGTGTCAACGAGAGATGTATCTCAAATTTTTTGTATGTCCCTGAACGTAGTTATGACACGTAATTAAAGCAATTATTAGGATGTGAGAAAAATGGACTGAAACCCGTAACATATCATATAGAAGGTAGATATGAAATGCTGTGATCACATATCCAAAAGCATGGAAACTTAAAGGGTGAGCAAGAGATTTTGAGGATTACTTATGATACGATAGTTATGAAGTTTTGCTAATGTGGTTTCACTTAGGAAAAATATTTTTTTGGGTTATCTACTTTTGTTGAGGTGGATGAAGTTAGAAAACATGCATTTTTGGTTTTTGTTAAATCAATTAAAGGTAAATTGATAAGGAAGATTGTTTCTATCGATGGTGCTATATAAAATTAAATCAAAGTTTTCAAAATTTTGTCAGTGCTGCAGTGCAAGGTTTTAAATTTTCAGTTTTAATTCCTTCCATAAATTCTGAAATATTTCATGGAACTGGTCTTTTATACAACCATTATTTCTGGTGAGAAAGATTTAATAGTGTTTGCTTCTAATCGTCTATTAGAAAGGTGTGGCAACAAATTATTCACTTGCTGCTTGATAAAACCTAAGTTTGAGCCCAAGAAAATATTGTTAACAAATTTCTTTAAATGGTAGTTATTTTTCATGGTTGTTTAACATGATTATCAGCTATCACATGTCACACATATAAATAAAAGTAACGTATTCAGCTACATAAACTATTTAAATTCTTTGATAATATCTATAAATTATTAAGCCCAAGAAAATATTGTTAACAAATTTCTTTAAATGGTAGTTATTTTTCATGGTTGTTTAACATGATTATCAGCTATCACATGTCACACATATGAAATGCTGTGATCACATATCCAAAAGCATGGAAACATAAAGGGTGAGCAAGAGATTTTGAGGATTACTTATGATACGATAGTTATGAAGTTTTGCTAACGTGCTTTCACTTAGGAAAAGTATTTTTTTTGGGTTATCTACTTTTGTTGAGGTGGATGAAGTTAGAAAACATGCATTTTTGGTTTTTGTTAAATCAATTAAAGATTTAAAGGTAAATTGATAAGGAAGATTGTTTCTATCGATGGTGCTATATAAAATTAAATCAAAGTTTTCAAAATTTTGTCAGTGCTGCAGTGCAAGGTTTTAAATTTTCAGTTGTATTTCCTTCTATAAATTCTGAAATATATCATGGAACTGGTCTTTTATACAACCATTATTTCTGATGAGAAGGATTTATTAGTGTTTCCTTCTAATCGTGCACCGTCTATTAGAAAGGTGTGGCCACAAATTATTCACTTGCTGCTTGATAAAACTTTAGTTTGAGCCCAAGAAAATATTGTTAACAAATTTCTTTAAATGGTAGTTATTTTTCATGGTTGTTTAACATGATTATCAGCTATCACATGTCACACATATATATATAAAAGTAACGTATTCAACTACATAAACTATTTAAATTCTTTGATAATATCTATAAATTATTAAGCCCAAGAAAATTTTGTTAACAAATTTCTTTAAATGGTAGTTATTTTTCATCGTTGTTTAACATGATTATCAGCTATCACATGTCACACATATGAAATGCTGTGATCACATACCCAAAAGCATGGAAACTTAAAGGGTGAGCAAGAGATTTTGAGGATTACTTATGATACGATAGTTATGAAGTTTTGCTAACGTGGTTTCACTTAGGAAAAGTATTTTTTTTGGGTTATCTACTTTTGTTGAGGTGGATGAAGTTAGAAAACATGCATTTTTGGTTTTTGTTAAATCAATTAAAGGTAAATTGATAAGGAAGATCGTTTCTATCGATGGTGCTATATAAAATTAAATCAAAGTTTTCAAAATTTTGTCAGTGCTGCAGTGCAAGGTTTTAAATTTTCAGTTGTATTTCCTTCTATAAATTCTGAAATATTTCATGGAACTGGTCTTTTATACAACCATTATTTCTGATGAGAAGGATTTATTAGTGTTTGCTTCTAATCGTGCACCGTCTATTAGAAAGGTGTGGCAACAAATTATTCACTTGCTGCTTGATAAAACTTAAGTTTGAGCCCAAGAAAATATTGTTAACAAATTTCTTTAAATGGTAGTTATTTTTCATGGTTGTTTAACATGATTATCAGCTATCACATGTCACACATATAAATAAAAGTAACGTATTCAACTACATAAACTATTTAAATTCTTTGATAATATCTATAAATTATTAAGCCCAAGAAAATATTGTTAACAAATTTCTTTAAATGGTAGTTATTCTTTTTATGTATATAGAGAAATGTATTTGACTTGAAATATATTCTTTCTATTTCATAATAAGCGTCACTTGTAAACTTTGCACACATATTAAAAAATCATCTAAAACTCTATTTTACCATTTATTCACACACTAAATAAATTTATCTTTCTAATTAATACATTAAAATAAGAAGGATAAAACTAAACTTTTATTTAAAAACTTCCATTGAAATTACAAAATGACATTCTTTATGAAACAAAATTAAAATCTTACAACAACACTATTTGCGAAACGCATGGAGTAACCAATGTTCAAGAACTCGCTAGGCGTTTCTCGTACTCTTGGGTTGGGCCTAGCGTATAATGAGAAAATTGGAGATTATCCGGAAATTAATCAAGAATTATTTTAGGGCATTTATATACATTTAAGGTTATATATTAAATATGTGAAACAATACTAATGTTTATTTGTGGCCTAGTGGTTTGCCCACCTTCAAAAGTGGCACAGGACGCAGGTTCGAGGGTAAGTAGAGCTTTTTCGATTTTTTTTCAAACTAGGTTTAATTAAAGTTGAAATGACAAAAATACCCTCATCTTCAACCTTTGTACCTGCAATTTTAGAGCCGCTTTTTCACCTTTTTTTTTTTACGATTTCATGATGCTTTTGGTTGATAAATTGTTGATATGAATATATATTGCACAGATCTATGATATAATAGGTGATTCTGGGCTTACAACCTACAAAACAATTGTTTTTTAAAAAAATTCCGAGGAACTGGCCGAATCAGTGCAAATCGCCACGGTTTGCCGTCGCCTCACGCTTTTCCGGAAAGTTTCCGGCCACCTGGAACGCGTTTTCGAACAGGAAGTAACTATTAATATTTTGCTATTGGTTTAATATTTGACAAAGAATAATAAGATTTGTCATAATATAAAAATAATAAATATAGAGATTTAGATAATAAATCTGTAAATTGAAAACTTTGATTTTTATTTTTATTTTGTTTTCAATATTGCATCAGTTCATGAAAGAGGAAACAAGAAAATCATACCTTACTCAATCCATCGAAAATAATAAATGTATAGTTTATGAACAATATTATTCTAGAAAAATACAAAGAAAGTTGGTTTCATTAATCAATAATCACTGCTAATACTAAGATGGATTTTAATGGAACCAAAAAAGATTTTGGTATGCCTTAGCCAAAGCATATTTGGTACAAACAACATCCTGACCTTTCCTCGGTGAGCGGACAAACAAAGTTATTCCCCAAAAAAAAGCGAGTAAAAATAATTTTACATATAAAGTAGAATTATTTGTAATGTCTTTTGTACAGTCCACCACCAAGCCAACTAATCCATCAAATCAGTCACAGCTCTTTCAAAACATCTTTTGATTATTGTCTACTTTTTACAACTCCTTTGACGTTATTTACGGTTTCCTATTTATGAATATATATTTTTTTTATACATGGCTAAAATACCAAAATCGAATATTTGATGAATACAATAAAAGAGTGTTAGTGGGACTTAGATTTCTACAGAGTTTGTCGATTTTAAAAATTGAGATATTTGTTAAATCTAGAAAGAGTTGTAGAGAGTATAAAAAACGTGGCTCCAAGGGTTTTAGGCGAAAAAACGGTGATTGTCAGATCTTGATCCGACGGTGGCGTATCTCTCCTAATGTTTACCTACCGTGGAAGGAAGACTATGTACACTTCTTGACGGCGGTGTAGAGTTTTGGAAGAGACCATATATACCTTTCTGCCTTCTAGCTTTACTGCTACGTTTTTATCAAGCAAGCTATTTCTATTTGCTCCACGCTCGAACTTTCAAGGTTTTGAGCGCTCTCTGTGATCTACTATAGCCTTGTGCTACGTATTATGTGATTCCTACTTCGGAAAAATGAGTCTACAATCAAGCCTGATCCACCGAGCAACCGCCTCACCCGCAAGTCGACACTTGGATCTGGAGAAGGAAGAAGAAATCATCAAGATACCAGACTGCGATTTGGATGTGGCGACAAAACGTTTTAAGAAGACGCTGATTGGAAGAGTTCTCCATCTCTGTGGAAGAAGTGTGGAAGCAATGATTGGCGTCCTTCCCCGTGCTCGGATCTGGAACGTTGAAGACATAGTACGGGGAGTGAACCTTGGCAACGGGCGCTTCCAGTTCGATTTCGACAAGGAAGAAGATCTTGTGATGGTCTTGAACAAGCGCACATGCCACTTTAACCATTGGATCTTTGCGTTGGAACAGTGGAAACCATTCACAAGTGAAAACTTTCCACACACGGTTACCTTATGGATTAAGGTTACCGGGGTTCCGATGCACTATTGGAATGATAAGACCTTTGAAGAAATCGCAAAAGCGTTGGGGAAGAAGATGGCCATAGATGCAAATAATGCTAGCCTCCAAGTGTCAATAGATGCAGACCAACCACTTCAATTTGAGCGTAGAATGGGCTTTCCAAACGGAGATGTTGGTAGAGTAAGTCTCTCTTATGAAGGACTGGATCGCTTCTGATACGGATGCAAAAGGATCTCACATGATATCTATGCTTATACGGAGATCGACCAAGAGGAGAAAGAGCGTTTGCTTTAGGAGTATCGTGAACTCGACTCAGCAGCACAATCAACACAACAAAGACTCCTTGGATCTTTCGGAAACAGCAGGAGTAAAAATGAGAATAACAAGAGATCTCGCTCCCCGTCATCAGACATGTACAGAGGATCTCCAAACCGAAGCCATTTTCCGGGGAACTCCAGAGGAGAAAAACGTAATAAAGCCTCTGAAAATTACTGGACCTTCTGGACTCATAGAGAGGACGGAAAATTAGCAAAGGATTCAGACTGGAGGAGGGATGAAAAATATGATCAACACCAGCAGCTTAAGCAAAAAGAAAACGTAAGGAGTCGTCTCGGAAACCATACGTTAAGAAGCAAGACATGGGATTACAAACCCCATCATGATTCGAGGAATCAAGTACATGGAACTCAAGGGAGACTCCAAAGACATGAGTCGTATGAGGCAAGGCACCGCAAGTCTAACCAAGTTTCCCAAACACTCCCAACAGGTTTAACGTCCAAGAATGCAAGTGAACGGTGAGAAGAGTAACGACCAATCCAGAGCAGTTACTCACTCAAAACATATGGGGGACTCCCCTTCGGAGAAAGCTGATTTCCAAAAAACAATCTCGGGTGTAATCCCAGATCGTACTGGCCACAATGGTCAAGGCAATGGAGCTCTTGTGGTCCATCAAAACAAAACTGTGGACTAACGGATGAGACGTCTCAAACGTAAAGAACATATGTCAGCGAAGTCTCATGAGAAGTTTATTCCATCTGCGATCTTGCTCAGAGACAGAGGCACTGTTATGATCCGAGAGGACGGAACACGTTCACCAGCTACATTGCCCAGGTATGAATCCTCTCAGCGTAGATCTGACACTAGGAAGGAAAACCCAAGCCTAGATTTAGACACCCTGATGGCGTCAGAAAATGTAGAGAACATGGTGATGACTAGGGAGGATGAAAATGAAGTAGATAAACTGGTTGATGAGTTTGGTGATGTGGTTACAGATGATAATATGTCACAAAATGATGATCTTCTTGTGGATGAGCCTGGTTATGATGCAGAAATCATTGATGCGATATCACAACTGCCTCCAGAAAATTCTGAGGTTTACAGTACGCAAGAACCAGCCCGACAAACTACTATGGAGGAAACAATTAATAAGGATTCGGCATCTAAGACATAATTTCATCCTCTTTAGGATCAGATGAAGAAGAAGATTTCGGGGAGGGACAAACGCGCTGGAGAAGGAAGACATAGTGGCTTGCCGAGTGGAGCTGACTTGAAAAAGAAAGTACCTCGCAGCCCGGACGTAAAGGGTGCTCGTGCCTCAAAGAAACTGAATGCTATGAGGGAAAAACCTTCTCCCTAAAAGAATCAAAGAGGATCCGGTACCTCTTCAAAAACCATTTCTCAGTATGTCCCTCGCTTTGAGGTGTATCCTTCTGCTAAAAGTAGATATTCACTTGCTGTTTCAGGTTCGGTGAGGTCCCAGAAACCATCCAGTAAGAAGATATGAACACCATCTCTTGGAACTGTCAAGGGGCGGGAGCCTACTTGACCAAGCGACATCTTCGGGAGTTGCATCGCTATTTCACACCTTCTTTTCTTTTTCTTTCTGAAACAAAAAACTCTCGTTCTTTTTTGCAAGACTTTCAAGTTTCTTTTGGTTATAATAAATTATTCACCGTATAACCGGAAGGTAGAAGCGGTCGACTAGCACTTTTTTATATGGATTCGTATGATGTTTCTGTTCTCTATTTTGATAAGCGTATGATTGATATATCTGCTACCATAGAGGGACATAAAGTCTATCTGACCTTTGTCTATGGTGATCCGGTCGTTGAGTGCTGAGACTATGTTTGGGAACATTTAACCCGTATGAGTACTACCAGAACGGGAGTGTGGTTTATGTGTGGTAATTTTAATGAGATAACAAGGAACCATGAGAATATAGGGGGAAGGAAGAGACCCGAGACATCCTTCATCGCCTTCAAAGCAATGCTAGCGGATTGCGGAATGGTGGACTTTCCGTATAAGGGTAACCCAATGTCCTGGGTGGGTTATCGCAGGTCTAGAAAGGTCCAATGTAGTTTGGATAGAGCGGTAGGCAATGAAGATTGGCACCAATACTTCTCCCACACGAATGTGGAGTATCTTAAGCTTTGGGGTTCCGATCACCGTCCGGTGCTGACATGCATTCAAACTCGTGAGATAAGACATCGGCGGGGCTTTAAATTTGATCGTTGATGGCTTCTCAAGTACGGTCTACGAGAAGATATTGAGGAGGGATGAGGACCTGTAGAGTCAGAAGGGAACTGGTCTCTCCATGCCAAGATGAGCGAAGTAAGACGTGCAATTTCACGATGGAAGCGAGCTAACCCGTCGAACACATAAAAAAAAGATTGCAGCAATAAAAGAGCAACTTGAGAAAGCACAATCTGATGCGGACGTGCCAAGTGAAGAGATCATGAATCTGAAATGGAAACTATGTACGGCATTCCGAGAGGAAGAATTATATTGGAGACAGAAAAGTAGGGCTCTGTGGCTAAAGAATGGAGATAAAAAAATACCAAGTTTTTCCATGCCATAACAAAGCAGAGACGAGCTCGGAACCATATTACTAAGCTAAAATCTTTGAATGGGGGTTGGGCTGAAAGCAAAGATGGGATTGAAAAAGTAGCATCGGAATATTTCCAGAACTTATTTAAATCCTCACAGCCAAGAGATTTCGAAGAAGCACTCCGGTACATTACTGCGAAAGTGACTCTGGCCATGAACACAACGTTGACGTGCAGTCCAACTGATAAAGAGATAAAAAAGGCAATAGATGAGATAAATCCCGACAAGTCGCCAGGTCCAGACGGTATGACGAATCTCTTTTATCAACGTTTTTGGGAAGTTACGACAACAAACATCATAAAGATGGTGAAAGCTGTCTTTGGTACGAACTCTTTCGACACAAGGCTAAACCAAACACACATTTGTCTTATTTCAAAAACAGAACGTCTGAGAGAGATGACTGAATTTCGTCCCATCAGTCTATGCAACGTCATCTATAAGATCATCTCGAAGATCCTATGCTCGCGCTTGAAGAAAATTTTGCGTAAACTAGTATCGGAGACCCAATCCGCCTTTGTGGCGAGAAGACTTATCTCAGATAATATTCTATTAGCCGAGGAAGCTTTCCATGCTCTTCGTACAAACCCCATGTGTAAAGTGAAGTTTGTGGCTATCAAAACAGACATGAGTAAAGCATATGACCGAGTCGAATGGAATTTCCAGCCCTCTCACTAAAACTGGGCTTTGCTGAACAATGGGTCTCTTGGATTCACTGGTGCATTTCCTCGGTTTCTTACCAGGTTCTTATAAACGGAGAACCAAAAGGTAATGTCTCACCGACTCGAGTCCTGCAACAAGGTGATCCATTATCCCTTTTTTCTTCAATTTGTTGACAGAAGCTCTTATATCACAATTAAAAGGAGCAGAGGATGAAGGACGGATCACAGGGTTGAAAATCGCAAGAGCAAGCCCAGCAGTGTCTCATCTTTATTTGCAGATGATAGCCTATTATTCTGAAAAGTGGATGTCCAGCAATGTACTGAGCTAATGAGGATCATAAAGCTATATGTAAGGGTGTCTGGTCAACAGCTTAACCTAAATAAATCCTCAATCTCTTTTGGGAACAGAGTTGAACAGGAGATAAAAGGAGTGCTGAAACACACACTTAGTATCCAAAAAGAAGGAGGAGTGGGTATGTATCTCGGCCTACCTGAAAAGATATGCGGTTCCAAACGACAAGTATTTGCTTTTATTCGAGATCGTCTAAATGACAGGATGAATTCTTGGTCTGCAAAATTATTATCCAAGGGAGGTAAAGAAGTTCTTTTGAAATCCGTCGCTCAAGCACTTCCTACGTATGTAATGTCATGCTTCTTGTTACCCAAAGAGATTATCTTAAAGCTACAAGGAGCAAAAGAGAAGTTCTGGTGGAGTACAAAAGCGAATAATCGGGGACCACACTGGATCGCATGGGAAAAGATATGCATATCTTTTGATAAGGGGGATTAGGATTCAGAGATCTTCATGCTTTTAACTTGGCCTAACTTGCCAAACAAATGTGTCGATTACTACATTACCTGAACTCCCTTGTAGCCCGGGTCCTAAAAGGCAGATAATGCCGATATATTAGCCCTATGGAAGTGAGAACATCGAATTCTCCATCTTATGGATGTAAGAGTATGCTTGCAGCACAAGATTTCCTTCGGGAAGGCCTGCGGAAAACCATAGGTACTGGAGATAGAACTCGAGTTTGGCTAGACCCACAGGTACCGTCAAATCCGGCACTGGCAGCCAATGACGTCGGTATCCATCGGGACCAGAATCTCCTTGTTAAACATCTTATTGAACAAGATACAAAACAATGGAGAATTGACGTACTACAGTCCTTGGTTGACCCAGGTGATATCCCGTTAATACGGAGTATAAGACCCATTCGCTATGACAAAGAAGATGGCTATTGTTGGATTCATACGAAATCAGATCTCTACACAGTCAAGTTCGGTTATACGCTAGCAGTCTAACTAAAAGAGGAGCAACGAGAAAGAAATCTAGTCTCTGAGCCTAGCATAAACCCTTTAAAAGAGATGATATGGACATTGAAAACGACATGGAAGTCTTCCTCTAGCAAGCAATCTCCTAATGTATTGCCTCCTGCAGCCTACTAGTGGAAAGACACTGTGGGAAAGATTATACATGCCCTAGATGCGGTGAGAGAGCTGAAACCATCAACCATCTCCTATTTCTATACCCACCAGCACTACAGACGTGGGCACTATCAGACATACCGACGTATTCGAAAGTCTTCCCGAGTGAATCTCTATACGAGAATTTTGACTATCTACTTCTTCGGGCAAAGAAGAGAGGAGTGCCATAGAATATAATGAAGTGTTTCCCATAGATTTTGTGGTTCGTTTTGGAAAGCTAGAAACGAAAATGTTTTTAGCAAGACGATCCTTCCTCCGGATACCGTTCAACATGCGACCCGGGAAGAAGAAGAAGAATGGAGAGTTGCACAAATCATTGCAGACCATGTACAACCTCAAGAAACCACCATACAGGAACATGACGACAACGAGAGTAATTCACACCTACCAAGATGCCAAGTGGATGCGTCTTGGGTGAAAAACTTAGATTTTGTTGGTGGCGGTTGTGTTTTCGAAGTGGAAACAGGAACTACTACTTATGGTTCCTTTGGGATAGACCAAGTTCTATCTCCCTTGCACGCTGAGTTTAATATCTTGCGGTTTGCAATGAAAACTGCTTTACAGTTGGGATATTTAACTATGTCCTTTGAATCGGACTGTCTTCAGCTTGTTAAGCTGATTAATAAAGAATAAGATTGGCCCATTTTAGCCTCAGAATGGAATGAATTCGCGTACACACGTGTTCTATTTTCTGAATTTTCTATTCTTTTTCATTGCAAGAAAGCACAATGTAAGGGCCAATCTCCTTGCCAACGGAGCTCGTTCCCAAAATTTTCTATTTTCTCATGTAAACGATGTAATTCTGAGTTTGCTAGCTCCACAGATTAACCACTTCACTTTGAATTAATAATACATGGAGTTTGATGCTAAAAAAAAAAAAGAGTTGTAGAGAATTTTGTATATTGTGAAAATTTATGAAAATAAAGTAACATAATGATTTTAAGAATTCAAGAGAAAAATGTAATATTCTCAAAATCTTGCGTTGTGAGTTAAAATGTTAAGAATTCAACTCTCAATAACGCTTGTTTTAATAGATTTGTAGAATCATTAAAATCTAAACTTTTTGAATAAAAAATGATTTTGTATAGAATTATAGAATCATTAAACCAATAACACTGGATATTAATGAGAATTTAAAAATTTATAAACTAACAACACTAGATTTGGAAATTCTAACACTCATTATAAATCTAATTTCCGCTGACACCCCTAATTCTTAAAATAAGTTTTTTTTTCCTTAAATTTACGAATGTACATGTATATATATAACATAAATTAATTGTTGTTTGAATCAGTTTCACTCTGCTCATATCCGGTCCTAAATCCCGGATCAGATGTAATAAAGACCAAATCGAACATCGCTAAGACTCAGGAAAAAACAAGCTCACGGAGTTCGAGCTCACTCTGATCTAAAAGAATTTCACACACCAAGTTCAGCAAATCAAGACAAAAAAAAAAATCAAAGGAATCCAAAACCATCATAAAGATACATGATCGAGACCCGAGATTCACACCTCTAAAGAGCACCATTAACCCTAGCATTTCATGCTTAATTTTTTTTTTTTTGGTTTTCTGTCTAATTAAAAAAAAAATTAAAAATGAACCAATTACGGACTGTCACGTATCATTGAGACCCATGAAACAGTGGAAGACTCGCCGCTTAATCAGGCGTTTTTGACACCTCTTCTTCCTCTCTTATGGTGGAGCTCACCACTTAGCACTCCATTAAGCGTCTTCGTTAAAGATATGGTCTAAAGATATAAAATAAAGAGGACAAGCCAAGAAGAAGCTATCCAATCTTCTTTGTAGCTAAAATATAATCTCAACAGATTTAATACAATTTTTTTTTTTTTTTAGATTTTTGGGGTTCAGGATAGTGAAACCTCAAATGTGAAGTTTCACTATTCAAACGCTTTATTTATTTTACTTCTTATAATTATGTAATTTACATATAATTCTATTAAAATTATTTTTTCACTACTTTCATCTCTATAATTATATTTAATTTAAATATTTAAATATATCTTATATATATATTATTAGTATATAAAATTTATAAATATATTTAATTAAAAGAATAAATATAAATTAATATTATCAATATTACGTATACAAAAATGAACCATTTCATATTTTTTTATCTATGTTGATGCAATTTCTTTTAAGAAGTTAGAGATTTGATCTTCTAGTGAAACCATAATATCCACAAATGAGTTATAAATATTATATTTTGCATTTTAAATATATATTGACTATTTATTAATAAAAATTTAATGATAATAACTAATTATTATTATTAAAATTGATGCATAAAATAAAAAATAAAAATGTTTTCATATATATTCAAGATATTTATTGAAGTAATTCATCCATAAACTCTTATTTTGAAAATTAGCCACCTTGAGTGAGAATAGTTGTCAGAGATGATAGGAAGACTTTTCAACACATGATTGAAATTATAGTGCAAGATTTAGAGTTCTAGGGTGTGACTGAAACGTATTTCTAGCGATATTTTTTTAGCGAGAAATCTATTAGTCTCGTTTCAGCTCATTGATTCACCAATCAGGTGGAAAAAATAATAATTATTATTTTATTCTTTTATTCTCATCACTATTTAAATGAAGGGAGAATACCTTATTTTTTTCCTCATAGTTTTTAAAGAAGACCTTAATATAATTATATATTAAAAATGAATAGTTTTTAAACCATAATATCCATAAATGAAAATGAAGGGAGAATGGTTTTTAATATATAATTATATTAAGGTTTTCTAACGTATTTCTAGCGATATTTTTTCTCATCAATATTATTATTTTTTAGTTAATTTGGATTTTAAAATAAAATTTTGGTTTTTGTCTGAAATATTTCCTCTTTTTCAAAGAGTTTGATTTTAACATATTTCATCTTGCATAAAATGTTATTTAAGAATTTCAATGCAATTTATACATATTTTAAAGTTAATATAAACAGTGAAATGCATTAATCTAATAAAAAAATATAACATTATTGATTAAATAATTGCAACTATTAAAAAAATAAATATAATTTAGTTATTTTTTAAATTTTTGTAAAAATGGTATTCATCATGAAACAGAGAAGATAGTAAACAAAGACAACTTATACACATAGCTCGTCAAAACTCTTCTTTACACTTTTTCTTTCATTTTTATATAGTTAGACATTTGTATTAACTTTTTTTTCTTTCTTTTTGTAAAAAAACTTTTTATTATTGTTTTTGTTTACTTAGATTTATTACTCTAAACGCACACGAATATTTCATCTCACTCGAGACTCGCTCCAAAAATCTTGTCCAGGAATCCAGTCCAATGTCACTAACATCCAAAAAAAGGATAAGAACATCAACACT
Organism: Brassica rapa; assembly: GCF_000309985.2. Classification (NCBI taxonomy): domain Eukaryota; kingdom Viridiplantae; phylum Streptophyta; class Magnoliopsida; order Brassicales; family Brassicaceae; genus Brassica; species Brassica rapa. The sequence continues at coordinate 12,143,250 of NC_024795.2, forward strand.
GGTTACAGCTCTATGATAATCTCTCATAAATATATGATGATATATAGTTATACATAATTAAGTTTAATCTATATAAGTTGGATTAAATAATAAAGTTACATTTGTCATAAGAAGTTCCAAACTTTGTTGCAGAGTTTCTTCGCAGAGGGACGTCCTTAGCCAAATCTCCAAAAAAAATTCTCATTCTCATACTTTATATTTGTTTTATTATGTAATTCTAAAGAGATTATGATACAATCGATGTAAATCGCCTAAAAGGGTTTATAAATGAGATAAGCCTTCTCGAATTACAAGGACGGTATGTGCCAAATTGTCATGGTCAAACCAAAATGAGCAATAAGGGGATGATTGGTTGGGGCTGTAGATATTCTGGATAGCCAAAATTTAGTCTACAGTTATATATATCAACTAATCGAGCTTTGCTTTCCTTAAAAAATTCACAGCAAAAAAATCTCTAAAAATCAAAATATGACTGTAGAGAGCTTTATTTCCAGAGCAAAAAATTAGTGTTTTAGAAATCTATAACAAGAAAAATGTACAGCAAATAAATCTACAGATTAAATTTTACAGCAAAAAATATAAAACTACCGCACGTACCAATCATCTCATAAATGTGATTTTAAGAACATTTGATACTCGCTGGATATCAGATCGCCGTTATAATTCACCCCACAACACCTATAAAATACAGCCAAAGAAAAGGAGAAAAGGATCTGGATCCTTTCATATTAAACCTATAATCTAATTATCTCGGTATTTTTCATTTTCTGATACTCATCAAGTCACGGTGGTTGTATCAATATCAGTAGTTATTTTTCTTGTTGAACAGCAGACATTTTGTTCTTAAGTTACTTATCAAACACGTTAATATAAACACTAATTTATTTTTCGAATGGCTTTACGATCCATCACCACTTTTGTCATTTCACACGTATTTTGGATATTAAAATTCAAATAGAACAAAGATATAAGCATCTCTCAATCCAATTTTAAAAGAGAAAACAAACAGAGAAATATAACTTAAAAATCGGTTGTAAAAAATAAAAGCCATGATTGGTAACTTTGCGAAAACGTGATTACGCTAATATTTTACCAATCATAAAAATGTTGCGGAATAAAACAAACGCCAAACGAGTAAATTTACATTTTTGCGGACAAAAATATGAAGAAAACTTTCATTAAGTGTAAAATTGAGTTTTACTTGATTATTGACAATATACACTTTCATATTATTAAATTGTCTGATACTACCATTTTCAATAAATTGTAATATTTTTTTGTAATGATAAATAGTTATGTTTTAATTAAAATATACTATAATTATTTTATAATATTAGAAGATGTCAATATATTATTTAAATCTTAATGAAAATAAGCTAAATATTTGTAATACAAAATGAAGTATTTTAAATAGAGTTAATTATTTAAATTTATTTTTCATTTAGTAAAGTACTTTTAATCAATTTAGTATGTGTTATTTAAAATTTTCTATGGCTTACTAAATTTTTTTTTTTTTGCAGCTTAACCATTTTTTCACGATTTCGTGATTAAGCAATGTTTACTCATAGCTGTCAAAATAACAAAAAGTATTATACAAGGTCATACAAAGGTGTAAGTTTATGTTTTAGCGGAAAAATGGTCTATTTCAACATGAACTTTATCCTTCGTGTTTATTCTTTTCCGAACTTTGGAGTAGTGTGTATTCCATACTGAATTAAACAAAAATTTAAGAGTTTTTTTCAAATATGACATAAAATTTCAAGTCAAACACAAAAATAACCCATGCTTTTTTGATACTTTATTTTTTCCTATTCACCCTAGAAGTTCGAGTTATTTACGAAAATACCATTATATATAGAGAAAATGGCTAGACTAAGACAAAAAAGTGAGGTAATGACTAGACTAATACAAATCTTTTGAAAATGACTAGAGTGTTTTTAGAACCCTAGTAAATTACTGTTTAAGCCCTTTATTTTATTTTTTTTAGTTGTGATTAATTATAATTTGAAAATCCACATCAGAAGTAATGATACCACGTCACTTAACACGAAGGAAAATCCACATCAGAAGTAATGATAGCCTAACTGTTTTTGAAATCGTGTTCACTACAACTCTTCTCGGCAAAGCGGCTTCTCTGAAATAATCTCCGTAATCTTCTTCTCTAGTCTCCGTTTCTCTGAAATCGTGCGTCCGTAAGCTTCTTCTTCAGATTGGTTGTCTCCTCAAATCTCCGTAATCGTATTCTCTGGTATATTTCGAGGCTTTGCTCTGAGTTTTTTGAGTATTTGAGTGAGTATAATTAATGCTACGAGTTAGATATATGTTTTGTCTGAGTTTGAGTTAGTATTCGTTACGGCTGATTTAGGATCCTTAACGACTGATTTATAGAAGGTAATTGTGACTGATTTAGTATTCTTTGAGACTGATTTATTTATGTAATGATGGCTGAGTTATGTTTTGTGGCTTGTTTATTTTATGTATTTCTTCTGATTTATCTTTGATATGTTATATATGTCTTTTTTGATCAGATGGATGTTTCCGAAGATCTAGCAAGGGATTACCCTCCAAGATTTTACCCTGAAGGGGCTTCTATTTTTGAAAACAAAAGCATTAATACGAATAGCCATTTTTCTGAGATCCCTCGACTTAGACAAGCAATTGGAATAGATGTGTGGGATAATCTGAAGACGTATCCTGTTGGATTGATTGCTAAACTGGCTGAGAGAAAATTGGTGTGGTCTGGTAAGACCGTACATTATCTACTTTGTAGACAGCTGCGAGTCTATAAGAAGGAGATTTGGTCTCTCGTTGTTGATCAACCTCTCAAGTTTAGCTTAATAGAATTTGGTGAGATCACGGGTTTAAATACAAATCCACTGCCAGAAGAAAGTTTTGAACCTGATCCAGAGAATTACAAAGCGTTGTGGGAGTTGTTGAAAGTGCCGCTTGGGTACGGACCCAAGTTTGATGAACTTATAGAAGCTTTAACGGACAAGTTTGATGAACTTATAAAAGCTTTAACGGAGTGTCCATTCTGGAGTGCTGATCAGCGGAAATGGTATGGGCTGTTGTTTCTTCAAGCCATTGGACTTTATGGCTTGCATCATAATTGTAGAATACCCTTTGAAAGTGCAAAAAGAGTATTCGATGATGACGCCCTAATGACTTATCCTTGGGGTCGGACTGCCTATGAATTTCTTGTTGATTCTATCAAGTTGTTGCATCCACAAGGAGGGTCGTACACCCTTAGCGGCTTCAAGGACGTGTTGTTGGTTTGGGTGTATGAATCTGTCACAGTGTTCGGAGAGCTTTATGGCAGAAAAGTGAATCCAGACGAAATTCCGCTTTTGCGATGGGGTGGAAGTCGTACTCGTGCAAGTCTTGCTACTACAATAGCTAAAGAGATGAATGATCATGGAACGGTAAGGTTTAAATCAGACATATGAATCCTGTAATGTCTTAGTTATTGGATTATTTTATGGTTGAGTTGTTAATTTTAATGACTGATTTATGTTTTTGTGTTGTAGGTGCGTGTGAGGAAAATGGTGATGAAGGAGGGTCTAGAAGAGCTGTTACCTCAGTGGAAGGATGAAGCAGATGACCCACAACTTGATAACCTAATTAAAGATATACATGCAGATAGGTTTGTTAGAGATTTTTATGTGCAATCAAATGAGAAGAACAAAAAAACGAAGGCTGGAGTTTTGTCAGAGGCTGAGCCACCCTCAAAGAAGCAGAAGAAAGGTAAGAAACAGAAGGAGGTGAAAATCAATGAGGGTGAAACTGCTGTTGTAGAGGAGAAGGAGAATGCAAAGGAGAAGGGTCGTAGCGAAGCTGTTCTGCTGAACATAGTTGCTCATCTCGAGAAGTTGGACCGAAAATTTGACTCGAGATTAACAGAATACGACACCAAGTTTGGATCTTTTTCCCAAGCCTTTTGGATACCATTGGAGATACAGTGAAAACTACAGTTGAAGAGCGTCTAAGAGTTTTGGGGGTGTCCAATAGTAGTCAACCTGAAGGTCAACACGTGATGGTCTCAGAAGACAACCAACAGCCGGAGTCCAATAGTGGTCAACCTGATGGTCAAAACGTGATGGTCTCTGAAGACAACCGACAGCCGGACTCCAATAGTGGTCAACCTGCATCTAAGACCCCTATTGATAAACAGTCCGAAGACAGCCAACCGCAAAAGACCCCTGATAAAGGCCAATCTGAGAAGAATCTGGCAGATGATATTGCTAAAGCTGATGCGAAAGGTATGGAAGCAAAGCTGAATTCGAAGGTTGTCAGGGATAAAGCTGCTGGGGTGAAAAAGAACTTGGATTCGGCATTTGGTAATGCCGATGCAACAAATGCTGATTTGGTCTCTGATTCTCCTGGTAAGGAACCACCATTCGGACGCGGTTGCAGAGGCTTAGGGAAAAGAAATAACTTAGCGGCTGATTTGGAGAGGAATGAAGCTGAGTTAAAGAAGAAGCAGAAGCAAGAAGAAGCTGAGTTGAAGAGGAAGAAGAAGCAAAAAGAGGCTGAGTTAAAGAAGAAGCAGAAGAAAGAAGAGGCTGAGTTAAAGAAGAAAAAGAAGCAAGAAGAGGCTGATTTAAAGAAGAAGAAGAAGCAAGAAGAGGCTGACTCAAAGAAGAATATTCCTGTTTCAAAAATGACTCACAGTGGTACAATAAGAATATTCATTCCGACTAAGCAAATTAAGAACACCAAGTATTCAGACGAACTGTGGCCGGAATCTGATGTGGAGGAAGATGAAAGGAAAAGGTGTATCGGCTGAAAGCTGTTTAATTATCTCCAGATGGGTCTCAAATGAGTGCGGAATTTGGTCTTTCTGTACCATTTCCCCACATCGGAGACAATGTAACGACGTGCATGAGAAAAAGTTTTGAACCTTCACCTGCAATATATGATCCTCTAGGACATGTTGATCCGGTTAAAAGGGATAATCTTTTGCAACACCTAAAGCCACACGAATAAGGACATTTGCACCATTTCGTTGATTTTAGCTAATAAAAAGGTTTTGCAGAGACTGAGTTGTGTTAAATTATCAGGAAAATTCCACATGGAGAAGCTCACGAGGATATTGAGTTCTACAGAATCCTCATCACTCCAAGACCTTGGCCCATCAAAGAATATGGATGGCTGGTTCAAAATGTAAGTATGCATCTGAGTTATATTTACTTTACGGCTAAGTTATAAGTATGGTACAGCTGAGTTATATATTATCTGTGCAGCATATTGCTTCGTATATTAGAGTCCTCATTCAAAGGTCCAAACAAGATCCCAGTCCATTCTGGTCCAAGCGCGTTGCCTTTATAGACTCTTGGTTCCTTGAATCATGGGTTCACGATTATAAGGAGTTCAAAGTCAAACCGGAAATGGTCAAATTCAAAGAAAGTGGTTACAAAGGGTTAGCAAACGGTTTGATCCCCACAGACATTCAGACAAAGTTGCGGTGGTTTACAGATGTAGATCACTTGTACGGAGTGATTAATACTGGCGGCAATCATTGGGTGGCTTTTCACGCGGATCTGCATAAAGAGAAGGTTGATTGCTATGATTCAATCGTTGGAGAGCAAACACTCGAAAGTGATCTGAGAATGCTAAATTTCTTTGGGCCGTTTACTCGTATGATCCCTGCGATTCTGAATGCCCTTATTCCTGATGATATCCGAGTCCTTACCAAGAAAGAGTTTGTATTCAGACGAAGAACAAAACGTATTGTTCCACAAAACAACCTGAGAGGCGACTGTGGAGTGTATTCATTGAAGTTCGTCGAGTGTCTAGCGCTTGGTGTAGCTTTTGATGGGATATCGGATGAAAATATTCAAGGTCTGAGAATGAAGATGACAGCAGATATCTTCAATGAAGGAAGTTGTAGTTTGGTAGGGTCGTTTGGCGATGAATGAAGATGAGTTTTGTATGACTTATGGCTAGATATTTTGTACTTGACTTAAAGTTATGATTTGTTTACCGTAACTCAGCCACCTTGTTTAAATTACGCAGCCGTTACGTTAGATATAACTCAGCCAAACCTCAAACCATACCCTAAAATAGGAAAATATTTAATAAGGTTGAGACCTTTATACTATCGAGACAATAAAATTTTCGTTAATGGAGTTTCTTGTTAGGTTGGTTTAATTCAGTCCTATGTAAACGATAACCTGACCGAAACCGTAAATCAGTCTTTTGATAAATCAATATGTTTTAATTAAATTAACTCAGCCGTGAAAAAAAATAATTCAGTCTTCAAAATAGCATTTACCTAGCCTAAGAAACAATTAACTCAGCCTAAGAAACAATTAACTCAGCCTCCAAATAGATTTTACGTTGCCTTAGGAACCATTAACTCAGTCTTCAAATATATTTAACTTAGCCAACGAAACAATTAACTCAGCCTTTAAATAGCATTTAATCAAATATCAGAAAATAACATACGTAGTGGAATAACAAATAACATAAAAAGATAAGTTCTGATACATTACATCTTCACCATTTTCTTGTGTCCCTATAAAGGCTAACCGGTTCAAATTCACGTAAGAATAAGCCGATCTCTTTGAGCCACAAACAGGGGGGACACATGTTGTCATCCTTAGTGACATCAATGTGCCACAAGGAGGGACAGTCTCGCTCCACAGGATTTTCGCATTGGCAACTGTAGAACTTTGGAAGAATATGTGATATGAACATGGCCATTCTTTCTTTGAACTCGGGTGTGTGCCACAAACCCCAAGCCCATTTGACAGATCGCACTAGTTTTCCGATCCTGCTAAGTGATTCTATTAGAATACGAGATAAATACTTCCCTTCACCCCAAAAGATTGCTCGAGTCATTGCGTGTGTATACACATCACGCTCATAACCTGCATCTGCTGCACCTTTCATGAGAGAAAGCCCCTCTTCTTTAAGGTCGAAGGAGTAGAAAAACTGTACACCCTTTATATAAAGTGTGCTTGGATTTCCCTCAGCGTAGCAAGCTTTCAACAACTCAGAAGGCATATTGAGTCCCCAAGGAACGGATAAGACATCGAGGAAATGGTAAACCCCACGCCTCTCTGCTAACGCCTTCATCGACCTCGGCGATGCTTTGAGGCCAAAGAGATCTTGGATGGAGTTACGGGCCGCACGTTCAACCACTACCGCCTGAATTTCTTCAGGCAATTCAAGAAGAGGGAAAAATTTCATCTACACTAACTCAGCCTATAATTGATTTAGAGAGATAGAGAAAATGTGTAATAATTGACTGTTGAGAGTCCGATTGTTCTCAGTACCTTATTTATAATTCAGCCAACTCAAGCCGAAACATGATTCGCGACGGTTAGGATTTCACGTGAATTTTAATAAATCAAAATTAATATTAGGCGTGAAATAAAATTAACTCAGCTGTACAAAGAATTAATTCAGCATTCAAATAGCATTTACCTAGCCTAAGAAACAATTAACTCAGTCTTTTAAACAATTAACTCAGCCTTAAAATCTAAAAAATATTTTAAAATAAACAAGATAATTCTTATATATTGTGTGGTTATCCGAACTAATAATTCAAAATTAATATTAGTCGCTTCAATCAATTATGCCGCCCTTTATTAGGCGTGTGAAAATAAGTCAAGGTTCAAACAAATATCGAGACCTTCATACTATCGAGACAATAAAATTTTCGTTAATGGAGTTTCTTGTTAGGTTGGTTTAATTCAGTCATATGTAAACGATAACCTGACCGAAACCGTAAGTCAGTCTTTTGATAAGTCAGTATGTTTTAATAAAATCATTTGATGACCGGAAAATTATAACAAACAATAATAAGAATTATCTAAAATCTAAAAAATTGAAGAGATGCTTTCCAAATGACTCCAATAGATCATTTTTTATCTATAATACAAAGCGCACAATGCCACAAATCCAAACCCTCATTAAGTGATCAAGTGGCAATGGAAGGATCGAAAAGATCGATGAAACGTCCTATGGAGGATGTCTATGGAGCGGATGCTGTTGAAGGTTATAACAAAGGGAAAATGGAAACGACGGAACATTACAGGGTGCTTCTCCGCTTGGCCAAGGAACAAAGGCAATCTGAATCTGAATGGAACGACGCTTCCAGCAAAGTAAATTCTATTGCTGCGCGCATGGAATTACTTGATGCCATTATCAAGGCCGAAGGAAAATTTGACCTCGTGGTTGAGTTGGAGAAACTTACCGCTCAGCATTGTGAAGCCGAAGCAGAGTTGGGAGATGTGAAGGTCATCAACCCTGACTGGTGTAAGCTTCATGAAAAATGGATGCTGGATGATTAATCTCATGTCATCAACTTCTCTTTTATTTTTATGTTTTTAAGACCGGATTTTATGTACTATGTACCACACATCATGTTTTATGTTCTACCTATTCATATAACTCAGTCGTGACATAAATTAACACAAATCAGTTTTTATGCATCAATAACTCAGCAAGACTGTTCATTTATACAGACCAGTGTAAATCGAGACCATTATTATGCGCGTGATCAAATTCAGTTGCCATGAGTTTTTCGATGTTTTCCTCGGCTCTAATTGGCCAGTAAGATATAATTCAGCCAACTCAGTCGAAACATGATTCGCGACGGTTGGGATTTCACGTGAATTCTAATAAATTAAAATTAATATTAGGCGTGTGAAAATAAGTCAAGGTTCTAACAAATATCGAGACCTTTATACTATCGAGACAATAAAATTTTCTTTAATGGAGTTTCTTGTTAGGTTGGTTTAATTCAGTCCTATGTTTTACGTTGTAAAAACAAATAATTCAGTCTTCAAAATAGCATTTACCTAGCCTAAGAAACAATTAACTCAGCCTTGGAAACAATTAACTCAGTCTCGAAATAGATTTTACGTTGCCTTAGGAACCATTAACTCAGTCTTCAAATTTATTTAACTTAGCCAACGAAACAATTAACTCAGCCTATAAATAGCATTTAATCAAATATTAGAAAACAACAACATAACCATAGAATATTAGTCTCGACATACAACATACTGGAATAGCAAATAACATAAAAAGATAAGTTTCGATACATTACATCTTCACCACTTCCTTGTGTCCCTTAACAGGCTTATCGGTTCAAAATCACGTAAGAACAAGCCGAGCTTTTTGATCCAGAAACAGCGGTTACACATGTTATCATCCTTAGTGACATCAATGTGCCACAAGCAGTGACATTGTCGCTGCACAAGATTTGCACATTGGCATCTGTAGAACGATGACATAAAAAAGCAAATGAACAGGACCTTATGGTCGCGTAGTCACCATGCCACAAACTCCAACCCCATTTAACAGAGCGCACTAATTTACCGATCCTGTCAACAGATTCAAATGGAATACCATCAAAATACTTCCCTTCACCCTCCTAGATTGCTCGAGTCATTGCGTGTGTATACACAGCACGCTCATATCCAGCATCTGCTGCACGCTTCATGAGAGAAAGCCCTTCTTCGTGAAGGTCCAAGGAGTAGAAAAACTGTACACCTTTTATATAAAGCGTGCTTGGATTTTCCTCATCGTAGCAAGCTTTCAACAACTCAGAAGGCATATTGAGTCCCCAGGGAACGGATAAAACATCGAGGAAATGGTAAACCCCACGCCGCTCTGCTAACGCCTTCATCGACCTCGACGATGCTTTGAGGCCATAGAGATCTTGGATGGAGTTACGGGCCGCACGTTCAACCACTATCGCCTGAATTTCTACAGGCAATTCAAGAAGAGGGAAAAATTCCATATACTCTCTCGGGGGTGAAATTGATTTAGATAGACAGATAAAATGTGTAAAAATATAGAGTTTAAAGTCTTATTTATTGGCTGTGTGAAACTCAGTCGTCTGACGACCTTTCTTTTTTTTGGGCGGGAATTTTTAAAGAATAAACATGAAAATCAACAAATCAGCCGTAATACAAAAACATTAAAACCATAAACTAAGCCGTAATACAAAAACATGAAAATCCCTACAACACTTGCTTACATCGGACAAGTTTTCGCATTATGATATAAGAAAAATAGGTTGAAATCTGCTTTACAAGTTGCACTATCAACTTCTAAAGCAGATTTCATCTTATTTCATACTACTAATTCAAAATAACTCAGCCGTTGAAAAGGTAACTCAGCCTTAGTAAACAAAAACTCAGCCCATGTTAACACTAACCCAGCCGTTATGCATATCAGAGTCGTTGAGATGCTTTCCAAAGGACATGAAAATAACAGCCCGACCATAAGCATTAACTATTAAAATCAACAACCCACACGTAATAAAAACATGAAAATCAACAAATCAGCCGTAAAACAAAAACATTAAAACCATAAACTAAGCCGTAATACAAAAATATGAAAATCCCTACAACAACCCAGACGTAATAAAAACATGAAAATCAACAAATCAGCCGTAATACAAAAACATTTAAACCATAAACTAAGCTGTAATACAAAAACATGAAAATTCCTACAACACTTGCTTACATCGGACAAGTTTTCGCATTATGACCACTCTGTCGACATCGAGAACATGTGTGCTCTTTCCTAGGATGTTTGTTTGATAGTGCAACTTCTAAAGCAGATTTTATCCTATTTTTCTTCGGTTTGCCTGGTGGTTGACGTACAGTCGGGGGCAAGCAGTGTTGGTTAGCCACGAGTTCTGGAACAGGTTGCGCTGAATCAACCGGCATGACCGATTCAGCGTATGCGCTAACCAAATAATTGCTGGTATAGTAAGGACTACACAGGGATATACGAGAAACATTCTTGTACTCCGCCGCTGCGATTGCGTGTACACATGGTAATTTCTCGAGTTCGAAACGGCGACATGTGGACTTTCGCTCTACCAAATTAACAACATGCAAAGATTCGCCGGAAGATCCATATTTAACTTCAGTGTGATGATCATCAATCCTCTGTACCGCCAAATCTCTGGCGGCAGTTACACGACCGTATTAAAAAATATATAATTAATGTGAAACGACTGACTTAGTACATCTTAAGGGCTGACTTAAGAGCTGTAAAGACTGACTTATGAATTTAAAGGCTGACTAATTTTTTTAAAGGCTTACTTACATGTAGTAGTTTCTCCACACTACGAGTAAGCGTGGTTCGCTGCGATCTGGCATCCTCTCTTCGTTCAGCAAACCATCTGGTCATCATAACCCATATCGATTCTAATATCCGAACAATGTTAAGACCTCTAGCATTCGACAATGCTCTGTTCATTGATTCCGCTCTGTTCGTAGTCATCAAATTGTACCTCTCGCCCGGGAAATGAACACGCGTCCACAGTCGGACATCAGCCCTTTGGAGGTAGCCGTGGAGTGCTGGATTAATCGCTTCAATCTCCTCGAAAATCTGAGTAAAGTGAGACATCCTAAAACATCTCGCCGCTTTCTTCACCAGACGAAATGCATATTTTCCTTTGTACCGTCCCAGTATATTTTTATATAGATGGTACGTGCAAATTTCACGAGATGCAAGCGGATACACATTTGTAATTGCTTTCCCAATCGAGTTATGCCTATCCGAAATTATCGCAAGATCCTCGTCGGCAGGAATCAAAAGTTTTAGTTGCGTAAAAAACCAATGCCAGGAATCATCGTTTTCAGTGTCAACCACTGCGAAGGCTATTGGAAAAATCTGAAAGTTACCATCCTGAGCTAGTGCTGTGAGAAGCGTCCCTTTGTATCTACCATTAAGAAACGTACCGTCGACAACCACAACTTTGCGCATGAAAGGAAACCATTTACGCTCGCACCAAACGCAAGAAACACATACATGAATTTTCCATTCTCATCGATTTGAAGATGCACAACTATACTCGGATTTTCCCTTATTATCATGTATAAGTAAGAAGACAAGCGTTCAAACCCACTCTCAGGTGTTCCCTGAACGATTTCCCTTGCAAATTTCAGCGTCCGGTAAGATTTCCAATATTTCATCTGTTCACATGAAAAACGATACACATAACTCAGCCACATCATACAATTAAGTCAGTCACAACGTAAAACTAATTCAACACTATTTTAATATAACTCGGCTGCATTGTGTAAATATATCAGCCGCTACGAAACACATATTACTCAGCTGTTTCGTAAACATAACTCAGTTACACCAAAGTAATTATATTTACACCAATCTGCTTAGTGATAGCTATTCCAACACTCGTAGGGCAAACGGCCGGACCAACGTCGCCGAGAAAGTTCTTGTACAACTCTCCTAAAATATCTGGTGTTGCATTTTGACATCGATTAGAACGCTCAGTTGTAGAACATGTATGATTCGATTCGTAAATACAAACATAGAACGCCGGGGATTCCCCTTTGGTAGAAGCACGAACCCTCCAGATACATCAATCAACCCAACACTTAACAATGAATAATGTTCGGGTTGATATGTCTACATCATAATCAAATCGATCCTTCACTGTAACAAGTTTCAGTCCTCTCTCCGAATCGGCTTTACTCTCCTATCGTTGCCTTACCGCAAGATTTAACGACGACATCTCCAACCTTAGAAGAACCTCCTCACTCTCTTTAGACCCGCTCATTGAGAAGTTCTGATATATCTTCTTGGGAGGTATCGTTGGTGACTCTTCGTCTTCTAAAAGAGACTCACCGTATGAGCTGAAGTTATCATCTTCAGATGACGCACCGTCCGAGTCGTCGAACATATCAAATCGGCTATCAAATTCATCGTCTTCTTCGTTTTTTTTGCCTGTTTCATCTTCTCCGCCTACGTTCTGATTTTTTCCTTTCACAATACTAGATCAATCAATCTCATTGTCCTCTTCTTCCTTCTCCGAACTGCAACCATCGTAACTCCCACTGTAATTATCGTCTCTGGACTAAACTTCTGACGCTTCTACTTCTGACGCTTCTACTTCTGAGCTAAAACTGAAGTTTGTTTTAGTCTTCTCTCTTGCTCTGTCGTCCTTGTTCTCCGTAATCTCAACACAAAGACGTAGTTGTTCGATTTTCTTTAGGGCTACAAAACCTTGCAACTGCCGAGTATTGGACACGTACACTGGTGGAGTGTCGTGCGCCATTGTTTTCAATGATTTATTCGAGAACATGTAGCTTAGCTGAATATGATCACTCATTTCATTCAATCCGTAATCATCGAGAACAGACTTTGCGAAAGCTTCATGTGTAGAGTTCTCATCTAAATGGAGAAAACTACACCCTCTACTATCAGCGTTGAATACATATTTGTTTTTCTTAATCCAGTTACCGGAAACAATAATAACCAGATCCATAACCAACTGAGATAGATGAAGAAGATAAATAACGGGTATGAAAGGGGAGGAGAGGAATATGAACAGGCTGATTAAAACCTAGTTTTGAAGTTCTTTCGTTACTGATGACATGGCAAATCCGAATTGATGACATGGCAGCTGACATGGAAATTCGGTTTTTCAGCCACAAAAATAATATATAACTCAGACACCGTAAGTCACTCCACATGTAGTAAGTAAGTCTGCCGAAACGTGGATACTAGTTCAGTAATTAATCTTTTTTGATAACCCAGCTGTAAATATGATGAAATACAATAAGCCAACCATATCGTTTAACAATTCAGCCGTAAAACAATATTATTCTAGTAATTAATCTTTCGCTAATAACTCAACCACAATATAGCTGAGTTTCATGTTAAACCATCCAGTTTTGGCTGATTTAAGATAACCCAGCCGTCAAACATTCCATAACCCAGCCATTCGGTGTTTATTAACTCATCCGTGGGTATATAACTAAGTCGTGTCTTTACTACGACTCAACCAAATTTTTCAGAAATCAATCTATCGAGGATTAAGTCAGCCGTAACGTCAGTACGTAAGTCAGCCGTTGTCCAATAACTCAACTAGATTCATATAACTCGACCCTTACGCGTGGTTTACTTATTGTCTTAAATCAGCTTTTTTTACTAAGTCAACTATTTTATTATAAGTCAGCCGAAACTTATACATATACCAGCCGTAACGAAAGACGTATTCTTTTACGGCTGACCTAATGAAAACACGGAAGCGTATTCCTACGTGTCGCCGGATTTTTGCTTACGTGGCGTTAAAAAATAATGGCATTCTCGTAAATACGTTTTTTCTCATAACGTGGATAAAAGGCACGCTTGGCATTTAAAAAATGCCAGTAATAAAAAAAACGATTTGTATGGTTCTGGTCATAAGTCCTAAAATATATAATATCTCAGTCAACTTCCCTTATATATATATATAAATATTTTTTTTGAAAATGATTCTTTTACCATATCATCCTCAACTTCACTAAGTATTTACAGCATTGGTATTGTCATCAATAACTAACCACCATGAACAACCAATTTGAACATCTTAATGCATCAAAGTTTTAATTTTTACTCTTCATATCTCATTAATTATGCACATAAATCACATTTCTTTCACTCCCTCTTCAACTTCATCCAAAAAAATTTAGTATTTTGATTCCAAGCTTTATAAGATTCATAGAGACATTGAAGCTCATGATTTGTGGTCATTAACGACTTGGTAGCTTTTGTAATGAAGTTTTGGGTACTTGGAGAAGCAAAAGCAAGTAATCTCATATGCTCAAAGTATAAAATCATTTTTTTTTCTCAGATCTGTTAGCGAAGACTTTCAGAAGACTTTGCTAGATGTGTTCTCCATCAAGAAGACTTCTAACTTCTCTAGAAGTCTTCTAACTGTCTTTTATGAAGAAAAAAACGAAAAATCCCAGAGAAGACTTCAAGGACAAATATGTTAATTTTGCAACTGACCAAAGTTTGTCAAAAATTGACTTTTTATAGAAGACTTCTCGGGAAGTCTTCACGGAATTTTTTTTTATAGAAGTCTTCTTCAAGTTTTCCGGAAATCTGCTCACTGTCAAAAAAGTCTGCGTGGGTTACTTTTACAATTGAAAAAAAATAGTGAAACATTTAATATTAATGAGAAGACTTCTGGAACTTTATTTTAGGTTTTGGTCAAACTTTTGGTTACAAGAGAAGACTTCTATAAAAGTATTCCGACAGAAGACTTCTCCGGAAAAGTCAAATATAGGCAATTACAAAAATATTTCAAGTGGACCTCTTACAACACTGAGAAGACTTTCAGAAGACTTCTGAAGAAGTCTTCTCCGAGAAGACTTCCCAAGAAGTTTTCTATAAAAAGTAAAGTTTTTGATAAATTTTAGTCAATTGCAAAACTAACATGTTTATTCGAGAATACTTCTCTGGCATTTTCGAGAATTTTTCAAATCTAAAATTAAGCCAATATTTACAAAGGAAGACTTTTCAATATGTATTCTGTAGAGCAGACTTCTTAAGAAATAAGCACTAAACATGACGGACAAAATTCACGTTGAAATAAGCTCTTTTTCCATATTTTAAAATTATTGGTGCACAAAAAAAAAAATTAAAGAAAACATACTATTAGTCAAAGTTTGGATAGAGTGCCATGGCCCCACACGACTAATAGGACAGTGGTTAGAAGTTAGTAAATAGTAGTTACGTATCTCCATGTTTTCAAAGCTCATCATCAAAAACCCACAGTAATTTTGTAAATGTGTTTTAATTCTTTCATTTTATTGTCAGCTGCCCAAATGTGTTTCTGTTCTTTGAATCTGAAGTATATTATTCCCACGTTTCAATCATATTTTTACAATGAATTTCAAAAAATATGTTAAAAGTGTGTATAAGTTAAATTTTCTAAATTTTTATCAGTTAATAATAATAATGATAAAAAATAAAATAATTAAATATATTAAATTATTATTATGTTAAATTTATTAAAAATAGTTAAATCAAATAAAATGGTATATTTTTAATTAAAATTGAATATAGCTTCTTAACATATATGAAAGCCTAAAAAAATTATTGTGTGAGACATATAAAATATAGTTTAATCAGTTTTAATAAAAAATATTTTTTGTGGAGTTTTTTTTTTCTCTAAATATCTCTCGCGTTTTTCTCTAGACAACAAAAAACAATTCTTTTTCATTCCGCGACAGCCACCAGTGTCGTCGGAATCTAACACTCCTCTTTTCTTTTAGCTTGATCAGTTTCTTGCTCTCCTCTCTATAATATGTCAGAGCTCTGAAACCTCTCGACGAAATCGGAAACAGATCTAACAACATCGGATTTTATCTTTGGTTGTGGAGACATGACAAGGTTAGAGGGTCAATTTTAATCAATAGAGTCGGGTTTTAGGTACTAGCTTGCATGGATCTGAGAGGTTTCTCTCTTATCTAGGCTATCATGTTGGATTTCGGTGGTGCATAAGGTGTTTTAGGATTTCAGTTCCCTCAGATCTACAGTTTCGGGGATTCATCCTGAAGGGATCTCCCAACACCTTCGTATCTCTTCTTTTCGTTGCTCTGTGGGGACTTTCGGCGTCTCAACAGCTTCAGATGCGTCTCTAGTGAAGGCGATTGTCGTAACCAGTGGTGGGTTGCTGGATCTGGACGTTAGAGAAACCTCTACAAGTTCTTTGTTGAGGCACACATCCAATGAAGTCTGGTGGTCTCGTCTGGTTAGCACACCTCGACTTCGTATTCTGCAGCTTAGGGTCAAGCTTATCCTAATGCGCGGATCTGTTTCAATTTATTCAGTGAAATTAACTATGTCTCTCTTTTAGGTATTCGTATTTGGTGTTTTAGACTAATGCTACTTTCCAGGTACATCTCTTACAATCGGTACAAGACGAGCTCTTCTCTCCTCTAACGGAAAAGAGCTACGCGTTGACAAAAAAAGTATCTTGAGACGTGGCGGCTAGAATAAAGGTTTCCCTTTAATGATGTGGCTTTTTTTATGGTTCTTGTCGGTTGGTATTTTTTAGTTTAGATAAATTCGATTTAAATCCAGTTTAGAATTATGCTTCCTTCAAAAAATTGTAATTCATTATATATATATATATATATGAAACTCCTTTGTCAAAAAATCAGTTATAATAAAAGAGTCTTCCTAAAAATGAATACCTTTGTGTCATTCACGTAAAATCCACATTTTTGTTTAAGCACACAAAATCCACTTTACTAGTAATTTTTTAATGCCAAGCGGTAAACGGTTCATCGTATTGACAAAGTCGTGTTAACAAAACCGCTTATGCTTAATTAATGCAACGTACATCACCGAGACTTGCAATCGGAAGATAGAAATCAAAGCTTATTAAAGATGTGATAAAGTCTGGAAAATTTGAGAATTTAGAAGAACAAGAGAGAAAAAAACTAAGAAAGAGGTTTTTATAAAATTATTTGATGATATTTTACAATGGGGGTACACACATATTTATTGGGAGGATAAGACGCTCACATAAGCGCTTACATTAGCGATTACATCATCGCTTACATCATGCGTACATAAGCTCACATCGATTATATCATCGCTTACATCATTATTGATTACACTTATTGTACATAATTAAACACACTTATTTTACATAATTATTATTGCTGATAACTTACTTAGTGGCCTATCTCAAACTTAATGATGTGTTTGTCACAACATCTGCAGTGATCGTATGGACATATGTACTCTTCTTCTAGCTCTTCGTAAGGCTGCTGCGAATCGTCTTTGACTTCGATGTTGAACATTTTTCCAACTTCATCAATGTTCATTGAGTCATCCGAGAGCTGGGCGTCTTGAAGTACTTAGGTGGGCATTTTTGGGATTGAAGGTCGCGTTTTTCCTTCTTCGGGATATCTTGAACAACTGGTGGATTAACACGTTTATCCATATAGAAGTGAAGATTTCCGTCAAGACTCATTTGGTAATCAATTGGATAGTATATCCAATTGGGGATGAAAGTAATAGGGAAATGTTTGTTTGGCACTGTTGAGTCAGAATGCATGTGTTTGAAAGTCTTCATATGCCTTGTTGTCATTGAGGTTGAAATCTGGTCTAACTCTTCGTTGATAGTCGTTTTGGTGAATGAGAATAAGTAGCGCGTGGATTTTGCCGGTTTTGTTGTTGACTTGAAAGGGGCAGTGAAAGATGTATGTCGTATGAGGGTTAAAGAAAAGGTTGAGACCTCCTTAACTCTTTAACTTTTTGAACGATAAGCCCGTCGCTTTTGCTGATTTCCTCAATTTACCATCCCAAACAGATAATGGCGCAAACCATGTTACAAATGTTGAGAAGAATTCCGTACATCCTTGTTGAGGGTCGGTAAATTGGATGTTGATGTACTGGTATAACCAATGAATATCAAAAGTTAAAACGATGGTGTAGATTGAGCAGATGTACAAGAGAAAACAGAGAACTTCTACTGGCATATACGCGTTTTGATCATGTAGATATCAGCGAATAGGTAATCAGGGTGAATTTCCTTCGGTGAAATGAGATGATTACGGACTCCGTATTTTAACATGATGATGGATTGATAGAAGAAAATCTTGTCGCGGAGGTGTTCGTGTAGGGCTTCTCTGTTGATGAGCGTATGCGCGTCGTCCAGCATGTTGGAAGCAAAGTCATAGAAGCTTCTTGCGGAATAGCTTTCCATCATTTGTATTTCTTTCACTGGGTTTTTACTGGTATATCTAAGAGAGTGTTCTTCGATCCCTTTAAATAGACGGATTTAAAATCGTACTTGGAGAACCATTCATTCCATCATAATAATTACTGATGTGGGATCATTTTCTGCTTGAATAATAACATCTTTGGGAAAGATGACATGTCCATTTCGATGCAAAATCGATGTCCTAACATATGGAACTCGAACTTCTCTATAGCCTTATTGACCGCCAGTATTTCTTTGAACGTGGAGTGATAATGCATTTCAGAATTTTTAAAGCGTCCACTTTGGTATCCACAGATTTGACGTTTCCCATTTATTTATTCAAATAAAATGACTCCCCTATATTTGTCACTCGCGTCAGTCTATAAAATGCATGTTCGAGTGGAGGGAATATTTAAAGGTGTTAGCTTTTGCACCTCTATTTTTAGGTTTCTGACAGCTTCGGTTTGTCAATTTGTCCACTGCAGTGGATTCTTTGTCAACATTTTCTGTTGCGGTCTTGTCAGTTGTGAATGTTGCGGGATAAAGTCGCTAACATAATTGATTACACCAAGGAATTGCTGAACTTGTCATTTTGTGAGATTTCCGTCAGGAAAATCTAAGAGTATCGTAGCAAGATGGGCTTGTGGTGTAAAATTGTCATTTGTGATTTCATTTCGAAGGAAGTCGATGTTGGACTGGGCTATAACCATTTTTCGGGCCGGAAGCATAATTCCATATTGTATGACGATGCGTTGAAACCATTGAAGAAGCTGAACGTGTTCCTTCTCAGTTGATGAGAATAGAAGTATATCATCGATATATATCAAGGTTGTGTGGAGTACAGGCTTGAATATACAGACCATCTTTTGTTGGAATAATGAGGGTGCGGTCTTGAGACCAAAAGGCAAGACGTTCCATTGAAGATGTAAATTTGGGAGGCAAAATGAAGTTTCGTATCTTTTGTTTGAAAAATATTGTTGCTCCTTGAAAATATTGAAGAAGCGCGCTTTTGTTTGGTAGCGGAAATTTGATGTCTTGCAGATACTGATTCAATGGCTTATAGTTGATGACTAGTCTGAGTTTTCCTCTTGCTTGTTCGGCACGATTATTGACGTGTTGGTCGCATTCTTCATTTGCATGTTGTAGTAGTGGGGCGGTTTGAATATTTTCTTTGAATGGAAAGGAAACGAAGAACTCTGAATTTAACCACATCGAGTTACTACGTTTTTGGAGGAAATCTGTATGTGAGTCTGCACATGATGTCGCCGTCATTTCTTCTTTGATTTTTGTAAACTCTTCAGAGATCAATCCTTCAATTGTGAAAATTCGTGGAATTGTTGTGAAGCCGTAATAGGAATCTCATCCTAACATTAAATCATTTCCAGGTGCAGTAGAGCCGACTACTTCCGTAGTGATGTGGCACCCGGAGAAAAGTTCAATTTTGATTGGTTTTGGCTTGAGCTTTATCGTCAATGACCCCGAGTTTGCAATACGAAACTCCCGTTGATGAGGTAGCCACATGGACGGAGAAATAATTTTGGGATTTATAATCGTTGTATTGGCTCTTGTGTCTATGAATGCAATGGTGTGAACTGGGTCTTCTTGACAAGATGAGTCAAAGATTGTCACTTGTAAATGCAGAGATTGTATCTCGTATTATCGCAGCATTTTTTGTGATCTTGAAACAAGAATCATTATCTTCATCAGGAGATGACTTGGAAGAATTGTCATAATCCGAGTAACAACAAGTAGCGTCGTTGTTGTCACTGCTATAAGATAGAACCGACTCTAAGTTGTTGCCTTCGAGGTCAATATCTGGTGTGATTTCAGATATCGAGTTGATTATGTATTGCTTCTTCTTGGCGGATTTGTTAGGACAGTTTTTTTGTGAAATGTCCTTCCTTTCGGCATAGAAAACATTTTGTTGATTTCTTGAAGCTCTGTTTTTTTTGGAAGAATCTCCTGCACCTAAATTTGTCAGAGAGCTTAGAGAATTGATTTTTAAATTTTCGACGTCTCTCATGTGTATCGCACGAGCAAGATTTCTTGGATTTTGAACACTTGAATGATAGATCTGATCTTGCACATATTTTTGATAGCTGTTTGATCTTTCCATGATCTATCAATGTTCTGAAAATATATTGCTGGATTTGACCGATATAAACTTCTTCGATTGTTTGTCCTTGATCCATGATGTATAGCTTAGTCAGATGACTAAGATAGTCTACTGACCAAGATAGATTTCTTTTAGATTTGGTTTAATGTAAACCGAGTTGGAAAAAGTTTTGTGGTTTGATTTTATTTTTTAATTTCTTGTTTAGTTTTTTAAACCGGAGTGTATTTGTAAACCAATTTTAATTTATAAATAAAATTTATTTTATTCTAAATTGTAAAACAATTTTGGTTTAATTTTCAATTATTTTATTTTTATTTTTAATTATAATTAATTTTAGTTTATTGTAGAAAGATCTATCATAGTACGAAAGTAATGTTAAAGTAAATAATATCATCCAAATATTGCTATCATATCTGTACATTTCGTAGCGTTCAAAAAATACGATCATAAGGGGATACCTACGATGACATTGCATGTATGAATTCGCTATGAAATCCCTACTATAACATATTTTCGCACTAAGAATGTACATATTTCTTGTAGTGCAATGAATTCTCTATGAATTTCTCCAAGGAGCAATGGTATTGTCGTTTGATAGACTTGTTGATGTCTATATTCACCGAGTGAATTCCCCCATTCTTTAAGTACTCCAGATAGTCTTGTAGTGAATAGTTGGATCACCATTTGTAAAGGAGATGTAATGGCTTCAGAATTCATCCATGCATGAAATTCGTCGAGAAGGTCATTCCATTTTCGAACGGAATGTCATCGAATGTGAACACCATGATTTTTGAAGCAAATTGCTTAGTTGGAATCTCCTGTCTAGGAGGCACATAATTCATTTCTTCATCGCTGGAATAAATTTCGTTGATACTTGGCTCCTTTTTTGGTGTGTTTGATCCTTCTCCAGTTACAAACGTCTTGGTAGAGATTCCTCGTTTGATTCGGTCTCGTAGTAACTGGAACTTGTATTTGAGATGTGACTGGTTTTGCGATTTGTCGAGAAGATGAGGGTTGAAGATCATTTTGATTAGGTGTTTCTGAAGGCTTGCTGAGATTATTGAGCAGACTGGCCATAAAAATTTTGATTATCCTGATGTCTTGTCCTTTCTTCTTGTTATCTTCAACAGAATTGTGACTAGAGGACGAAGTAAGAGTTGGTTTCTTATTTGGGTTGACTTGAAATTCTAATTCTTTTTGACGCTGAGGCTTTGAACAAGTCTTCTTGGGATGATAGATGTTTGAGTTAAGCCATAGCGAGATGTAAAGACTTCGCCGGAGGATAAAAACCGGTAATGGAGATCTTGTATTTTGGGTATGATGGCCAAAGAGGAACCCAGAAAAGTAGGATCCTTGATACATTGGCATACCTGACGATGTTCTTCCAGGGTGATCAAAGTATGTATTAGCTTGTTGTTGATTATGAACCATACTTTCTAGGCATTTTTGGAGATCTTTCAACTGATTTTTAAGACTAGTCGTCTTTGCTTCTTTATTTCAGAATTGAGTCGTGTGTGCAATCATATGTTTTGCCATGGTCATCATTTCTTGATGGAGATTGCCAAGACGACCATGTATCTTTGTGATCGAATTTTGAAGACCGAGTAATCTGTTTTTGTATCCTTCCGTCAATTGATCAACTTTATGATTTATTGTTGATTAAAGTTGATTCTGAGGAAGCGAATTCTCCGTTTGCCAGTTGAGGACCTTTTCTGCTTGACTTAGCTGGGTCAGACCAGAAGAGTCGATAGCTTGAGAAAGAATCTTTGAGTTATGTGCGATGTTCTTTATGAAATTATCTTATGGAGAGAACTCATCATGATTTATCATCATAATCTTATGTCTTGGCTCTTCCTTCTTGTCAGACTATTGGACTATAAAGTTGTACTTTCCCTCACCGAGCGGACCAACATAAGTATCTCTTTCGAGATATCTTTTGTAGAGCGGGTCTTTCTTTTTTCGTATATGTGTGTGAATATCTTCATCAGAATTTATCATCATGATCTGATGTCTTGGCTCTTCCTTCTTGTCAGAGTATTGGACTATAAAGTCGTACTTTCCCTCACCGAACGGACCGACATAAGTATCTCCTTCGAGATATCTTTTGTAGAGCGGATCTTTCTTTTTTCTTCTACATGTGTAAATATCTTCATCAGATTCGTAGTTTGCTTCTTCACAAGCAATACATGAGCAAACATTAAAGTAACATTAGATTATTGTTTCATCTCTTTCAAAAGAACTTGGTTTGGGAATTTGTTCTTTTGCTGGACCGTAGTAGCTTCCTTCATCAATCTGTATCACAAATTGAATGAACAATTGCTTTTGAAATGGTGATGATCGTGGTTTTTCAAATCTTCTTTTGGCTATTCCATCATTTCGAGAATGAAAACTGACTTCAGATGATTGGATAAGCGACTGGGTAGCTTCATAAAGCTTTTTTACTTGCAAGGAGATCAAATTGAGTCATGTTGCTGTTTTCGTATTGAGTAACTTATCCCTCTAATTTTTCATGTATACAGATGCCTTACTTCGTTTTATGTACTCTTTTTTTGTAACAAAACGATGTACTTAGCTATTTTCTAAATTTTCTTATGAATTAAATGTGAAAGAGAAAGTCAATACATAAAAAATGCAAAAAGAAATACATCATCATGCAGACCGTAGCAGCGTATGAGAATCTCTGCAAAAATATCTCTTTTACTTTTTGTTCTTTTCAACACATAACTTTTTGGGAAAATTGTTTTTTTAGAGCAAAAAAATGGTAACTATGTCCCTTTATACTAATCTATACTACTTTATGTCCCATTAGACTAATTTTTTTCAAAATGGCAGTAATGCCCTTAAAATTATATTTTTTTATTCCTTTTTCGTTTTTTTATTTTTTTTAAAAAAAATCAATTTTTTTTTCAAAATATAAAAGTGAATATTCCCAAATATTTTGTTTCCATATTTTTAGAAACTGATTTCTTATCCGTAGAATACAACTAATATGTAGAAATCGGTTTCTACAGTTTTTTAGAATTATAGTAATGTTTAGATTTTGATTTCTACATGTTTTAGATTTATAGTAAATCTGTAGAAGTCGGTTTCTACGTGTTTTAGATTTATATTAATGTGTAGATTTTGATTTCTAAAGATTTTAGAACGATAGGTTAAGCGCGGAATGTGTATTCTAAATATTTTTAGAATACTCCTATTTACGTAGATCACGTATTCTAAACATCGTAGATTCAATGAAAAAAGTGGATTTCGTTTTCTACTTCGTAGAATGTCATTTCTACTTTATTTAGAACATAATATGAAATTTATAATTTTAACTTTTTTATAACTGAAAAAAATATCATTAAGTTCATATAGGTATTTTATCAAAAGTTACTATTTTTCTAAAAAAAATTTGTTTGTAAAACTATTTATTAAATTTATTTTCAAAAATATTAAAGGGTGTTATAGGAAAATATGACACAAAATATAGATTAGTCTAAAGGGACATAGTTACCATTTTTTTGCTCTAAAAAAACAGTTTTCCCTAACTTTTTTCACTACCCCAACAAACTTTAAAACCTCACAAAAAAACTTTCTTTCTGAAAGCAGTGTTTTCTACCGTCTTAAATTTCTCTAACGCAAATTATTTGAGGAGTCTTATAAGATATATAATATATATATATAAACTATATTCATTAACAAGAAAAACGAAACATTAATGTTCAAAAAAAAAAAAAGAAGACGAAACATATCTTTTATTTCGAATAGGCTAGTGTTTGATGTATATATACAAACACGCTTGGTGACCAAAACGCTACAAACTCTCTTTTCCTAATCTATGGAGTTCTATGCGTCAAAACCACCACCATATTATTGTTCAGAAAAACGCCACCATATCTATAAAGAAACCATAATTCTTTAACATTTACAATTATTGTTTGTAACTGTGTCAAAAAATAATTATTATTGTTTGTAATAACTACACTCTTTTAGACATCTACAACGCATTATTTTCCCTCCATCTCTGAAGTTAAATTTTCAAAATAATTTTATATCTAAGACCAGTCGGATACTTTTCCAAACACTAAAATCAAAAGTATAAATTTATCGGGACTTCTCATTAGGAAAATAAGAAAATAAGGATATTAATGCAGATATTGCAAACTTGTATGTAAGGAACAGAGTATGCAGTACGACACGAGTACATATGCGGCTTTGTAGTGAAATTAGGAAAAACTCCAAATCATAAATGCTTTTTTACTACTTTTTACAACGTTACTACACTATTTTATATATGCTTCATGGTTTTTCTATAGTAAATGGTCCTGCTGTAAATTTACACGTGCAAGTACGATATAAATTTACAAAATTATCATCAAAGAGCAATAATTAAATATATATGGCTGTCGAGGGACAAAACCTGTGGGTCCAAACAATCATGCATAACTATTAACCACACAAATAAAGTACTGGTTTTGTTTTGTTAAGAGAGATTTGTTCGAAAATAAGGGACAAATCACTTAATTTGCTGATAACGTAAAATGATGAAAACAACAAAACTTCATGCCAATTTTGTTTCTATGGTCTAAAAAAATTCAAATACTCGTATTTGCAACATTTTGTTTCGTATATACTACTGTAAAACAATAAAATTAATAAACTGACTGCCCTATAAAAAAGTGAAACAATGATTTAATTTACAAATTCTGCTAGTTCGAGTTAACTCATTCCAAAAAGATACTTCAATAGTTGACAAATGGTAATCCACATTTCAGGTGTTTGCTTTAAAATTCTGATTATGCTACATTTTACTAGTACAAACTTTATAATAAAATTTACGTTAAAAAAGAACTACATTTCTGCTACTTTAATATTGTAACATTTAAAAGTTTAGTTATTTAATTTAAAATGTTTGCTCTTTTTCTCTTTAGATTATTATGATATTTTACCATTCATAGTTGTCTAGAGCATTTGTCGTTTTATGTTACTGGTTTGTATATTATTTTCTTGATCAAACTGGTTTGTATATAACACTTTTATTTTCGTATAACAAAAATAGAAGATAGCAAAACAAAACACTCCCTAAAGTACACGCCTATAAGATTTCTTCTACGATGGACCAAGTGTCATTAGGTAAAAAGAGATGAGGACTTTCTTTCTTTCTCGGTAATATCACAGCGAAAGTTGCCTTCCTAGAGACTAACATTTTAATATTAAATTATTAACACAAAAGTTTGATTACACTAATTAATCAGCGAAACTGAAGTGAGAGAAATGAGAAAAACAAAACAAAAAGCACTAAAACACTCTTTAACAATCTACGGCATGAAAATCTTGTCGCCACACTTACACCGCCAAGCTTCAGGATAATACTCTAATGGAATGCTCATACCGGGTTGTATCGGTACATGAACAGGTTTACACGGCTGACATTTCCCACACTTCGATCTACACGTCGGTGGTGATGAACCAGGTCCGCCAAACCGCTTATTCCCCGTAAAATGACCGTGAAAATCCGACCCGGTTCTTTGACCAAGCCATCCACCTGGATTAACACTCGATTTAATTCGCTCTTTATTAAACATCAAAAATCAATTAAGGATTGAGCTTAAAAAGGTAACTAGCTTATTTAATTAATAAAACCAAATTTTACTGAGATTTGTATGAAAATACCTCAGAAAATCAAGAAATTTCATGTTCATGTCGCAAGAAAATAAGTCTTTCAATACTCTTTTTTAAAGCAAAAAAAAAAATCATTCTTTCAATACTTAGTATGAGATTATTGTGTTCTTACCCGCGGAAACTGTGGAGACGGCCAAGAAGAGGTGGAGGAGAGCAAATGTGGCGAGTGCAGCGAGAATAAAGCGTCGGCGGCGACGGAGAGCGCCCATTAGCAAGAACCGGCGAGAATGCGAACGTTAGCAGAGACAAGTGTGTGGCTATTTGTTGTTTTCGTTCCTTTTAACTGGAGAGAGTTTTTTGGGGTTTATGCTTGTGTGTTTGGGATTTGGGGTTATTCATTTGGTCTTAAGTTCAAAAAAACTTAGACAGAGAGAGTGTGAACAGTGTATTGAATAGACACATGAAGCTTTGGAATCCAGTTATTAAATACAAATTTCTATTGTCTTTCTTTTGTTTTCTTTCTATTTGACTGTATTTAGTTATTTACTCTTGTTTTAACTCTTCAGTAACACTTTAGTGAGATTACTATCCATTATATTAACCCATTGATTTTTGTTACTGTTAACTGCGGTGCGGTGCGGTGCGGTTGTTACCATTTAAAGTCTAAAACTTGACCTCTAAGCCCTCCCCCCACCCCAACTAAAAACATCAGTTTGAAATAGATGCTCAAATCATGTGTTAATTAAACCGGATAATTAAACATTTCTTGGTTTACCTATTAGCTAAAGTAAAAATATATAAAAAGCTAATGAGTTAGTTATAAAATAAAATTATATGGTATTGTAGAAAATTGTAAAACGTATAACTCATTTCCACGAGTTGAATCAGACTATAGTCACCATTGACCCCAATGGCTGTTCATCCTTTCAAGTTCATAAAAATTAGATTCTGAATAATGGTCTAACGGAAACATCCTATAAAATTGACTTTTTAGTATTGCTCAAAAAAAAAACTGACTTTTTAGTGATGAAACTTAAAACAAGGTATATATATAATTTTTATTTAGTTACACTACTGTGCTTGTATTCCTGTCAAAATCCAAAATCAAATTTTCTTGTCCAAAATTCAAAATCGTAAATTTTCCAAAACCACTAAAACTTTTATACCAAAATCACAAAGTCGACGTTTCTTGCTAGAAATGTTAAATTGAATTTTTCCAAAACCGAAAAATTAGGATTTCCATCCAAAAATTAAAAATCAAAATTTCTCCCAAAACGACAAATTATGTTTTCTTATAAAAACCGCAAAATTTCAAAATTTAATTTTCCGCCAAATTTATAAAATTAAATTTTTTCACTAAAACCGCAAAATCAGATTTTTTTCAGCAGAATGACAAATCAAGTTTTCGTCAAAATTGCAAAGACACATTTTTTCCAAAAAACGCAAAATTATTTTTCCCATTGAATCTACAGAATCAAAATTTCCACGGAATTAAGTTTTTCTGCCATAATCGTAAAATCAGATTTATTTATAATAATATTTTTGTTATAAATATATTTTTGAACATATTTATTCGAACATAATAATTATTTTATTGTGTCATATAAATTTTGCCCTTGTCTTTTTAACTAATAGCACTAAAATGTTATTATAAAATATTTAATGAACAATTTAGTATATAGATGTTGTATCTTGATACATCTATTAATTATAAAATAAATAACATTTAGACACGACAATCAAATGTTCTATTTTTTTCTTTTGCCATCTGTAATATAATTAGAGAAAACGAGGTCTAACATAGACCAAGCTCAAACACCGAAACTACAAAAGCCCAAACACCGAAAACAACCAAAGAAGCTTTAAACTAAAGCTCAACAACGAGCAACAATACCCACACAGATCTACGAAATCACCAGAAATTAAATGCCTACCATATCATCCATCACCGACATACAAGCATGCGACACATATATTAGCTCGAGAGGCAGAGTAGCGGATGAAGCACATATTCATAAATCGACAAGATCAGGATAAATCCGAGGGACAAAGCTGACGATAGATGCTGAAGAAGCCACCACCTCTCGGAAGCATAAGCCGGCGAAGCAGAAGCTGAAAGCCTCCCTTCCCAGAGACAAGTCGGACGATCACCACCGTAGATTAGGTGCCTCCAAAACCAAACAAACATCAGTATCTAGAACTCCGATCAAAGTTATTCAACACCAAGAACAAACACATGCAAACTAGTCGATAAAGAAACACAAACCAAACCGAAGGTGGTTAGAGGAGCCTCGCGTCGACCGGAAATGCGATTAGGTTTTTTTTTTCTTTCTAAACTTTGGAGAGATTCCTGGTGATTTGAGTTACGTGTGATTTATTTTTCAGATGTTTTATTTATATGCTGCATCAGAATACAAAAAACGAATATTACTTAAATAGTTGAGAATCTAAGAGCACCCCAATGGGTGTGCTGTTACGAGTGGGGGCTCAGGCTGTAGGCAAAAAAAAAATATTTTACGGAAATCACTGCTCAGATTTTCGTTCATTTTGGCAAACCTTTTCATGTTTCTTTTCC
Organism: Brassica rapa; assembly: GCF_000309985.2. Taxonomy (NCBI): domain Eukaryota; kingdom Viridiplantae; phylum Streptophyta; class Magnoliopsida; order Brassicales; family Brassicaceae; genus Brassica; species Brassica rapa. The sequence goes on from NC_024795.2 coordinate 12,172,035, forward strand.
TTTGTAGGTTGCAGTCCTATTATTTTATTAGAATTTTTTGTGTGATGTTGGTATGTTATTAGCTTCAGATTTTTGATATATTTTGGAGTCACGCTTCACTATTTGTTTTGTCACATCATCTAGCATGCATGATCGCACCCGGATATACCGTATACGAGACATGCACAACAAATCCGAGATGGATATATAACTATTTAGAATCTAGCATAATTATATATATATATATAATTTATTTTTTTGAATCTAGCATAATTTTGACAAATAAAAAGGATCAAGTCTAATTTTCATTAGTAGTATACAAACGAGGATACCGTATGAGCTCAAGAGTAGTATTCATCCAACAATTTAACCATTGGATCACCGTGAATTTATTCATCCAACAAACAACTTCAGATCATCGGATGCACTGTTCACCATCATTGATCACCAGATTAGGAACAAGATTTCGAGCTTCAGAGGAGAAAACCAGAGACGATCATCGGAGATGATGCAACTATGGATCAGATAGGTGGGAGGAAGATGGGGTCACTTCTTCTCCTCCGATTCAAGACGAGGGCTGAGTTATTATTGGGCTTAAACTGCCAATGGGGCCACGCTTTAGACTAAGATCAAGGGGGTTTTGGGTTGTTATGATATGAGTTACTGGGCCAGGGGTTCCAAAACTAGTGCTTTGTGCTCTTGTAAACATTTTATTTCTTTTGCATTTTAAATTAAGAAAGCCAGTTACAAAAAAAAATTTGTTTATAGGAATATCACATCTTAAATGCTACTAAAATTTTTGACTAGAACATCCGTGTTGATAATTTTTTATTTTATAAATGTACAACTTTAATATAATATAAACTATAATTATAAAATTTATTAAAATAGCATAGAATTTTATTTATTTGTTTTGTAATAAAATTTTATGTAAAATTAAATTATTAATTATGAAATTAATCATTTCATTAATTTAAAAAATATTTTAAAAATTTAGCAAGATTTTTATATTTTCTAAACAAATTTTGTTATAATTAAAAGTAAAATTTAAATTTACAGTTTAAATTCATTAATTACTAATATCTTTATAATTATTAAGGTTTTTTAGAAATGTTATATATTTTATATATTAATGTACATAATCAAATATATAATTGATGGAATGGAGCTAATATGATTTTTGTATGGTAGCTAAAAATTGTACTTCAGTTTTAATAGAAACTATGTGACCTAAAATACTACATCTTCTGTTTTCTTATATAAGATGATTTTTTATTTTCAATTTGGTTGAATTTATTAAAAAAATTATGCATATCTTCTGTTTATTTTCGACTATTACTTTATATCTTCGGTTTATATTAATCCAAAAATAAATAAAACATATTTGTTGACAAAAACATTTTTTTAAAACAGCTTTGGTCAATAAATTACAAAAGGCACAATTTGCAACTAGATTTTGAAGTCAAGACTTTTCTTCTGTATATGCCAAAATATTTGCAATAAATTACGGCAATTTGCAATTTGAAACTTGCAATTTCAATGTTATCATTACTTATCAAAGGATCTCCCAAACTCATTACATTTGCAATTGGCAACAAACGAATTTTCTTCTGTATACGCCAAAATAAAATCTGAAACTCAAAATAGAACAAAGAGAAAGCAAAACAGAAAAATATACAACGGTCAGCAAAAAAAAAAATTCCTTCCTACCGCCACTTAACAATTTGATCTGAACAAATATGTAACGTGATACTCATTCACGTAGATTAAGAAAACTAGGAGAAGGTAGCAATTTGAAACGAAAACTGGTCATTTGCATTTGCGTTTAATAGTTTTTGATTTGGATACTAATTTGATGATGATTTTATGTTAATAGAATATGATCTTTTTAATCTGTATGATTTAAGCCGGAAAGTTTTATGTAAGAGAATTGACAGAATATCTAAAAGATATGAATACTTACGTCAGAAAATAGTATATAATTATTCCACAAGTAATAAAAGCTCTAACATTTTAAGACCGTGTGTTAGGAATTCTGCATAGAATGTCAGAATAAAAATCATACAGTATGTAGAAACACGGATGATGAGTTTACTTGTTGATAATTAGTTTTGAGTTGGAAAATTCACGAACTTAACACAGGTTCTTACATATCAAAACTGACTATGTTTTGTTAAATTTATTGATAAAGTCCAAAAAACTTTTGAACAAAGTTTGACTATGTGTATATATGTAGGGTATGTAAGTACTTGGAACATGGGTTGTTGACTTGATACTGTTTTAGTTGTTTAAATGGTTGATCATAAGGTATTATTTTAGGCCCTTGATCGTATTTCTGCTGTCCAAAGTTGTCTACTTGTTTTCATCGAATCGTGAGAACGACTAAGATCAATTAAACAAAGATTAGGCCATGATTTAACTTGAAAAGAACCAATAAGATGTAAATGGGCTTATGATTTGACTAGGCCCGCTAATGGAGGATGAATATCCTTACAAAGAGGGAATCAACTCGTTGCTCAAAAAAAAAGGGAACCAGCTCCTGACTCACTGACTCATCCTTTGTACCCGACCCACGCACTCGCGACCCCTCATCTGCAGAAACAAAACCTGTACAATTTTCGATCACTAATTCACTATTCATAATTATTTAGGTGAAAAAACCAATCGACTTCGTAGATGTCAAAAAGGAAAAAGAAAAAGATATATTTTAGTTACATGAGTAGTTTTTCATTTCCATTGTAATACATTATGCATATGCTCATTATCCATATAGAATATTAAGATGTAATTAGCTATCCATCATCTATGGACCATGTTGTGAACATATTTTTGTCACAATGTATTTTCTGTCATTTAACCTTGATTTCACTAAGATACGAAGCTATTTGCTAGATAAGATTGTAAGACCACCGGCAACGGTATATTTTGAGGGTCCTTACCACATAATCCTAGACTAATTAGAATAAAATAATATTAACAAAGCTCAGTTTGGTAAGGAGCAGTCCTAATTAAGATGTTTTAAGGAGAAAATTCTTAATGACGTGGTAAGCTCTTTTCCTATCATCATCGGAGCTAACGTCTTCCGATCACTTACAGAAACCACTTTTAAAATTCATTAAAAGATTAGAATTGCTATAGAAACTTAAAATTAAAAAAAAAACTTATAAAAACCACTTTTTAAATTGATTAAAAGATTAGAATTGCTATAGAAACTTGAAAAAAAAATAAAAAAAATAACTTATAGAAACCACTTTTAAAACTCATTTAAAGATTAGAGTTGCTATAGAAACTTGAAAAGAAAAATCAAACAAAAAATAGCTTATAGAAATCACTTTTAAAACTCATTAAAAGATTAGAATTGCTATAGAAAATTGAAAAAAAAATTAAAAAAATAACTTATAGAAACCACTTTTAAAATTTCTATTAAATCATGTTATAAATAAAAAAAATTAATTTCACTTTTTTTAAAAAATATAATTTTTTTAGTAATAAGGATTCCAAAAGTGAGACTCACCATTGGACTTAAATATTGGATTAGGATCCTTAACTATTAAAAAAAAAAATAAGCCTAAGGACTCCATGGTGAGCCTCACTATTGCGGATGCTCTAACAACTCGGTTTTAGGTTTTCATGACTTTTATTATTGTTGGAATAATTAATCCATGAAGCAAGTCCTCATGCTTAGAGCATGAAGCCAGTCTTCTTCTCTTGATTAAACGTTTGCCGGTCCAAAGGTCACATTTTCTTCACACTTCTACGTAAAATGGAAAACTTCTGCTAAAGAAAAATTTATAAATATATTCACTTTCGATTATAGAAACATGCAGTTAGAATTAGGGTTTATGAACCAATATATTGTACTCAACTATTACTCATGCTTTGTTGTTCAATAAAACATTATTTTGAGACATTAATAGTACTGTTGATTAAACATGCACTTATTTCATGTTTTCATATCATGCAGATTCCTGTTTTTATTTTATCTTAACAATTATCTATATACAGTAAAATCTATAAATTTATATATTTATTAGTTTATAAAAAGTTTCATTTTAATATTTTTATTCGAATATATTACCTTATAATTAAAAAATATTCATTTTTATATACATTAATTAAATTTTAGAAATTTGAATTTCATACTATTTTCCTTATATTATTTGTGTATATAAAATGTGTTTCATAGAATTTAGATTTAGTTTTAAATATAATTTTACTAAATATTATCAATATATATTGAAGTGTTAACAGATATAGAGATAATTTCATTGTGAATATAAAACAAACAATACAATGTTTTGTTTCTACTTATTAATTTCTGATTTAAATGAACCATATATTTACATAATATTTCTAAAACTGTTATTTTATTATATCGATTTATATCATATTTTGAACCAGTCAAATTTTAAACCAATGAAATTTATTAATATGTCGTGATTATTAATTTATAGAGTTTTTAATGTACTATAGTCCGAGTAATAAGTTTAATACCATCCATGGTACCTACCGATTATTTTATTTGAACTTATACATCTTCTTGATTTGGTAAAATGCCAATAAACTTGACGAATCATCTTGAAAAAGGAGTACAAATTAATCTGTCATGAGTTTGAATCTCACTTGAAACAAAGTCATAGCAATACTGGTAACCCATATCTGAATTTCGGCCATTAACCTTGGGTGGGTGGGTCTGATTTTTCGTGCTCTAGTGTATTCTGCTCCTTACAAGTTACAATCCAGACGTCGACCGGGACTGGATCACCCATATTAATAATTATTATTAAGAAATTGCAGATGCATCCTTATTAAAGGACATGTTACCAACGTGGATCCATTTCTGAGATAACGACTCTTCCCTATTTCCACTCTGTTTTGTTTTCTTTTAGATCTTCTCATCCTCAACTTATTTCTTCCAGTAATGACAAAGTGACAATTCTATTTCTCATTTTTCTTGTTAAGGATTTACAACATAAAACATTTTTTCTTGTCATCTTTGTCTCTATTATTATGTATTATTATAGGCCAACGAAAAATGGTTTTGTATAAATAAATAATATTTGCTTATGAAAAAATAAAAAAATAGGTTTTGAGAGCAGTTAATTTCAGATTGCGATACACATATGCTAGTCCAATACAAAAGATCCAGTTAATTAAAGGGAAAATCGCAGAAAAACTTTGAAAGTGTCACTTACTATAACACTTTAAACTTTGAAGTTTTTTCACTCACTTTTAGTTTTCAAAGTGACATTTATATCAGAAAAAAAACCTCCAAAATAAAAAGTCGACCAGTTGTACTAGTAAAAAGATAATGTGTCAGGTTTTCTTCTCAAAAAAGAATTATTTAATCAAAAAATAAAACATATAAAACAAATTCAGAAAATTAAATGAAAATTAATTAAAAATTCATAAAATTAAATAAAAAATTCAGAAAACAAAAAAAATCAGATATTAAATCAAAGATCAGAAAAAATAAAAATTTAGAAAATTAAATTAAATAAAAATAACTAATAATTCAAAAACATAACTAAGATTAAATTAAAATACAGAAATAAAATATTAATTCATAAAATTAAAAAAAATTAGAAATTTCAAAATTTCAAAAAAAAAATTAAATTACAATTTTTTTTAAAAAAATATATATATCATAATTGACAATGACGGTTTTTCACATAACCATTAACAATGAAGGTTGTTGGCATATCTCCAATGATAATTTCCGAATTTATAGTTGAAAATGACAAAAAACTTTTTTTTGAATTTTCGGATTTTTTTGAAATTTATGATTTTTTTAGTTTTTCTACATTTCAATTTGATCTTTTTTTTGAATTTTTAGTTAATTTTTATTATTTAATTTTCTAGATCTTTATTTAATTTTCTGATTTAAAAAAATCCGATTTTTTTTTAATTTTATGAGTTTTTTGTTAACTTTTCCAATTTTATTAATTTTTTTTTATTTTATTAATTAATTTTTTTTTTAAAAAAAAAACTGACACATCTTTTTTTACCTATTTAGCTGGTCAACTTTCTTCTTTAGATGTTGTCACTTTGAAGGTTAAAAATGTTAGTGAAAATTTCAAGGTTTAAAGTGTTAGCAAATGACACTTTCAAATTTTTTTAAGGGATTATACAAAAAAAACTTAAATTTTACCTGTTATTATGATCCTGACACGAGGGTATGGATGTAACACCCCGAACCGTCCTAGGCATAGATCGATCCATCGGCCAACAATCAATGACGGACGACCCACACCAAGGGTTGGAGATGAAAGGCCAACCGGCCAGCCAACAATCAAACAAGAACATGACTGACCGTCCAACCCAACACCATGGTCCGGAAGCACTACATGACGGGCTAGGGACAATCCAGTCAAAGTCACAGAACTTAATTCGCAACTTTGACCAGTTCATCCACTAACATGTCCCGTTAAATCATGGCTTAAGGCTTTGCAACCCGTACTATGAGTTAACGGTTCCTTTAGATCGCGGCCTAAGGCTTTTCAACCCGTACCTAAACCTAATGTTGTGTTTAGACTAGACAAGTCTATTTATCAGAGAACCATTGTAATGAATATAAAACATCATTTTTATTGAATATAATAAAAATTTGTTACAAATAAAATATTACAATTGGATCCAGACCTAGTGTCAATATCAAGTCAAAAGACTTTAACTAGTACCGTCTTACAAAAGGAAAGGCAAAAGTACTTTCGATGCTCCTAACGTCCAGCTTCCACGCTACCCGATCTCCCACTAAAGTTTTCTGCAACGATAGATGAGTTTAATGAGTAACCTAATGTCACTTAGTGAGCCAGGGTCCTAACTAACAAATACAACCCCTCGCCATCCCAACCCCAAACAATCTAAGACGAGAAGTTCACCGAATAATAACACAACAACAATAATAATCATCACTCAAGAATTCTCCCGTAGTAACCCGAGTTACTCAACAAGAACATAAACATAAATAAGATAAGCAGTGGAATATAATCCACCATTAGCATAATAATATAATATATGCTAAGACTCTACACTTGTACACTGAACAACACATTTGAGCTTTCTCCTCACATTCTCGACCCGGAACACCTAACTCGCAGCCACAGCCACAGAGGCACACGGGCTATAACATCCAAACTACTGACATGTAACTCCAATAAGGTATCACATGACGGAGCATGCTTTCTAACAACCTCTCCGTACAGAGCATGCTTTATGCAACCTCTCTGTCCAGCCGCGTGGGGATATACTTTAGCAACCTTCCTTGCCGCAAGCTAACATGCAGCACCCACCAAGGATACCACATGACGAAGCATGCTTCCTAGCAACCTCCCTGTACAGAGCATGCTTTATGCAACCACTCTGCTAAGCCGCGTAGGGACATGCTTACGTAACTTTCCTTGCAGCGTATCATCCTAGCATTGCTGATCAGACAAGCTATCGACACAGCTCGACAATAACACTAGTACCAAGAATCCAGCCTATATAGCCTAGGACCCTTAGTACAACACTAACTAGGAATTCGGTCTATATGGCCTAAATCCTCTACTAACTCAACCATAATAATGCGTACTTGAAATTCAGTCTACAATAACTAAATTCCATAGTACTGACCAATAACATCATCACAATCCCTACATGCAAACAAATAATAACGCAATAGCAATAATTATCAACGCCTGCAATCTAACAACCTAGCAATCAACCCAAGATAGATTCCAGAATACCTATCTATCCACAATCTAGCGATATTATCTAAGGGTTCGCATTCGCTAACAAAACAAGCAGCCTAACCATTAGCATGCTACTACGATTCCCAAGCAATAACTAATCATGCTATCAGCTCAATCAACCAAACCACGACTATTAACTAATCAAACCGTTACGCAGTTAGACCCGGCCTCCTGCCATGATCCAACTTCCAAGTAACGGGAACCTGCATGAAAACAAGTCAGCAATTGACTTACAGTGTTTGGTTCGTTGTGGCTTTGACCCTTGCCCGAATCCTCGACCAAAACCCTTTCTTGTTCTTCTCAAGTAGCCTCCTCTCCCAACTGACCTCAAAGTCTTCCCTTGAACAACTCTCAACTCAAACAGAAACTCCTCTAGGCGACGACTCAAAACTGGTGTAGTAAGTGATCTCGAAAATTCTCGAAAACTCTTGAAATCTCGGAATCACTTGATTTTTTTTCTACTTCTATCTCTCTCTCTCGGAATATTATGATTTTTTAATATTCCGCTGATACGAAGTTTTGCGGATTACTTTGTGCTGAAGAAACGTTGTGCTTCGGAAATGTCGTGCTTCCAAAAATGTTATGCTTCCAAAACATCTGTCTGATCAATCTAAGACATCTTCTAATTATGGTCGAGCAACTTTGTCGACTCATAGTTCACTCACGATTATTTCTTCGACCACCACGTTCTTCAAAATTTCCCGACCGATCTTTATCACCTGCGATTCCACCACCAAGTAGATGTTCGACCAATCTTCTGTCTTGACCATTCTTATCGCGAAGGCGGGTTATCACAATGGATATGAACGCAAACTGACGCCCTATTAAAAAACATACTTAACTAAATTAATAAGAGCATCATTAACCCAAAGACCCGTTTAAGATCTCTTAAGTACTTTTTAAATAGTAAATGTTAGTTAAGACACTTAGTTAAGAGATTTGAATATTTATGTGCTCTAATGCTAGTCTCTTAATTAAAGATTCTTAATAAAAAAATGATTAAACATTAGCTTATTTTTTTCAAGTTATATACAGAAGAAGAGAAGAAAAGCATTAAGACTTCACTGTTACTCTTCTATGTGAGATCAGTTTCAGTTATATCTGGCTGGTTTCAGAAGAGCTCAAATTGAATTCATATCTATACAACTTATTTACTAAGATTTTGGGTGTCTCATACAAACCTGTTCTTGAGCTATTGTGTGAAGAGATCTGTGAACGTTTCTTACCATGCCTTTGGCGTCACCACAAACATATACATAAGCTCCTTGAGAGATCATGTTCTGATGTTCCAGATATCAGAAGCCTGCATTGCGAATAACTGAAAGCTCAAGAATCTGAGAAACTACACAAAGATCTGGTTACTAAGCTCATTACCTTGTCCATCATCTTGTGCTGTGCATATTCTTTGGTTGGACCTTCACGAGAGAAGGCGACGCTTAGCTCTGAGAGTGCACCACTCTCAAGAAATCTCTGGAGCTCTTCCTCGTAGACGAAATCCTGAAAATATATAAGAAGAGTTAGAGAAACTGAACAAGCAGATGATAAAGATAAGTTTTGAGTGTTGAGAAATGGCTAGCTGGAACTTTACCGTCGTCTTCCGATCGAAATTGGTTAATAATGTCCACAGTCCTTCTGGTAAAGCGGAGTTTGGATGTTTCCGAGAGAACTCATGGCTTTGACAGCGAGATGACATACTGTAGCGAGGGTGTCGTGAGAAGTCCGATTTCATCGTCCTTTCTTCATTTTTCTTTTGTTGTTTCAGCTGAGTTTATTGGTTTGGATTCATCTCTTTTGCTTAGCGTTCCAATATTGAATTGTGTATCTTCAAAGACTTTTTTATTGTCCGCCGGCTTTGATCTCTAGTGTTTGGTGTAATGACCTGCTTTGTAATTTTGATCGTTTTATAATAGTCTTTTCCGAAGAAAAAAAAAAGTTTCCTCCGTATTCTCAAAGTTTTGTTTTAAAAAAAAAAAATATTCGCTGCATGTTTTTTTTTTAGTGGTTAGGAGGTGATGGATATTAAGAGCCGTACATTTTTCTAAAACGAAATTTAAACGATGTTAAATTAACTTTCATTAGAAGAGTAGACGCCCCCAATGGAAACAATCTATTACCCGTTTGACCAAAATACCATGGTCCTGTTCATTTAAATATCACACGATCTACGACATACTACCTGCGTCCAGTCGCATATTGGAGTAGCAAATCTACAAACGAGGCCATATATAAATGATCTACTAACTTTGTGTTAAGTTATACGATATAGACGACCAAATAATATATCCTCCATATTCGACGGCAATTATTGCAATAGACATTCTCTCACGAGAAAATAAAGTAATCAAACGTGCGTTACTACATAGGAAGTCCGATCCGAATGCTAAAGTAAAAAACAACAACAGTATTTCCTGTCTGTTCTTTTGATACAGAAATAGTCTATCAAAATAATCTATTTTCCTGTTCCTTTTGTGCTGTTTCTCTTTTTTTCACTCGTGCTACTATTCTCCAAATTAAACATAAATTGCGACCTTTAGTTTATTCTCTGTTTGACGCAGTTGTTTAAAGTTAAACAATGAGGTTTATGTATTAAAAAAAAAGTTTAGGTATTCATTCACTTTCGGATTTTTTCTTTGAATTTGACGATTCAGCTTATAGATCTAGTCAGGTTTTATATATGTTTGGGAGAGTTTAACTACATGTAATTTTGTTTAAAACCCAATTAGATCCGTTAATATTCAGTTAATAATGTCACATATTCATATATTTTCATTGTTGGATTAAAATAAAAATGAGATATAATTTAAATTAGGAATACTTATTTTGGATATTAACAGGTCTACAAATTATATTTTCAAATTTTAGGATATCTACTAGAAATTAGATTGGATATAGATTATACAAAATTTTAAAATACAATATACATGATCAGTTTGAGTATTTTGTAACTCAAATCGAGTAAAATACTTATAGGGGTGTATTTAATTTCAAATTTGAAGTGATATATTTAAGTAGAATTTTGGATGATTTTAGATAACTAAAAAATTTGGTGTGATTTTCTTATACCATTCTAATTTTTTTTAAATACGAGATTTGAATTGTTATTTTTTATAAAAGAAATTATCTTATATTTTAAAGTGTTTTTTTTAAACTTCACTTTTGAATAAAAGTAGATTTGAAACGATTTGTATTAAATGGTGTGATTGGCTATTGCTGTAGATGTTCTCCACCGCCACAATTATACATATAGTCTTAAATCTACATCAATCTTGATTTGTATTTTTTTTAAAGCTCATAGCCATTTTTTTTTAAATTCACGGCACTTTTTAAATTCATGTCTTTATAATTACTCTGTAGAGACAAATACCTACAACCAAAATTTAAAGACTTTTAAAAATTAAAAATCTAAACCCAAAGCAAAAAAAATCACAACAATATTTATACAGCCAAAAAATAAAATCACAGCTCTTACTGTAAGTTTGAATAACTCTCTTGATTATTCACAATGATTACAGAGATACATATAGTCGACACCGTTACAACATGAGGTGATATTCCTACAATACAAGGATTGTTATCAACAGAAACAGAATACGCAAGAATAGTGGAGGCATATTCTATCACCCTCTCTCAGTGTAAGCGGTAGGTTGTCGGACGGATAGACTGGTTCTAAAGTCAAAGAATAGTGAGGAAGGTAAGCCTTTCGTGAAGATGTCAGCATATTAGTAAGATGTCGGAACATGGAGGACCTTAACCTGACCAAGTGCTACCTTCTCTCTGAAGGTCTAACTCCACATGCTTGGTGCGTTGATGTTTGATGGGGTTCGCATACAAGTATATAGAGCTAATGTTGTCATAGAAGACTAATGTAGCTCGGGACATTGGGTGATGAAGCTTGAGCAACATGTTTTTGATCCAGCACGCCTCAGCTACCGTGTTAGCTACTCCTCGATATTCAGCCTCTGCACTTGAGCGTGAGACAATCTGCTGCCGTTTGGAGGACCAAGAGATGAGGTTGTCTCCCAAGTAGACGCAGTAGCCTGATGTTGATCGTCTTGTATCAGGACAAGCGGCCCAGTCCGCATCTAAATAGGCAGTAATTGTGTCTATTTTTGACTTATACATTTGAAGTTCGTGATCGACAGTACCTTGCACGTAGCGTATGATGCGTTTTAGCGCATTGAGGTGTTCTGATCGCGGGTCGTGTATGAACAAGAAATCTGTTGGACAGCATAAGCTATATCTGGTCTGGTGAAAGTAAGATATTGCAGTGCTCCAGCCAGGCTTCTGTAGTGCTTCGAATTTGCGATTTTGTCTCCTCCTTCTGCCGATAGTTTTGAATTGACATCAGCTGGAGTTGAAAGATGTTTGCATCCTGTCATTCCAGCTCTCTTTATTATCTCTGTTGCGTAATGCTTTTGTGATAGGAACATACCAGCTTTGTTGTAATCTACCTTTATGCCCAAAAAATATTTGAGCTTTCCCATATATGACATCGGGAATTCTTGTTTCAGGCTTGTAGTGATTCGTTGCAGCAAACTAGAAATGGAGCCTGTCAAGATGATGTCGTCTATGTATAGAAGCAGGTATGCCATCTCTCCGTACGGTTGTAAATGAACAGAGAAGCATCTGTTCTTGTTGTGATAAATCCAAGGTGCAAGATGAAGTTGCTGAACCGTGCATTCCACGCCCTCGGATCCTGTTTGAGCCCGTCAAATGCCTTCTCCAACTTGCAAACATAGTGAGGATAGTTCTTGTCGACAAATCCTGGTGGCTAATGCATGTAAATGTCCTCTGATATGGAGCCGTGTAGAAAGGTGTTCTTCACGTCTAACTGCTTCATCTCCCATATGTGGCTTAGAGCAACATTGAGAACCGTTTGTATCGTAGCAGGCTTGACGACGGGGCTAAATGTCTCATCATAGTCTATCCCTTCCTCATGTGTTATTCCATTTGCCACCAGCCTTGATTTGTGCCTTGTCGGATTCCCATCTGCATCATGTTCAACTTATACAACCACAGAGAGTTAATAACGTTAGCATCTATTGGTCGAGAAACCAACCTCCAAGTCTTATTGATAACTTGTGCATCATACTCTTCCGCCATCTAAGGTTTCCAATTGGGATCAGATATGGCTTTTTGGTGAGTAGTAAAAATGCGAGAGGTAGAGGAAGCATAAAGAGTGAAGATCTTTCTTGGTTTAACGATCCCTAGCTGTCCTCGAGTTATCATTCTTGGTGGAGAAGCAATCTGAGGAACAGCTTGAGTGATAGGAACCGTTGTAGATGAATGAGAAGAAGTAGTGTTTGGCACATTTGGAATGAACTCTGTTTGGAGGATGGATTGAAAAATAGGAGAAGGTGCACAGTCAAGAAATTCATAAGAGGTTAAATTAGAAGATTGCTTCTGCGCACCTAAAAATGTGACTCGTCAAAAACGACATGACCTAAGAGATCAAACGTGAAGCAATGGGTGATAAAAAGTTCTCTCCATGTGTCGTAGTTAAAAACATCAAGATGAAGCACTAGTGGAATGTGCTTTTGATATTCGCCACTCCAAAAGCTCTTTCAACCGTAGCCATAAGAGATCGATTGTAGAAGAATAATTGAAAGATGACGATAAAAAAAATTTTGAATGAAAAGGAAGATCAAAGAAAATCATGCTCTACATGTAAGTTTGAATAACTCTCTTGATTATTCACAATGATTACAGAGATACATAGATTTGATACCGTTACAAACGTGAGGTGATATTCCTATAATACATGGATTGCTATCAACAGAAACATAATACACAAGAATAGTGGAAGCATATTCTATCACTTACCGTTCAAATCCTTTATGATAAGTCTATTGTTATTCAAACAAGAATTTTTAAAGTTTATTTAAAATCTATTGTTATTAAAATTTAATATTTCATAAAGCACTTTGAAATTCACTGACATATTAAGTTGTAAATTTAGAATTTTCAAGTTACTTTTAGAATGTTTAAATATGAATTTTTAGTTAAAATAATACAAATTCAAATTTTATTGGTTTAGCTAAAATTTTAAAGTAGTTGACAAAAATCATATCAAATTCTCTAATTCATAAAAGTCATCTAACATTCATTAAAAATCAAATTACTTCAAACTATAGACTGAATACAACCTTATTAAGCTTTTTTTTTGTGTTTAGATTAGGTTCGGTTATCGTGTTAATAAAATAAAGAAACCAACAATAATAATTGGGATTATAGAAGAAAATACTCAAGTTAGGAAGCCATGATTAGGTTATAAGCATACATAGAAAAGATACAAATCCGACGTGGCAGTCTAGGGAGCTTCGCTAACCATTCCCCCAAACTCGAAGCCCATAGACTCACTATTAGACCCTCATCACTCTTTTTTCTCTTTCTTCTCTTCTCTCTCTCTCTCTCACGCTCTCTCAATTATTTATACCAAAAACGCCACTGCTCTCTGTCCCCGGCGGCGAAGGTGGTTTAAGGCGGAAGGAGATGGAAGGAGGAGTGTCTTCGGCGAAGTCAATACTGGAGAAGCCACTGAAGCTGCTGACGGAAGAGGACATTTCTCAGCTGACGCGCGAGGATTGCCGCAAATTCCTCAAGGAGAAAGGTTCTCTCATTTCCTCTCTGATTTTTTGTTAATTAGTTTTTGAATTTCTCTCGGAGAGCTTTTTCCTCTTTTCTTTATTTCTCTTTCCCCGAGAATGGCGGCTGACACGTGTCGTAACAGGAATGCGAAGACCTTCTTGGAACAAATCCCAGGCGATCCAGCAAGTTCTCTCCCTCAAAGCTCTCTTTGAGCCCGGCGACGACTCCGGCGCCGGCATCCTCCGCAAGATCCTCGTTTCTCACCCTCCAATTCCCTCTCGCGTGAGCTGTTTTCTACTTCGATTTCGCTTCTCTTTCCCGTCCCTTTGGTTTTGGTGTGCTGATTTTTTTATGTTGACAGGTCACAACACCGTCGACTGAGCCAAGCAACGACCTCGGAGCTTGTGGCCAGATTCCTTTTCAGGAAGATGATGGCCCTTGCCTCAGGAGAGATTCCCCCAGATCACCTGAGTTTTCTGGTGGCTCTGCTCACTATCTAGCCGACAAAGACACCCACATAACACTCTCTCCCAGGTCTACCTTTCTCCGCTTGTAATGTTGTTTAGTTGGTTTAATATCATTTCCCTGAAAAAATAGAAACTATGTGTTTAATGGCGAAGTTGGTCACAGAGTACTTTGCTTATATTTTAAAATCACATCCTTTCCATGAGAGAGTTTCGTGATTATATAGGGGCTTTATTTTGTATCTTTTGTGTTGGTGTTTCCAGATCTTCTTGTTTTTTTTCTGAAATGACTAGCTTTCATCATTGGAATGTTTATCTGTTTTAGGAACATGAGTTTTAGGTTAGTCCATTTACTGTATAAACCAAAGCTTAATATATATGGGTCTCGCTATGATGTGCTTCTTGTCATATAAACCAATTTGCTACTCCAATGTTGTTGTCTGTAATATTTGCAGCAGAAGCCCAGCAGAAACAAGTGCGCTGGCTGGGCAAATGACGATATTCTATAGTGGAAAAGTTAACATATATGATGGTGTACCACCTGAAAAGGTAACATTATTGTGTCCTGCCTAAAAAATGGAAAACCTTGATGGCATGTTTTTTTGATTATGCATCTCTCTCTCTGTACATTGTTTTGCAGGCTCGGTCAATCATGCACTTTGCAGCCAATCCTATTGATTTTCCTGACAGTGGTGTTTTTCCTTCTAGTCGAATGATTTCCAGGCCCGTGAGTAAAGGTACCAAAGCTTTTGTCAGTTGATAGATGGATGTTTCAAACTTGAAATGATTTTGTTTCCATGTGTGTTATCAAACTGGAAAAGTGAATGGACCTGCTTTTCTGACAGATGTTGTACATCTTTGCACCTTTTTGCGCCAGATGTTTATCTAGTTTGAATCCAATTTTCTATTTCTAGAATCAAGTTTCAAACAAATAGATAATTTGATGAAACTGTGATTCCATTTTGCAGAAAAGATGGTGGAGCATCCTCATTATGGCCTTGAGAAGGCAAATGCTTCTCGTGATTCTGGTACAAAACAGTGCTCTCGCATTACCTTAAAGATATAGAAACCAGTTATTTCTAATGATGCTTAAACACCTGCTTTCACTTTACATGCTATGCGTCTTCGTGTTCACTTTAGGCAGATAAATTTGACTTGCTTCTTCTGCTTGATATTATGAACTGAAAATCCTGTGAAGTGTTAACCATAGTAGTTCTTGTGTGTGTGTGTGTTGGTCTTTCTGAAGATGCGGAGGGTCAGGCGAACAGAAAAGTGTCGTTGCAAAGATATCGTGAAAAGCGGAACGAGAGGTAGGTACTTCGAAGAAACGATCCACAAATACTTAGTGGTTATTTCCAAAAGATCGGGGGGATACTAATGTATGTGTTTTCTTTGCGAGGAGAAGATTGTTTAAGACCAAAAAGGCTCCAGGAGTGGGATCATCTAGCTTGGAGATGTATCTGAACCGTAGTCAGCCACTGATGAACGCTGCTGCATATTCACAAAACCCTAGTGGCGGCACAGGAGGAGAACACCAGTTACCTCAAAACCAGACAAGAAGCCCCAATTTTTCAGTTGATCTGAACTGTGATCTAAACAGTGAAGGTAAGAACTAAGAAGATAATCAAATCATATTGAAAATTATAAATGGTTCAAATGATTTTCCGTCAAAGCTCTCATCGATTGTGTTTTCTAGATATCTAACACGATGCTTAAAAGCCGGGTTAAGCTCAATACACGAAGGAGAGGAACAGTTGATGTTCTTTTTTGAAAAAAGTGCCGTGTACAAGAAGGGATAAAAAAAGCAGACAAGGAATGTTCATTGTATGGAAGAAACATGGCTCAAGAATGAGCTGGAGGAGAAGTCTTGTGATCTCGATTATCTGTTTTCTTTTTGTTGTTGTTTTGTTTTGGGTCTGTAGTTTTGAGTTAGGTTAGTGACGGGAATGTTCTTTGTTTCAACATAGAGGCAAAGAGAGAGTGAGAGAATGGCTGGGGGATTTTTCTTCCGGTCTGTATTATGTAAATGTTGACGCTTCTGAAAATGAGACCTCTTTTTTTTAATTTGATACCAAAACTTTTGAGTTTCCATTGCTACCAGAGCCGGTCTTTGACTACAAACACGCTCATGAACACACGAGATTGGGGGGTTAGTAGGTTTGTTAAAGGGGCCAAAAACTCATATTAGTCCTCAAAATCAGTTGACTTAGTTTTGTAAAACTTATGTATAAATGTCTCAGGTTTGAAGCATGGACACGACTTCTTCTCCTTTCTTCATGACCATGAATCCTTCTAATTATTGATAATGTTTAATTCATCGATATGCAAGTATGTATCATGTTTTTTTGTTTTCAAAGATTCTGTTCATGCCAAACAATTTAATATGTAGAAAAATAAATAAAAAAATCCATAAATTACTTGTTTTCAAATGTGCATAAAGTCTAATATTTTTTCTTCCTACATTAGAAAAGTGAAGACCCGGCTCTTTCTGTTATGGATCATGTAAGGAAGTAACGCGGTGCGAAAAGTCTGTCTAATGTTTTCTGCTGTGGTTTAAGTTGATTCAGTTTTAGTGAATTAACTTTTGTGTTGGAATCTTCTTAGAATTAGAATAGGTTTTGTTGAAAAAGAAAAAGAGGTAATGCAAAATTGTGATAAGGACACCATAGGTATGAGGTCATTTTATTTGTTTATTTTAAGGCATGAATGAGAGAGAAATTCAATCAAATCGACTATTGTCATGTGTGATTTTTTTTTTTTAATCTCCAAACAACGATGGATATGGTCGGAAACGCATCTCTAGGGTTGACACATGACGAGGGGTAGTTTAGTCTTTTACCAAAAAAACAAACCCAACCCAACTCTCTCTCTCTCTCTCTCTCTCTATATTTTTCCCCTAATTTCGAAAAAGAAGATATTCATTCTATTCGCGTGGTTTTGACGACGAAGAAGGAACAACGCATAACGATGGGTGAAGCCGTGAAGGTATCATCCTCTTTCTCCTCCGCTTTTGATTTTTCTCGCCGATTGTTTTCCGGTTAGGTTCCGGTTTTAGCGATTCGTTGATTCGATTCTACCATTCTGGATAAATCAATCGACGATTTCTCAAACTGTTTGTGGGGTTTAGCATCAAAATGATGTATTTATTGTGTTGGTAAAGGATGGAAGAGAAGAAGTGATTCAGGCTTGGTACATGGATGATAGCCAAGATGATCAGCGACTTCCTCACCACAAGGATCCTAAAGAGTTTATCTCTCTCGACAAACTTGCAGGTTTGTGTGTCTTTATTAATATGTGCTGCTCTCTCTCTGCTTCTTACATCTCTTCTCTCATGTAATGTTGCTGTGCAGAGCTTGGAGTCCTTAGCTGGAGACTTGATGCTGATAACTACGAAACCGATGAGGAGTTGAAAAAGATCCGCGAGTCTCGTGGTTACTCCTACATGGTTTGTGATTCTGACCCCATTATTTTATAATTGAGTGCTAAATGTTTGATTTTGATTAGGACACACACCACAGAGTGATGTTTAGCTGTTCAAGTCTTATTAACAAATTATATTATAAAGTTGAGTAGTGAGCACTTAGTGAAAGGGTGGGTTTATAATTAAGGATGTCTTGGCAGATTGTTTAAAGGGTAGATTTTTTTTCTGGAACAAGACGAGTAGTTTTACAGCTTTGAGTTTGATTCAGGACTTTTGTGAGGTATGCCCAGAGAAGCTTCCAAATTACGAAGAGAAAGTAAAGAGCTTCTTCGAGGAACATCTCCACACTGATGAAGAGATCCGTTACTGCGTTGCAGGAAGTGGTACGTGCCTTTTTTTTTTATTGGCTACTTTACTTTAAAAAAAAATAATATATCACTCCTCAATCTTTAATTTCCTTGGGAAAAAAGGCTACTTTGATGTGAGGGATCGCAACGAAGCTTGGATCAGAGTTTGGGTGAAGAAGGGAGGAATGATAGTCTTGCCTGCTGGAATTTATCATCGCTTCACCGTGGATTCTGACAACTATATCAAGGTTAACTTAAACTACTACATACGTGCTTGTCATTTATCATATATGTTTTTTTGGTTACTTAGAAAATTGAAAGCTCTGGTTCAAACAGGCAATGCGTCTTTTCGTGGGTGAACCGGTGTGGACACCATACAATCGTCCACACGATCATCTTCCTGCAAGGTACATATGCCATGTTTTCCAACTCATCGAAAGCACAACTCTGTGCTTGTTCTCTTATGCGAAACATTACAATAACAAGAAAACTTAATTGGTTTTGTCTCGCAGGAAAGAATATGTTGATAACTTCGTGAAGAAAGCCATTAACGCCTCTGCTTAGAGAGCGCGCTCTCTCTCCTGCTTCCAAAAAAAGAGAGGTTCTATAATAAACTTGGCCTACAATAAAGAGAGATCTTGAATCTATAATATGCATGTGGAGAATGATGGCTTTGGTATGCATGTGTTGTATACTTATTAATAACACTCTGTTCGTCTTTATTTACAATCTTTGCCGTGTCCGTTTTACGATAAATTGTATCGACTCAGTTTGATTGATCATATATTTTCCTGCGTACGTTTCTTTGTGAGCTGTGTTCAACTAAGGGAAAATAATAAGAGTTGTTTATTGCTGTGTGGGTAATATAATGAGCCTTATTATACATGTCAAATGTATTCTCTTTGTTTGTGAAAACTAACAATTTAAAAAAGAGAATTTTCCTAAAAGAAACAAAAAAAACTTATACATTGTTCTTTTAAATCATTTTAGGGGTTTTTGTCCACTCAGAATTAATTGTAATGGTAATCTCATTTTGATCCTCTAATTATACAATTAAAAAACTTCTAAAAATAAATTAGTTTCAAACATATTTTCAGTATTAATTTTTTTCTTTTTCTTTTTTTTTTTAATAATTTTTTAAGTTAATAAGAGCATCATATCTTTCGTGGTTATGTTTCCGCTTGGTCTTTCATCTTCATATTTTTTATATACTAAATCACAAGTCATATAACCAACAAATTTCTGACACATAACATTTATTTACCAAAAAAAAGTATCAACACGTTCAGATTTAAAAAAAAAACATATCAACTATATATTCCATCATGTCACGAGATCTATAACTTCCAAGCAATTAATTTAAAAATTTATTCTCCTTCTTTTTTTTCCCATTTTTCTTTGTTTTAAATGTAGCAAAAAATTGAATCTATACAAATTTATGTTTGGCCTTTATTGAGATTGATTTTATTTCCTTCTCAAATTACTACGTTCTAATTCTTCTCAATTCTCTTTGCATTATTTAATTTGAAGATGGTTACATTTCTACTATAAATCTTCAAAAAAAACTAAGTGTTTTGTCTGAAACTTGGTAAGAGTAAGTATATCTGATTCTGCTATATATGAATTGAGTTTTTACGTTTGTTATGGTTTGACAAGTTTAAAAATATGGTTTTATAGCATAACATATTCTTATAATCTGTGTACGAGTCTATTATATACAAATTAATTAATATATATTTTGTACTTTGAAGTTTCAGGTTAGTGATGACTGCACGTGAAAGGGATGGAGAAGAATACCAAAACGCAAGTTAAAAAAAAAATCCCAAGATATGTTTTCTTTTATATTCAATAGGACATTTTTTTCTTTTTACTGGGCATCAGATTGCAAAACTTTCGAATAAATACTTTCAGTAAAAGTTTAATGTTTTTTATTATTTATTTTAGTTTTAGTTTTAGTTTTAATTTTATTTTATTAAAAATAAATAGATTTATATTTTTTAAAAGACTTATAAACTAAACTAAACGAATCATATATAATATTTAACTATTTTTCTATTTGTTGGTATTTATTTATTATTTTTATATAAATATTGCTTCCAAACATGTATTTCTGAAACATCATAATAATCCATTTAACGTTATAACCTATTTTGTTTCAATGCGACACCTCTAATTTTAGCTTTTAGTTTATCCAACTCTCGAGAAATGTAACAAATAAAGATTTAGTTTTGATAGAAATTTTTTAAAATTCAACATTTACCAAAAAAAGCTAATTTTAATGCAAACAAAATTGGCCTGTGTATTGCACCGAATGATAATACTAGTTTAATTATAATTTAGAAACTAAATGATAAAAACAAAAAAATAAATTTTGGAAGCACCGTAGCCTATTGATTAAGGTTTAAAGGCTTCTACACTTAGGTTTGGGGTTCGAACCCCGGACTATATAATTTTTTGCAGATTACAAGAAATTCAGGTTTCAAATCCCGGAGAAGAGCGATTTATTAATGCAGACTACACAAAAAAAAGTTTACAAGGAAGCTTCAACGTGGTGCAAGTAAATCTGGTCAGGAATGGATTTTCATAGGACGGTTCTGATAATGCAGTTAGGCGTAGATCTTCAAAAGGCATGTAGTATTGTCGGTTGTCGATTGTCTATGTAATCTTTCTCATAAATATAATATCATAATAAATCAACGTAAAAAAAAAGCAAAAAATAAACTAATGATAGAGTGACACCATTAAAATGAGTCTCTTCAACTTTATCAAAAGGTTTTTCTTCAACAATCGTCTCTCTTTCTTTCCTCTCCATTTTCTATTTTCTTCATTATTATTATTGTTAGAAACATGTCGAGAATCTCCCAGCTCAGAGCGCTCTAAGACTCCAACTGGTGATGAAGAAAACAAATTGTGACGAATGTTTTGTTCCTCGAAATTTATACCAATTAGGTTAAGTTTTTGGTCAAATTATTGATAGGTAGATCCTACTATTTTCCTCTAAATTCCTCATAGAGGAATGAATTTATAAAGACTAAATTCCCTCTGCAATTCTGATGAGGAATCAAATGTACAAAAATTTCTATCTTTTACTTTTTCAGTTCCTTGAAAATTTATTTTTCATTTTGTTCATTTTTCTATTAATCTGGTGGTCACCAATCAAATAAGTGAAAAATCGAAAAAAACATTCGTCTTTTTTTACTCATTTCCATGAAACTTTGAAAGGGTAATTTATGTTATCATCGTCGAGGTTTTCTTTTTGATGTGTCTTGGTTCACTGGCGAGTGTAAAGTCGGTGTCACTTCTCTCGTTCCTCATTCCTCATTTTTCTTTTTCTTTCTCATTTCTTTTTCCTATTTCTTTCTTATCGGTTATAAACCACCTTGTTATTTTCATTGGCGAAAATTAATTATTCAACATGGAACAAGCTTTCTTTCACTGGTGGTGATCATTAGGTTTTTCCCTTATGTTCTTCTTCCATCGCGGTTCCTCCTTTACGAAAAATTATTGAGATTTCCTTTTTAATTTTGTTTGTGTTCGTTTTTGTTGATGTACATATACAGTTTAAATTGCACAATTAACTATTATAATCTAAGAGGCTGATTCACATTCAGAGATTTGAATTCCTCTCTTTTTTTTTGTTTAGTTGAATTTCTATGAATCTGAGATGTTGATATTTGTGCATGTTCTGTGTATATTTTCACATGTAAAAAAGATCAATTTAGTTAATGGTAGGACTTAGTATGCAGTATTATTTGATAGTGTTCAAATTGAAAATCAACTTATATGTTGTTTAAAATCAGAACTTGAATGCCTAATATGTTTGATGTTGTTAGCAAATGTGAGATTGAGTTTGAGTTTGATTGCCTATTAGGTTCTATGGTCTTGGCATATTTGTGTCATGTTGTTTTGTGGTTCAATACAATTTGTTTTTCATTTTGGATGTATATGAATTCCTTTAACGAAATCTTTATTTTCATGGTTTATAGGAATAACTTACGAATTGTCAAAACACATAATTGAAGAAAAAATTGAATTTCTTGTTGATAAGATTAACAACAGATGCAAATTGACGATTCTAAAGATATTGAAGATGGTTCTTAAAGAGTACAACGAAGTGTCGAAAGACTCTGTCTTTGGTATTATTGTGGCAATCAATGAACACAATCTTGGATATCGGGGAAGGTTATTCACAGCTTCATATACAAACAACTAATTAGTTTCAAACTACACGAGTTATGGTTTCTGTTTGCAAGGAGGTCTATTTGGTTTTCGATAATGTCATATTGTGACTGGACTCAAATGCAAAGAAGAACCCAATATAGACTTTGAAAATTAAAAGGATGATAAGGGGTTATGGAGTAGGATGCTTATGTGAAATGGAATGATCAACATAAGACAACTAAGGAGGAGCACCTTAAAGTCTGTAACAAAGTGTTCATTTTTGGACATGGTGAGCCTAGTGTATATGTGTGTTATACATGAATTGGTCACTGCTAAGGATGACAAGATGTATATCTCTTATGTTTGGTAAATAAGATGTATCTTTGGGGTCTTCATGTTTATGATGAGCTAAATGCATCAATACTCAAAGCAAAGAAAATTGTGCATCTGAAGAACAATTAAATGTTGGATGGATTTTTCTATGTATTTTAGATTTGGCTTATGGAAGCGAACCCAAACATTGACACTTTGTTGGGTAAAAAGATCAGGCATCATCAAATTGAGATGTCGGAATTGGATAGGAGCTGAAAAAATATCCTATCACGATATCAAATACACAAAATACGGCTGAACCTGGATGAACTCGGTTAAACCATGACTCAAAGACTTATTCGGTTCGGTTGCTGGCCCAGTTTTTAAAGCATTGAGGTTTTTCAGATCATATTAAAAACAAAACTTTGATTTACTTATTATCCTCCAAATTCTCCCTTAAAACATAGCTAAAGGGTAACACAAGAAATGAAAAAAAGAAGAAAAAAAAAAGACTTAGACAAGAGTCCCGCCTTTGACGTACTCAGTGAAAGCCAAGGCCACGAGGCCGAGCATGGCGAATCGACCATTCCATAGCTCGGCATCTGACGTCATAAACCCTTTGGACTTTGACTCTGCCCTTATTCCCTTGAACAATGGAATCATCGATGCCAACGTTAGCAACGCCGTTGTTCCTAGAAACCATCCGACTCCACCGTCGGAGATTTGAGCAAACACGTTCTCTCCCTTCAAAAGCTCCACCGCAATCGCCGCTACGAACCCTACCATAGCGAGTCTCCCATTTATTCTTTCGGGCGCTGGACCGCTAAACGCTAAAAGATCTCCAAACTTCGTACTCACCTATAAAACAATTGACAAATCATTCAACCCACACTTGCATAATGAAATTATAATGATATTATCGTATTACCGACTTTTATTCCTTTATTTTTTTTAATAACCAAGATTAATCTCTGAAGTCTACCGTAGGATATTCTTGCTATTTAATATTCATTTAACCATGACTAAAACACAATAAAGAAAATTCGAACTATATATGGTCTCCAAAATCTAAAATAAATTCTTCGACCACCATGAGTTGATTAAGATATTAATGACTGATCATTAGATCATACCTTAGGCTTGCTAAGTGGTGGAGGAGAATACAACGGCGTCTGTGGTGGAGTGGCCGAGGTCGAAGGCAGAGGAGATTCTTCCTTGATAGGATCGTCCTTAAGAAAGGGTTAACGCAACGAATGGTCAGAATTAAAAAAAATGTCAAACAAGTAACGTAGGGAAGATTTGCTGTATAATAGGATGCACTGTAATTACGTATATACCTGAGCCATGCACCTGACTCCCACCAAAGGATTCCTATTGGAGAAGACTTGGTTTGTGTTTCTGATGTTGCGAGAGCCCAATCCACCGGAAGGAGCGGCGAACACTGACAGCATGCTAAACGACGCCGTTGCCATTTCTGATTAGGTTTGTACAAGCGAAAGATGGAGTAGGAAGAGAAGTAGTGAATGAGATAGACTCAGGATCATCTAATTTATAGAGTGGGTGAAGGTGAATGATAGGTCCAGTATTTTTCTAAATTTTTATTTATTTATTTTATATGGAATGTTTATTTTCTTTTTATTGTACTATCATGATGCCACCACAGTTGGGAGAAAAATAGGAATGAAATCATTTATTTTTGAAAACAGGAATGAAATCCTTTATTTTTGAAAACAGGAATGAAATCATTTGACAAAGAAGAAAATTTGAAACCATTGAATTCTGAGCTAAATCTCGATGTTCCTACTAAAGAGATATTTTCCATCCTTATTTAGTTATTCTATACATGAAATCGTAGAAGTAAAAATAATATACATGCATTTGAAATTGAACGTTAAACAAATAAAAACACGCAGGAAATAAAATTTGAAAAAGAAAAGGAAAATGAAGTGGGGGATCTGAAAGAAGCCACATCTAGTTGAAAAGTGAAATCGAATTGACGACGTGGCTTGCTTCATCACACACACAAACATCTTACTTGTCGTTTTAATATTGGCCAAGGCACGTAAAAAGATTTATCCTACAGTATTGAAAACAAAAGCGTCACAAAATTTCACTCTCGAATGTTTTTGTTTCTGGTAGTTTTGAACGAGAGAGGTCGCATTCATTTTTGTATGGAGTTGGAACTTACTTAACTTCATTATGGCAGACCCATGATGACTCATTTTGGTCTTTTCTGTTTCCCATTTACAGCTGCGTGCCCAAATCTCCTACGTCCACTGTCTTAGAACCTTAATAATTAAGAACACAATTTTTTATACCCATAAAGTTTAATATTTTGCCAAAAATCTCAATCACTGTACATATGGTATACACATTGAAATAATTAGATATCCTGCTAAGATACTTCTTAGCTCTTATCCGAATTTCAATCATTTTGTTAAGCATGAATTGTTTAATTAGTTATGTTATAGTTTCTAATGCTTGCTTCAACATCAAATACGAAAGAATTATGACCATATATTTTTAGAGTGTTTAGAGTTTAAGGATATGAATAAGCCTTGCTTGTTTGCATGAGTGACATGAGACCAAAAATATTGTTCGTTTCCTTGTTGCAGGTCCTGCGATTTAGGACTTGCGAAGAACTTTGTTTGTAAAGATTCCAAAGAAGGTTTTAGCAAAGCCGAACAATAAGGCTCTGAGGCCCATAAGCCAAATAACATTTCAAAGATAGTAACTTAATAAGCACGGAAAAGACAAGAACACACAAAAGCATTTGTCTTTGAGTGAAAGAACTTTGCTTGTAAAGACTTGATATAAAGAGTGTGATTCTAGTAGATTCTGAGATGAGAAATAATGGAAGCCTAAACTTATTAAAAAACCCTCCCCCTCGGTGTCAAGATTTTTTTCTTCTTACTTTGCTCTCTTTTCTTAGTTCAAGTAGTTTGTTCTTTGAGTCGATAACGGTTTGAGATATTTTTTTTTCTTTTTTGACACACTTAGACACAACTTGCTGGAGGGATACTTTGTCTTGATTCTGAGCTGGTTTCAGACCATTGTGCCCCTCGCTTTCTTAACTGAGACCAAAGGTGAGTCAATGTTTTTTTATTATTTCTCGCCAACTGGAAAGCGACAGTACAACCCTGCATTTCGTAGGAGTTATTAAGTTTGGTTTCTGGGGAATACTTTCTTCTCAACTTTTTCTTTGTTTTTTTACAAAGTTCTTATGTTTTTATTTGTTTTTTCTCAGAGTTTAAGACATTTGAAGAAAGTATAATTATTACAATAAATTGTAATTTCTTTTTCTCTATATTTTAACATCCATTTTCATATATATATTTTATATATTTCAACAATTATATAAAAAAATGTATGGACATAAGAAGTGTGGATGCAAAATTGTGAACATATAAGAAAAATACGTGAACATAAAAAGATGTGGACATGGCTGGATAAAAAAATGTAGAAAATCTCTTTAAATTTTCGTGGATGAGGTTTCATGAACTAAGTTTCATAGATGTGTTTTCTTGGACAAGTTCTTATATTCCTAATCATCTTACATAATTTCTTAGTATCTGTGCACAAGTGCTTTATGCATACCGTGTAGTGTTTATGTACATTCCCAACATATTTTTTTGGTCATTATTACAAATTATAATGTATAAAATCTATATTAATGTATAAAATAAGTTATAATTTTTTCTCTTCTACATTTTGATATCCATAATGTATATATTTTTTGTAAATTTATAATAAATTTTGATGTCCATGTGAACAAGTTCTTGTGAACAAGGTTTTGTGGACACTATTTTGTGGATATACATATTTCTATATATCATATATGATTGTGTGGACACCGTTTTATGGACATGCATATTTTTATAGAGCATTTCGTCGAACAACTTGAATGAGTTTTTTATGTGTTTTCCATTTTGATTTTTTGTCCATATAACATTCAAATTATTTTCTCAATAAATTAAGTTATTTTACATACTTTGTTTCAAAACTCAAAAGTGAATACATCAGCCAAACAATGAACAAAACCATCAAGGAACAAAATAAATCTAATCCACAAAATAAGAAGACTTTGTACATAAACAAGGAAACACACAACTTTTTTTTTGAAAAGAGGAAAAATAAGAGTGAAGCACATACTTACTTCTCTAACGAAAGAAAATAAACAATTAAGGTAACTATCATCCATCCACTTAAGCAAAATAATCGATCCAGTTCTCAACGTTCTCAGCGTTTTTATGTTTGCCACCACGAGATTGGTGATGATGATACAAATAATTATAGTGTTGATAAGGAGAGTAAGGAGACGCATACATCATCTGGTGAGGCATCATGGTTGGTTTTGAAATCAAATGAAACTAGAGGTGAAAGAGAAATCAGTGAGATTAAAATTCATGGATTTGGGAAAATGATTTTGAGATTCGAAATAAGAGAGAGAAGAAATCTTTTGTTTATTTAAAATAAAGAAAATATTGAGAAGAGAAGAGAAAGAACCATGGTTAGTTTTCTCTGGTTAGTCTTTGTGTAGTCTAGTCAAATATAATGTGAGGGTATGAAAGATTTTACGGAGTCATAATGTGTGTGGCAAGCAGGAGTGTCTTATTGAATAATACATAAGACATAAAGTGTCTTAGAGAGTAAAAAATTCTTGTTCTTTTCAGTTTACGAACGTATGACACTCGAGTGAAAATGAGTTTATGCTAAAAAATTTTGTAACAGAGTTTATGCTAAATTAAGAGACTGTTTATTACATTTAAACATCACAAAGTTAGTTCTTGTAAAATAGCAATTGAGTTGCAGAAAAATACCTGAAACTTATAGTTGCCGCTTGTGAGCTTAAGGTTTATGATACTCTTTCAATAATTAAAGTCATTGAACAACTTCATTAACTTGTTTTTTAACACTATCTTTTTATCTTATTAGAATTGTTTGAAACTATTACATTATACAAAAATCGACCTACAAAGAGAAAGCTAATGACTTTTTTTGCATAAAAAGTGGAGATAATCTTTAATACATTAGTGAGATATCATGAAATTTTTATTTTAAAGTTTGAAGTAAATATGTAGATTTTCCCGCATCCATATTAGAACTCAGACTTCTATACCTTTTATGCTGATACAACATTTCTCATAATTTATATATGCTTTCTATTGTCTTTGTCAATTCTGTTTAGTGTTCATTTTAGGAAGCTAAGATGAACAAATTGAAAAAATTGAAAGTAAAAGACGAACGAAAACAACCCAAAACTCTAAAACGGAATATTAGAGCTAGAAAACAAAACACCAAAAACACAAAAGCCCAAAAAACTCTTAAGAATCCGGTGCTAAAAACAAAAACTTCTATAGTTATTGTCGTTGCTGCAACAATGCATCAGATCCATCGATACCATTCAGAAGACCAGTTTTTAACTCTCTGCGTACTATTACAATAGATTTCCAATGAAAAAGATCTCTAACTAAATCTAAAGAACACCAAATTATCACTGATGCAGCTGGAAACCACCAACGAAACACCACCACCCTCAAATCTTCAAATTGAGAACTAAATCCACACATAAAGCTTCACCATATATAACATACAATAGTTTTTAAACTATCATATTAAAAGCAACATACGTTGACCGACAGAAGCAACAAGCTCTAGGACTGCATCCGGGATAATTCGGTGTTAGCCCATGACATTCTCTTTTTCAACTGTCCTTACGGCCCATGAGTGTGTATGAGGGTAGGTCGACCCTCTGAATTCTTATTTGCACATGTTGAACGTGAACTTCTTAAACCACCAATAAACTGACTCAACTACGACATTTTCCATGCTTTTTACAAGATGGAGCATATTGTGGTCTATTAAATATATTATTTGGTTAAATTAATTTGTTGTAAAGGGTGGACACATGATTTCGCCGTCAAAAAAGAAAGAAAGAAGTCGACAAAAAAAAGGAAACAAAGAAATCAGATATGGTTTGCACCTGTACGTAGTTTCCTGGTAGCTCAGGTCAACAAGGTCAAGTCAAAAGTGATGAGCTCTTCATAATGAGTCGACAAAAATATGATTAACAAATACAGCATTCTACCCAAATAGAGGCACCTTTTCTTGAAACGGAACTTTTTTTTTCAAATGAAGAAATACTATATTATATAAGTGAAACTTTAACTAGAGAAATAAGAATATTGGTGATGATATCACATGGACCTTCACGTGATTCTAATATTCAATTTTGCCTGGTTGGTCGTCAGATAGTGCTGGTGGAACCTCGACGGATTTTTTGGATAAAATTCGATTATACATACCAATACCATTGGGGTCCTAACTCATTATTATTATTTTTTTCAATTGTTTGTCTTGCCAAATAAAAATTTATATGGTTTGTATTAAGACTGGACAAATTAGTTGGAATCAAAATACCATACCGAATTTAAACAAGAGATCATAAATTCACGTTCAAAAAATAATAAATTTCTAATAATATTTATAATATTTTAAGTATTTCAAATGAAAATCAAATATAGATCCAAAGCATAATGTACATTCAAAAAAAAATAATTCTTGTATTAGTTTAAATTTTAAAATTAAATTATATTCATCAGTTCAAAATTTTAATTAGTTTAATGAGAATATCAAAACTATTTGAAGTTATCTGAAATTATTATTTAAATCATCCAATATTATTTTAAAATATTAATACTAAATGAAATTTAAATTTAATATTTAATTTAATTATTCAAAACTGAATTAATATGTTGTTTATTTTTTTTATTCCTTGATTTTCAATTTGTTATCCGAATTAACAAAAATATATATTAAATTTGACAAATATCCAATTTTTTTTTAAAAAATCTATATATATATATATTTATAATATAAAATTTTAAAAGAAAAACGCTAACCAAACAATAACGGACAAATAAATACTCATGCTATACTATCACATTTTTTGAAATGGTCGATAAAAACTGAACGTGGTAGAAAGGAACAAGTGTCCAGGTACATTTGCAAAAGAGTCCTTAAAGTAATCAGATTGGTCTTTAAAAAGAGCCTCCATACTCGCACTTCTCTACTTCCACTTCAAAACAGAATCAACTATCCAATTCTCTCTCTCTCCCTCCACTAGAGAAAAGCTTGAACCATAGCAAATTCACATTTTGATTCTCCTTCAATGGCCTCCATGTCCACCGCCTTCCCCAAAACAACTCCTTTCCTCTCTCATCCTCTCGCCAAATCCGATTCCCTGATCGCAACCACCGTTTCATTTCCCTCCAGCTCGAGATCTCGCAGCCTCCGAAGAGCCACTCGCGGCGTACGATCCGCGCTGATCGAGCCAGACGGCGGGAAGCTGGTGGAGCTTGTGGTCCCGGAGCCGCGACGAAGGGAGAAGAAGCACGAGGCGGCGGATTTGCCGAGAGTGAAACTGACGGCGGTCGATTTGCAGTGGATGCACGTGTTGAGCGAAGGCTGGGCAAGTCCTCTTAGAGGGTTTATGAGGGAAGCTGAGTTCCTTCAAACTCTTCATTTCAATTCGCTTCGTCTCGACGACGGATCCGTCGTCAATATGTCTGTACCTATCGTTCTTGCCATCGATGATGAACAGAAAGCCCTCATCGGAGAATCGAAACGTGTCGCGCTTGTTGATTCCGATGATAATCCAATCGCTATTCTCAGCGAGTAAGTTCATCCCTCCCTGTTAATCTTGATCTGATGTGGTTTTGGGCCTGGGGGACTATGGGCTTCGGCCCAGAACCATCTGATATTAAAAGAAAAAATTGAAGCCCTTTATAGTTTGCTTTAACAAATATGTGCTTGTTTGTTTTGGTTTCCTCAGCATTGAGATATACAAACATCCCAAAGAGGAAAGAATAGCTAGAACGTGGGGCACGACCGCACCGGGCTTGCCTTATGCAGAAGAGGCGATAACCAATGCTGGAAACTGGCTCATTGGTGGTGACCTAGAGGTTCTTGAGCCTGTCAAGTACAACGACGGGCTTGACCGTTTCAGGCTTTCGCCATTTGAACTCCGGAAAGAGCTTGAGAAACGTGGCGCGGATGCTGTCTTTGCGTTCCAGCTCAGGAACCCTGTTCACAACGGACACGCCCTTCTCATGACTGACACTCGCCGGAGACTGCTTGAGATGGGTTACAAGAACCCGATCCTTTTGCTTCATCCACTTGGAGGGTTCACCAAGGCGGATGATGTTCCTCTAAGCTGGCGAATGAAACAGCACGAGAAGGTGCTAGAGGACGGTGTTCTTGATCCGGAGACGACTGTGGTTTCCATATTCCCATCTCCTATGCTTTACGCTGGTCCAACCGAAGTGCAGTGGCATGCAAAGGCTAGGATCAATGCTGGTGCTAACTTCTACATTGTGGGTAGAGATCCAGCCGGAATGGGTCACCCTGTGGAGAAACGTGATCTGTATGATGCTGATCACGGGAAGAAAGTACTAAGCATGGCTCCTGGACTCCAACGGCTCAACATTCTTCCTTTCAGGGTACATTTAAATCTGCATACTCAACCTCGGTATCTCCTTCAAAGATTTAGGCTTTTGAGTTCTGATTTTTCTGGTTACAATCTGTTTAGGTTGCTGCGTATGATAAGACACAAGGCAAGATGGCCTTCTTTGATCCATCGAGGGCTCAAGATTTCTTGTTCATCTCTGGCACTAAGGTAACTACAACTTCTCAGACTCATTGAGACATAATAGAGTACAGAGTGTTCTATTTCTGATTAAAACTTGAATTTGGTTTGGTTCTATAGATGCGAGGACTGGCAAAGAACAAAGAAAGCCCACCAGATG
Organism: Brassica rapa; assembly: GCF_000309985.2. NCBI lineage: Eukaryota > Viridiplantae > Streptophyta > Magnoliopsida > Brassicales > Brassicaceae > Brassica > Brassica rapa. Next base: position 12,203,847 of record NC_024795.2, read on the forward strand.
GATTTATGTGCCCCGGAGGCTGGAAAGTGCTTGTTGATTACTACGATAGTTTGAGTCTATCCGGAAATGCCAGACTCCCGGAAAAGGTTCCGGTTTAAGACAAGAGTAAACCCATTTCTTTGTTTTGCTTTACTTTGTGTTGTAAATTAATAACGTGGGTAGTTTCTCAAAGATCAACATTATGATCGAAGTCGAACTATCTTATTCTAAGGTTTGGAAAAAGCTTATATGAAAAACGGTGTTGAAAATTTTGAAATATACAAGATCTGGCACTTTTTTGGACTTATATATATATATATATATATAGTATATGCATTTTTGTCCCTTTTAGATCCCTTTACCCGGATAAACACACTCGCAGTCGCAGCCTAACTTACCAATTGAACATCTATTTGGTTGTGTACATACAATACATTTGTGTGTTGTAGATGTGCTATATATATGGCAACCGATGCGTGATTGCGTATGTTCAGTATAAAAATTTGGTTATGTATTTTTGGAAATTGCTTACTCATTGGTTTAAGACAGAAGGTCGAAAAGAAGAAAATGGTTACTTACCTCCGGAAGCTGATCAAACTTGTACTAGTAAACAGTGTATATATGGCGATTATCATATCCAAGGAATCAGGCCCGGCGCTTAGGGATGCTGACGGTGCAGTTGCACTAGATCTAAAGGCAACAATTTTTAGTTAGTATTTTTAGGGCATTTTTCAAAACTGTAGGGACCTTCGGTAAAGTTGTTCTTATGAAACAAATTACACATGGCTCACAAAACGAATGAGCGGATCCTGGAAGGGGTAGTGGACATCCCTAAACATGGGTCTTTATTAGAAACAAACCAAACATGGGCTCGGAGCCTTAAATCTTATTAGGCATAGAAATTTTACCCGTATCCGAAAATCCGAACTAGAACCAACCCGGAAAATCAGTTCGGGTTTTACCTTTTTGGGTCTTGTTGTGGAGGACCAGCGGCTTTTAAACCCGACCTGAACCCGAAATTCATGGGGTACCTGAAATACCCAAAACTTCTAGTATATATCATATATATATGGGTGTTTCAGTATATTTTTAGTATTACGGTTTAGGTTTTTGAGTATAATTTTGGGGTTTTGGTAAAATTATAGATTTTTAAAAATATAATTCAGGTAATCAGATAAAATTTTAATATTTTTCATGTCTTTGGGTCAGATTTTGGATAAAATTTTGAAAAAAATGAGTATTTAAATATTTTTAGGTATTTTTTTTTGTTTTTGAGTATTTTTCGGGCCAGACACGACATAACCCTAATTGAACCCGACATTACCTGAACCGAATCAAAATCAACAAATTTTAGTTACCTATTGGATCCAACTATTCAAGACTCGAACCATATCAGATCTAAACCCGAATCGACAAATTCTAATTACCTTTTTGTATTTAAATATCTAAGACACGAAGAACCTGGACCCGATAAGCCTATACCCCAAACCCTACTCCAATGGCCATGCCTAATTCTAATGGTCTTTAGTGCTTGACTGGTTTTTCCGCTATCACCCGCAAACGCAGCTTTTGCGGTTGGTAGCGGTTGACATCGTTTTGAAACAATCATATAAACCGCTACAAATCGCTTCAAACTGCACCAAATCTCTTAAAATCAAAAGCTAGTTCCAACTAGCGTTTGCGGTTGCGGACGGTTGCGGGTGGATAAATAAATATAACTTTTTTCAGAAATATTTAAAAAATTTAAAATTAAAATTTAAAAATGAAAATATTATAAATACAAATATATACATATTTTATATAATAGTTTAAATTCACAAACAGTATCATAATTTGTTTTATAACAACTTTAAAATAACTAACTATTCATTAGAATTTTTTTAAAATTAATATACATACATATATAAAGATATACACATATATTAAACGAAACAAAATATTCTTTTAAAAGTTTAATATGAATCTTCAAAAAATGTAACTAAAATTATAACTTTCAACTAATTTAAAAAATTAAATAAATAAACTTAATATTATTATTAATCATATTATATTGATAATGATTATATTTTATTACAATAGTATGTTTTTCTATTTTTATAATGTTATAATATGTTAATATTGATAATTTATTATTAAACCGCTACAATATCTTATACTCAACCAGTCACAAATATCCTGCAAACGCAACAATATTTAAACATTGTGCAAGTTATACCAAACATTTAATAACACTTGAAATCACAATCACCCGTATCCGCAAACTTCCGCACCCGCAACCATAACTGCTGCGTTTGAACCAAGTTGGGCTCTTTAGTCTACCTTTTGACCGCTTGTTAATGCATATTCAAATCAATTTTTCTACAAAGGCTTTTAAATTCTCTTAGGGCTTATTGTATCTGGAGTTTGAGAAAATTCTGAGGATTTCATATTTGATGGAATTTAATGGGGATTTAAGGATTTTGATGGATGTTTTAGTGGGGATTTGGTAGAACTTTAAATTAAAAAAATAAAATAGATTTGGTAAGATTTTTACCGAGAAAGTTTCAAAACAACACAAACATAACTGATCCATAAGATTACTCTTCGAAGACTTGTATAGAATTGTCTTCTCCGCAAAAAAAAAGGAAAGATTAAAAAAATTACATCTCATATGAGAAGAGGCCAAAAGCCAAACTTACCCTCTTCTTCTTGTCATGTTTGAAACAGTGGGATGATAGTTGAGGTCGGGCTGAGATTGTTGTTGGGACATAATCAAGCTTCAAGCTTCATGGACATAATCAAAAATCTTTCACCGGACCAAAGCATGCAACCTCCTATAAATTCAAAATTCAAGTAGTCCACAATGACATAAATCATCAGAATCTGTTGATTCATCGAAATCAATGGATTCATCAAAGAAGATGACATTTTAGATGATGAATTACCATCACATCACAGCGACTAACCCATAATTGATCACATTTTTTTGGCTGGAAATATTAAGGAAGAGAACGAACAATTGTTATTACTTTTGTTTTGTTTATTTGAAATACCATGTGATGAGATGGTATTTCATCCTAGTGAATTTGCACGGCAAATTGTTTTTTCAAATAATTCAAAATAATTCTTGATATATATTGTTGGAAAAATCCATATTTTCCAATAAGGGAGGATTTGATGGAATTTATATAAATGATCAATCCAATAACCTTGGATTTATAAGAACTTTTATAAATGCCAAATTCAATAAGGGGATTGAGAAAAAAATAAAATTCCATGAAATCCTTTGTTCAATAAGCCCTCCTAAGTATATCAATTGCGAGCTTATAAATATTTTTCTCCTCCTTAATGAGATAATGCACAAAAATTGTTAAAGGGCGAGTAATCTTTTACCATATTATTAGCAGCTACTGAATTACGTAGAAAAATATTTTAAATAACAGTAAAACAAGTTTTTTTGAAGACTTGGAATTGGAATACATAATGTAAGTATATACAACCAGAACACTTTAATACTATCTTAAAAGATAGTTGACATACCGTTGTTATTTACAACTTGTAGAGTGAAAATCATCTCCCAACAACTGCTTTATCAAGAAAACTCAAGATCTCAAAAACCTCTTTCATTGAGCATATGGCACTTACCGTTTTGATTAATCGTTGACCATGTGAGATCTTATACTCTTCTGAGACTTATGTTACAACTATGTTGAGTAAAATGACGATGAATCTAATATGTATCCCTCGCTATAAAAATTTGGACCTATTTTATAATTTTATGTTATACTTAAATTTCGTATGTTATTGTGTCATAAATAAATTTGGAGCCAGCCACAATATTTACCGGGGGCAATACCATAATTAAATCTCAATATAAATTTCTATAATTATTAAACATATTAAAATAATTAAGCATATATATCCAGATATTACAAATTTATTGAAAACTATATAACATTTTTAAACGTAAGCTTATGTAAAGACAAAAAATCATATCTGAAGTATTAATTAAAATAGAAGTGTTTGATTACTAAAAAGAAATTAATAATTAAATGATTTTGAAAATTTAGACAATAGAATATGAAAAAAAAATGATCATTAGTTTGAAAAATCTTAGGTTCAAACTGTTTTCGAGCAAAATATTAGAAGGGGTCATTTGAACCCCTTCTCTTCAATGTACCTCCTCTACTGCTCTAAATTACTTGCGGTTGCTATCATCTGCGTCGGAAAATATATCCAGATCGACCTATAAACCTTATAGTGTGTGAACCAACATTGTGATTCTTGACTTTTGTCGTGAAAGACAAAAGCACTGTAGATGTCAAGTTCCTAAATCATACAAAAAAAACATGAAGTAAAACTTGTTTGTTTTATTCAACTAATGTAAATAGAAAATTATTTCTTCAATCCATTACTAATTAGTCAAGCACTGACATGGACTAAACATGACTAATTCTTAAGATGTGGTTGTTCATAAAATGCCATAATTTACAATGTAAAAACTGGTAAACTCTCTTCAGATAAGTGCCATATTAGTTGTGGAGAGAAAGACGTGTGGCATTTAATTGTTTTAAAATGCTTAACAGAAAACATAAAATCTAATAGTATAGTAAGGTCAAAACCAAAATGAAACTCTAATTTTTTTTACATGTATTAGTTATTGCTTCAAGTTACCAATAAATTGATTCATGTGAGAAAGCTTACCATTCGTTACAATTTCAAAGTTCAACCGTCCATGAAGATCACTTCTCTCATCGACCGGCAAAGATCCCTTGCAACTTTTGACTTGTTCCGCAGATCAATTCATTTTCAAGCAACCCAACCTCTAAAATGCAATTAAAACTTACTTTTGCCAGTGTCGCATTTCAGCATTTGAGATCATCAAAGACAGGAAAGTAAAAGAGTAAGTGACAAGGCATTATCTCTGATCCACTACGGCTCTAAAAAAATGAAGAAATAAGCATATATGTATAAATATTGGTTTTAACGAATTGGTGATACCAAACATGAAGATGGAATGAAAAATCATCGACATGGACGAAGTTAGTTTCAGAAAAGTCGAAAACCACTCGAAGAGTTCGGGGCTGTTTTTTTTTTTTTTAACGCTGATTTATTATGATCTTACAATTATGATATAGGAAATATTACATAGACGATTCGACAACCGACAATACTACCTGTCTTATGAAGACCTACGCCTAACTGCATCACCTGAGCCGTCCTATGAAGATCCACGCCTGACCAGATGTACTTGCACCATGTTGAAGATCCCTTGCAAGCTTTTTCCTCTGTAGTCTGCATAATTGTTTAATAAACCGCTCTCTCCGGGACTTGAAACCTGGATTTCCTGTAATCTGCAATAAATTTGCATAGTCTGGGATTTGAACCCCAGACTTGGGTGTAGAAGCCTTTAAACCTTAACCAACAGGCTACGGTGCTTCCACAGTTCGGGGCTGTTTGTTTCACTATTTGTCATATGCATCCAAATGCTTCATTTGTATGATCTATTCAGATAATCCATTTAGATTTTTGTGATTGTTTGTTTGTCCATCCACATAGCTCATCTAGATAAATCATCTAAATAAATTTTATGTTTGTTTCTTTATTTTTATTTCCTTTCAAATGAGTTCAGTAAGCAAATTACCAAAATATCTTTGTGTTGATTTAATCATATGTTTGATATTAATTTTAACTATATTACATTTAATTATTTAGTTTAATATATTTACATTAGAATTATTTCAAAATTAACGAGTTTCTTTTTGCGGTTTGGACGGAAGAAAAGATTTTTCGGTTTTAACGAGAAAACACATTTTCGGTTTTGGCTGGAAAATACAAATTTTCGGTTTTGGCGAGAAAACACGTTTTTGCGGTTTTGGCGGAAAAACATGTTTTTGGCGGGAAAATGCGTTTTGCGGTTTTGGAGGGAAACACGTTTTTGCGATTTTCGCGGGAAAACGAAATTTTTTAGTTTTGGCGAGAAAACGAGATCTTTTGTTATTGGCAGGAAAACGCGTTTTTGCGATTTTGGCGGAAAACGCGTTTTTGTGGGTTTTGCGGGAAAACACGTTTTTGGCTGGAAAACGTGTTTTGCGATTTTGGCGGGGAAACACATTTTGGCGAGAAAACGCATTTTGCGTTTTTTTGGGGTTTTCGCAAGAAAACGAGATTTTTCGGTTTTGGCGGAAAAACGAGATTTTTCGGTTTTGGCGGGAAAACGCGTTTTTCGGTTTTGGCAGGAAAACGAGATTTTCGGTTTTAGCGGAAAAACACATTTTTTTGTTTTGGCGGGAAAACACGTTTTTGCAATTTTGGCGGGAAAACGTGTTTTGTGTTTTGGCGGAAAAATGTGTTTTGGGGTGTTGCTGTGAAAACATGTTTTTTTGTGATTTAGGCATGAAAACACGTTTTTCGGTTTTTGCGGGAAAACACGTTTTTGCAATTTTGACGGGAAAACCCGTTTTTGCAATGTTGGCGGGAAAATTCGTTTTTGGGGTTTTAGCATTAAAAAAATAGTTTTTAGGTTTTCGCGAAAAAACGTGTTTTTGTAGTTTTGTCAGTTTTCGTATGTGACAAAAATGATATTATGTTTATGTTTGTAATTTGTGAATTACATTAGGAGTATAATAGATATTATACCATTTTGAATGAACCATCTCCATTCAAATGATCCAAATTGGTTCAGATGAATGAACTTTAAAATTAAGTCTAAATTTCTAAAAGTCATCGGGATGATCCATCTGAATGAGTTGCACTTTTAGTACCTAAACAAACAAAATTCTTATCTTCATCCAGATGACTCATCCAAATGGAGAAACAAACGGGCCCTTCTTTTCTATTTTTCTAATTTTTTTACTTGTGACTTGTGAGCATGAGAACTTCTTATAAAAAGAGTGAACAAGGCTCGCCAGGTTGATCGCAGCAGAGACATAAGGTAGGAATTTACAACCCATTTTATACCCTCTTAGTATTTAGCAAAAAAAAAAATAGTCTAACCCACTTATATATAGTTCTAAACATAAAAATAACATCTCAAAAGCTTATCTTGAAATATTTTTTTACTAGATTTTTCACCCGCATGTCCGTGTGGATAGATTTTCATTTATAAATATATAACAGATACCATCGCAAAACTTTCAAAGATATAATTTACATTTTAGTGTTATATATTGTATAAATCTATAATGTTATTGGTTATGTTTCTTATTCGATATTATTAATGTATAATGATTTGTTTATACATTTTACTTTATTATTAACTGTTATTATATATTAATATATTTTCGAGTTTGGTAAAATAAATTCATAGTATGAAATAAACAAATTTAGAATCTTCTTCATTTTTTTCTAATTTTTACAGACTGAATACAATACATTTTAAAATGTTATTTAGTTATATTATAGAACTTATATTTTCTTAGCATAATTTATATTTTTATGTTATTTATTTTAGTATAATGTGGGATTTTATAAGTAAATAGATTATAATAATACTATATTATTAATTATGAAATCAATATCTGCATTAATTTAAAAATATTTTAAAATTTTATTAAGATTTTGTTAGATTTTTTCCGACATATTTTGTTATAAGTAAAAATAAAATTTGAATTTACAGATAAAATTTATTTATTAATATCTATATAATTTCTAAGATTTTTAAGAAATGTTATATATTAAATAGATTAACTTAAATAATCAAATAGATGTAATTGATGGAATAGACCTAGTATGAATTGTTTATGGTATTTCTTTTAATAAAGAAGATATAAAATATAATTATAAAATTTGAAAAATAGCATACACTTTTATTTTATTTTGTTTTATAATAAAATTTTATTTAAATTAATGTATAATAGTATATATTATTAATTACGAAATTTATCAATGGTATTAATTTAAATAAAATATTTTAAATTCTTAGAAAGATTTTGTTAGATTTTTTCTCAACATTTTGTTATAACTAAAACTAAAATTTAAATTTACAGTTAAATTTATTTATTATTAATATCTTTATATATTTAATAGATTAATGTAAATAATTAAATAAATGTAATTAATGGAATAGACCTAATAAGGCTAGTATGATTTTTTTATGGTAAATAAAAATGGTACTTCTCTTTTAATAGAGAAGATTTGACTTAAACCAAATAAATGTTAAAGTGGAAAACTTGCAAGATAAAGAAAGGAATATGCTAGAAACATAGTTTAAATTTTAAGAGATCTAAAACATATAAATGCTAGAAAAAGTTACCATTAATCTTTTCTTTCATATAGTAGATTTTATATCACATCAAACAAGTATTTATCCAATAACAGTATCAAATACATAAATTATTAACATAATGTTTGGAAAATTATAGATTTTCTTCACAAAGTTAAATATATTTAATACAAGTTAAACTAATTAAAATACAAATGATCAATGAGAACGCATAATCACCTTATAGAAAAAGGCCGTATTGTTTACGGTAACGGCTTTCCTAGTGTCAATAAAAACACCAATGGATGAAAAATACAGACAATTCACAACAGAACAACAACATGGCTTGTCTTAATGCAAAACTACTCTTCTCTTTCCTCCTCGTCTTCTTCCCCACCTTCACGGTTTCCACCTTGTTGTTCCAGGCGAGCATATACATCACATAGTAAACATACACACTCTTTTATACACATCTCTAATTGCGATTTCGAGTTTGGTGTTTTTGAACAGGGTTTCAAGTGGGAATCATGGATGAAAGAAGGAGGATTCTACAACTCTCTTCACAACTCCATCGACGACCTTAGCAACTCTGGAATCACTCATGTCTGGCTTCCTCCTCCTTCTCAATCCGTTTCTCCTGAAGGTCCGTCTATCCCGTTTCTTGACTTTCACCATCACCAAATCTTTCTTTCTGACAAACCTTAAAATCATTTTCTCAGGGTACTTACCTGGTAAGCTATACGATCTAAACAGCTCCAAGTACGGTTCGGAGACGGAACTGAAGTCTCTGATCGCAGCACTGAAACAGAAAGGGATCAAAGCTGTGGCTGATATTGTGATCAACCACAGAACGGCTGAGAGGAAAGACGATCACTGTGGGTACTGTTATTTCGAAGGCGGGACTTCCGATGATCGTTTAGATTGGGATCCTTCCTTCATCTGTCGTGGCGATACTAACTACGCGGGTACTGGAAACCCTGACACCGGGGAAGATTATAAGCCGGCCCCGGACATCGACCACCTTAACCCCAGGGTTCAGAAAGAGCTGTCGGAATGGATGAACTGGCTCAAGTCCGAGATCGGATTCAGTGGTTGGAGATTCGATTTTGTTAGAGGCTATGCAGCTTCCGTCACCAAATCATACGTTCAGGTCAGCCTTTACATTTCTCTGTCTCTTCTTCTAAATAGAGATTGGTTTAGAGATTTCGATACAAAATTACGGTTAGAGTGTCGGTTAATTATTTTACTTAATTAGTTTTGGTAGGCTTGGCACCAAAAGAACTAAACCGAACCGAATTAGGTAGGAGATATCAAACCGAATCAATAATCATAATTATCCTAATTATTAATCCTTCTGTTTCATAAAGAATGTCATTTAGCTTTTTTTTTTTTCTTTTTTCAAGAAAACATCATGTGTTTACTTGTTTAAATGATCAATAGATGTTTAGTTAAATCATTTTTATTTATATAATTATATAAAAATAATGATAGATCAATATATTTGGTTAGTTTCTTAATCTGCATGGAATATATTTAAATGACACTTATTACAAAACAGAATAAATATTATTTTATATTTGTATATACTACATATCTGAGGCGAGACTAAAGTCACTGAACCCATAACTAAAAAGATAATTTAATATGATTTTAAATCTTAATATATCATTTACGTTTAAACTTAAAATAGTTAAATTTCTAACATTGCCATTTATAAAATATGTATGTCTGAAAATATCTATAACATAGGAAACACTGAATTATTAAAATTATTCAGATTACTATCCTTATATATTTTATTTAAAATATCTAAAATAACTCGAATTACTTAACATTTTTATATGAAGAATCCGAACTACATGATATATGACATAAATGATCTAAATCATCCGAAAAAGCAAGCCAAACTGAATCTGTATTTTTTTTTTGGATATCAGCATGTTCTTAATTTTATTATTAAAAGACAAACCAAATTGAGAACTATTCAAACCGAAATTTCCTTGGTCCTTTAGCGGATAATAAACACCCTGGTAGCCAAAATAGGCGATCTAAATCGAACCGAATAGCCAAAGCCAAACATAAGTTTTGGTGGTAACATTTGTTCAAAAAGAAAATCGAAGATTTAGACTAAGTTTCTCTTAGCCTAGTATTTTTAAAAGATTTAAGATTAAATTTTGAAGTTTGTTTTCTATTAATAAATAGAGATTACTTTAACGTCAAAAAGAGTATACAAATTTCTTTTTTTTTTGAATGAATGTTAAATTTTATTCATTAAAAAGCCTGTTTACATCATGTGTGATCCTATTTCAAAAGAAAACCCTTTACAATAGATCTTCTAAATCAGAAACTATATTCTTGTCTCAAACCAAAATTGGAGAACTCTTTCCATACCCTTCCTCCTATCCTTCTTAATCAAACTCAGCTTGTTTCTTATACCCTTATCAATGGTCTTCTTCAATATAGCTATAGGCATTTTCCCCATGTCTTATTCTGTTCCTTAGAAACAAAAGACCTAACCAAATTACACCACCTTAACCATTGTCTGAGCAAGTGATCAGATTTAAGCTGCATAAGTTTTGTTGGTAGATAAAAGTTGAGAGTTGTATAGTTTTGAAAAATCGTATTGTGGTAGTACGTGCTATCGGTGTTTCCACTGCATTATCACAAAATCTTGTTAATTGCAGAATACTTCACCCGATTTTGCGGTTGGTGAGAAATGGGACGATATGAAGTACGGAGGAGATGGTAAACTGGAGTATGATCAGGAGGAGCATCGCTCGGGTCTTAAACACTGGATCGAGGAAGGTGGTGGTGGTGTACTAACAGCTTTTGATTTCACGACCAAAGGGATCTTACAGTCTGCAGTAGGAGGTGAGCTTTGGAGGCTAAAAGACTCTCAGGGAAAGCCACCCGGTCTTATCGGAATCATGCCCGGAAACGCAGTGACGTTCGTAGATAACCACGACACTATCAGACCAAACTCGTGGGCTTTTCCTTCAGATAAAGTCTTGCTTGGATACGTTTATATTCTTACTCACCCTGGCACCCCTTGCATCGTAAGTAGATTTCATTAAGACTCCTTAATTCTTGTCTACTTTTGTATGAAAGTCTTCTTGCTTGGTTTGTTAGTTTCTGGTTTGGTCATCGGTTTAGCTTTCGGTTTACTAGTTTTATAGAAAATTACATTACTTCGCTTTCAGTTTGATACTTTTGTTTGGTTTTGTCTGTTACGGGTTTAGTATTGGTTCGGTTTTAGATAAAGGAACAACTTGTTTTTGGTTTTGTTTGGTTACACAAAATCAAGTTTTGCTGGCTCGGTTTTGGTAAGATAATAAACACATTTGTTTAGTTTCTGCAAGCCATTTCATTTCAGATTCCAAAACGGTTTGGGTATATATTGCAGTTTTTAATGTAGTTATCCAGTATGCATGACGTGATATTGACGTGATGTTTATTGTGGCAGTTTTATAGTCATTACATCGAATGGGGTCTAAAAGATAGTATCTCGAAGTTGGTGGCGATCAGGAATAGAAATGGTATTGGTAGTACAAGCTCTGTTATGATCAAAGCGGCCGAGGCGGAGCTCTACTTGGCTATGATTGATGAAAAGGTTATCATGAAGATTGGGCCAAAACTGGATATAGGAACTCTCGTTCCTCCAAATTTTGTTTTAGCTTATTCAGGTCTTGATTTTGCTGTATGGGAGAAGAAGTGACACAATTGCTCGATTTCTCCATAAGTAAAAAAGAGAGTAATCAATGTATGTTTTTCCTTAAAAGAAAAAAGGATAGTGGTACTAAGATATATAGTTTAATGAAATAAATGACGAATAAACTCCCTAAATAAAATAACCAGAGTTTCTAATCTAATGATTGGCAGTTTTGCAATATACTAATGTCATACCGCTCACACCAAATTGAATTTTGCGTATCGCGACAAATCGATATATTCCCTAAAGCTGCTTCAATATCTACAAAGTAAACTAGTGTGGTGATCCGCTCCTGCGTGGAGTGAAAAGATAAAAGCCAGAAGTAATGAAAAAAACTATAATTTAGGTATGTTTAGTAGAATATACGGGTACCAACAATTTAATTACGAACAACAAACAGTAATAGTCTTATTAATGCATTTGATTTGTTATAGTTTTATTAAATTTTAACTGTTTCATGAGTACATAAAAATTTTGGAAGAATAAATGTAATATCAAGTAAATAATGTAAATTTCCAAATTAAGTAGGTCGGTTATTACAGGGGATCAAAATATGGGCCATTATTGCATACACAAATCTGCTAACAAACATCCTCGAAGTTGTGATACCGTATATATTAGTTCACGTCATGTATATATAGTACTGATAACTAATAAGGTTAATTCCACCTCGATTTGAAATAAAACGAATATTATATAGCCAAAATTTTAGTCCTAATAATCTCTAACTTTTAGTTTAGAATTTAAATTTTTTGGAAAGTATTATAATTAAGGAATCAACAAATAGGAAACAATATTAAGGAATCCAATAACTTTTATGGTCAAAATTATTTATCTGTCACCATTTATATTGATAGCTTAGTTAAGAAGTCTTAGTACTTAAGTTAAGGGATTGCAAAAACTAAATTTAATATCGTACAACAGTCAAGAGAACGTACCAATTATATCTGCTTATTCAAGTTCTAAATATATTTGCAAATCGTTGTCGACTAAATGGTATATGTATAGACCATAACTTGGAATATTGTTTTACCTTATAGCTAATTAGATTTAACTTTGAACAGTAAGAAACCTAAACTCATGTTTAACAATTCACATATGCAGAAGTTGACCACTTTTATTAAAAAAACCTTCTGATTTGATTTACTATATAATAAAACCATTGAAAAAATATTTTTTTATCATTAAAAAATAATAAGGGTAAAGCAAATTTATTTGTTTCAATAGTGATCCAAATAGAAAGGTTATAATACGAAGGAAATATATTTGTTTCAATAGTGGTTCATCAAAACCATTGAAAATATATTTGAAACAAATCGAATTAATTTACATTAAACAGTCTGGTTCCCCTTAATCGAGTATCAATTATATTAACCGGACCGGTTTTACTGGTCAAATTAATAAGTCATATATTTAGACTTGGTATTATCTACACATGTGAACCTGTAAATGACATAATCAGACTTCACTTTAATATATAATACGTTTGTTATATTTTATGGTTAATTTAGATATATAGAAGTGGATATATATAACACATATATTTTTTTTTTTTTTGAAAAAGTATATAACACATATATTATGTCGGTACTTAAGTCATATATAACTTAATGATACTTTTAATCATATTTATAGAGTATTTAAGCGATATATGACAGCCAAACAAATAACGAAACGGTTTGGTTTATAATTAAATTTCGTTTGGTCTGTCAAAATTAACCGATTTATATTTTTTTGTTTACATGTAACAATCCATGATGCAACAAATATGTCAAGTTTTTTTCAATTGTAAATACTTTAGTAAGTTATGTCTATTTTAATAAGTAGGCTGAGAAGGGCTACGAAGCTACCACATCATCAATGACATTTCTGTTAATTACACATCGATGCAAGATTACTTATTAAAGGTGCTTCTCAAATAATAAAAAGAAGATCGTTTGAAATCAGAATGCAATATTTATGTTGTGTTTTTCAATGGTTATATAATTTTAAAGAAAACCCAAGTTTAGTTGTTAATTAGATTTTGACCCCCAAGACCGTGGGTGATTATTTTCATTTTTACACATAAATATTTGTTTTACATGATTAATTGTATATAGTTTTAATATATACCATAATACTAATTGTTTAATATAATATTTTAAAATACAACAATTTTATAGTTCACATGCAATAATTTAATTTATTTGTTTTGAATTGTCAGCGGTAGCATATTTTCAATTATCTGATACAAAATACTAAATTAAATGTCTTATTAGTTCAAGATCAAAAATGTAATTGAAAAGGAGTATTAAATTAATATCGCAATATTAATACAAAATTGTATAGATATGTTTTTAAATCCTACATTTGATTATCAACAAGTATAGCTTAATTTTTTTTTTGATAATCCAGGTATCTGGACACCCCGGAAGGAACCCGACTAGCGCCTAAGTAAACTTTCACAAAAGACATCCTCGAGGGTTGCTTTTTTCACCTCATTTTAATCGTCAGTTGCCAGCGAGATTCGAACCCGGGTCCGTATTGGGGCCGAAGCTCCCTCAAGACCACTGGGCCATCCTCGGTTGGTTATATAGCTTAATTTTTTCATGGGCCATGTATTTCGTATTACAACAAAACGGTTATAATTTCAATTTTTTTAAGAATGAAAAAATCAATAAAAGTATGGCTAAAAATAACTAATTACTTGTTAGAACATTTCTATTAAAAAAATTTTCTAAATATTATTTATGAAGTGATTGATTAAATTTCATTTCTACAATCATTTTCATAAAAAAATGTAAGCTAATTACATAATACACATCTTTGATAAAATGACATAACATATCATTTTTAAATTTTTTATATTTTAAAAATATCAGATAAAACCCTAAACCATATATAATTTTTTAGTTAACTGAAAAGTATCAGTAAAAATCAATAAAATATATATACTCCTAAAATATTTTTCTACATTTACTTATCAACTGAAACATATATATATATATATATATATATATATATATATATATATATATTTATAATAACTAAAAAAGGAATTGCATACTATAAAGAAGATTACATTTTGTATACAGCTAAAACTAATTAATAATTTTTAAATAATTTACAATCAATATTTTAATATATGTATTTATTCAAATAAATAAAAACTAACTAAAAAGGAAACTAATATTGATTTAGAAAAATTAAATTTGAAAGTGGTTTCCAATTTGTCGTAAAATTAGAATTACACTTAATATATATTATATCTAATCACACTAATATAAAATCACCTAAATTTTCATTACGCTTAGTGAAGATGGTGAATGATAAAATATAATAATCTTTTATATAAAATTTCTTAATTAATTATGCATGTATACATATATACCTATGATAAAAAAAATTCCCTAGGATAATCTTTTTTAATTTATTTTCATAAAAATAGCTATCAAGGAAGAATGGCCAAAAAGGTTTTATTAAATGATAAAAATATTTATACCATAGGGTTAAATAATTTAGGTTTAAGGTTTAGAGTTAAGGGGTGGGGTTTTGAGGATATGATTTCAAAATTAAAAAAAAAACAAATTAATATCTAACATTTCAAAATAAAAAGAGCTATTCTGGTCTTTTTACTCCTTGAAACCTATTTTTGTGACAAAATCTTAAAAATTGTTATTTAAGAAAAGGGGAAATTACATGTTTACCACTTTCATGCTACCACTTTTCATTTTTACCACCACTAAAAGGACATTTTCAAAACCCCTTCTTTATTAAGTGGCAAAAGACTATTATATTCTTGTTATTTATATATATAATAAATCATTATTTAAATAAAAAAATAAAAAAAAAATAAAAAAAATATTTTTTTATGTTTTCGAATTATACTTTTTCAAATTCGAACTTTTTTATAATTTTTTTTTTGAATTTTTTTTTTGAATTTTTTTATTTTATTTTTTGAATTTCTTTTTGAAATCGAAAATTATGTTTGAAACAATTTTTCAATTTTTTTATATTTTTTAAGTATTTATTTATATATTTATTAGAATCCTAAATTTCACATTCCAAAAACCCTATCCTACCCCTTAACTCTAAACCATAAGTCTAGATTAGTTAACCCTAAGAGTATAAATGTCTTTTACCCTTCATTAAAAATGATGGTAAAAGTGATTAGTGTAAACATGAAAAGTGGTACTATGAATGTGCTATTTGTGGCAATTTCCCCTAAGAAAACTGCCCATAAAACTTAGATTTGTATTGAGATTTCGGCCAAAAAAAACCTCAACTTTTCACGAATTGCTAAAAGAAACATGAACTTTTGGACTAACAAAAAAAACACCAAATTTTCATTGACTTTAGAATTAATTAACAATATTTTCGCTGACTTGCCAATTTAGCACGCCGTCGACAAATTTAACAGAAATATTTGACGTCGTTTATTGTTGGCGTTAAGTGAAACGACGTCGCCAATTTAGCACGCCGTCGACAAATTTAACAGAAATATTTGACGTCGTTTATTGTTGGCGTTAAGTGAAACGACGTCGTTTTCAAATGAGATGAAACGACATCGTTTTACATGATTTGAAATTAAAAATATGTAGACCCCTGGATTTGAACCCAGGTTGGTTGGTCAAATGACAAGGTATTTTACCACTGGGCTACTGGCACTTTCAATGCACTTACTAACATGTTTAGTTTTATTTGGTACATATTAAATATAAAATTTTTTCTAAAAACTTAATTTTTATAAAGAATAAAGAAATTTTTTATAAAAAATAAAATTTTATTTTCTATTTTAATTTCAAAATTAATTTTATAAAAAGTTTATTTAGTTTTTATAAAAATTAAGTTTTTAGAAAATTTTTTATATTTAATATGTACCAAATAAAAGTAAACATGTTAGTAAGTACATTGAAAGTGCCAGTAGCCCAGTGGTAAAATACCTTGCCATTTGACCAACCAACCTGGGTTCAAATATTTCTGTTAAATTTGTTGACGGTGTGCTAAATTGACAAGTCAGTGAAAACATTGTTAATTAATTCTAAAATCAATGAAAGTTTGGTGTTTTTTTGGTCAGCCCAAAAGTTCATGTTTCTTTTGGTGATTCGTGCAAAGTTGAGGTTTTTTTTGGCCGAATTCTCGATTTGTATTGTATAAAGTGAAGCAATTTATTTTATAAAAATATAACATTAACTCATCTATGTATGGCGTTCGAATTTAATTTCAGGTCCGGTTAGGATTGGTTAATTTGGTTCTAAAAAAAATCAAATAAAGTTAACCGAAATATTAGTTTGGTTTATTTGTATTCATTTTGGTTTGAATTTGGTTTGATTTGTCTTCAATGCAGTTTTATAGTGTTGGTATTTAATTTAGTTCTAGTGCAATTAAGAGGAATAATTTTTTTATGTAAACTATCATTTGATCACTAAAAGCCATTAACTTCTTCAAATATCACAATAATATATGTAAAGACGTAAATCCTATAATTCTAAATCATTATCTTTAATACAAAAATAACAAATTATATGTGTGTTAGCATTTGTACTTTATTTTCATAAATAAATAGCTTTCAAAGAAGAAAAAGACCATTTTTTATTATTAAAGAGTAAATATACATTTATACTCTATGGTTAGCTAATCTAAATTTAAAATTAAAACTAAAATTTTTTAAAAGAAAAAGGAGCTATTTTGATCATTTTTAAAGCTATTTTGGTAACATAAATATAAAAATAACTATTTGAGAGAATTGCCTTTCTTCTGTTCATATAGAAAAAAATAAAAACATATATTTAAAAGAAATTCCGTATGATAGCTATTTTTAAGTTTTTGTCACAAAAATAGCATTCAATGAGAAAAATGATCAAAATAAATTTTATTAAAAAGTAAAAATGCATTTATACCATATGGTTAACTAATATAGACTATTTAAGAGGCTCAAATAAACTCAAAAAAAATTCGGAGGATCCATTCTCTTATGTATAAAGACATGATTTAGGCTTAAATCTATACTTCCGAAAATCTGAAATCCGTATAAATTGGAGCCTAACCGAAATGCCCATGCTTAAGTGACTAATAAAGTGTTTTTTTTTCAAAATCTAAAACTATAATTTTTTTATTATGAATCATAATGGAAAATTACTTTTTGTAGTTTTAGTTCCTTTATTAATATTTGCAAAAATGATAACGAAAAAAATAAATTTTTTATTAATTTTTCAGCTATCTGAAATTTTCATATTTAATATTCAAGTATTATGTGCACATATTTAGTTTTGAACTAGCGTTAATTGAAAAAATTATAATTGCAATAGTCAGCCTTTATAGAAATTGTTAGTTCTCCATTCGTTCATCAACGGTTAACTATTTATTCCTAATTTTTTTTGAATTAGATATTAGTTAGAGAATAGATATATGTACGTAAATAATACTTTGTTATTAAAATGCCAGTTAAAAATACTTCAAAATTAAAAACTCATTTTCCTAACAATCAACGCTAGACTATAACATTTAGGTCACATATGTTACTTGGTATATTTTTCTTAACCAAATCCCTTCATCTAGTCTAGACTATTATTTCGGAAATGATTTTTAACATTCGAGTTCTCACTTAAAAATTAGACTAGTTAAGATCGTTGTTATCTTTAATGAATAATTTTTTTTTTGTCATCTAATGAATAAATTAATTATATAATTGTTAATAAAATTATATTAAATTTTTTAGATTTATTAATTTGATCGATAATTGATTTAAAACATCATTTAAAATACCTAAAAATAAAAACAAATTTTAAATAAATAATATGATTATTATATCTATATATAGTGTTGTTATCCAAAAATTCTTCTTTTCAATCATAAAAAGCTAAAAATTAAGAAATAGAACAAAGTATTAATAAATATTAATCAAGTCGTTGATACCCTTAATCAAATCATTGATACTTTTAACGAACATAATTTTGTTATATGATTAACAAATCTGTAATATCAATTTATACTTATTTATTATATTAGCAATATATTATCTTGTTGACACTTTAACCAGTCTGAGCTCAAGACAAAGGAAGATCATCTAGAAGCTTGGCTCCATGAAGTTGACGTGTTAGTCATGTGAAACTAAACAACTCCACCGCTGTTGAATGATTTAAGATGCAAAAAGTGCTTGCAACATAGTCTTTTGTTCCTTTTGCCCTGCTCTTCAGTTTTTCTTTACACCATATTGTTGAGGATTTTGCTTATTCCCAATAGACTCTCCCTGTAGTAGACAGTAGACACTAAACGTACAAACGTTCATGACAACAAGAGGCGAAATCTCCCAAACACAAAGTTCTTCAACTTACTAGCATGTATAATAATATTAAAGTCAGATAAATTTATTAATATACAATAAATGTTGTAGAGAACAAAAAAAATCCATTATGTTTTAAGTGAAAGCAATAATTAAGTAAGGATGTATTCATCTTGGGGCATATATAAATGTATTTTCTGTGAACACAAAAGAATTAAAGATTACTAAATTTTGAGTAAAATAAGATAAGTTTAGGAGAAATTGCTGAAATATATTAAGAAAAATATCACTTTTCTAAAAAAATACATTAATTTTAGTTATTATTGAGTTTATAAACTTATATAAATAATTCTTAAACATTATAAATAATTTAGGAGGATTAGTTTTATCTTTTTCATAATAAATTTTATATATGAAATAGTTATTATTTAAAAGGAAATTTAAAAAATGGTATCAAATTCGAAGTGAAATTATAATTTCTCCAAGTTTTTTTTTTTTTTTCGTCGAAAGGCTATTCTATTACTCAAACTTGAGGTGGCCTGGGTAACCAAACCGAAATAGAACAACCAATAAAACATAACTCCCTATGGAAGGATCTAGCAGTCTTAGCCAAAAAATCAGCCGTCTGATTGCGTGCCCTTGGGACGTGAGTGATTTTAAAATCCGGAAAGCATATCTGTAGCGTCTCTATCCTCTCCAATTCCGTCGCAAAGCTTGGCCACGCCTGAGGGTCCTTCACCATTGCTATCAGTTCCTTATAGTATGTCCCGAAGCTCTGGCAGTTCGAATGTTGCAGCATATTCTCCATCGCCCATCGCAGTGCCTCTACTTCCGAGTGCAAGGCTGATTCACGCCGAGGGAAATTCCTTGTCCCCATAAGCTGTGCATTCCCAGACCCATCCATCCACGCCCATCCGCATCCACTAAAGTTAGCAGAAGATGTCCAAGATCCATCTAGCAAGCAAATATTTCCCAAGCTTATGACTTGGGGCTCCTCATTTGTATTAGCTTGTGCCACAGGTTGTACCACATCATTAGCATCAAACCAGGCTTGGCATTCGCTCTCCGCATGTCGGACTAACTCCAAAGGATCTCGATCTATGCCCCTGAAGAGTTTCTCATTCTTAGCCTCCCAAATGTACCATATTATCCAGGGATAAGGGTCCCTATCACGATCAGGCTCAATAATGCTATTTTTTCTCCAAAAAAGATAGTCCATATTTGTGTAGATGCTTGATACTGGAAAGATGTTCGGGCTTGTCGGAGTGGAAGCTAAAGACCAAACTTGAAGAGCTGGTGGGCATTCAAAAATTGCATGTGTGACAGTCTCTTCTGCTTCTCCACATCTTGGGCAGTAGTTATCATATCTCATATTGCGTTTTACCATGTTCCTTGTTACTGCCACATGACCAGTTAACAACTGCCATATAAGATGACATATTTTCGTAGGAGCCTTCAGTTTCCACGCAAACGCTTGGAGCTTGATAATACTTGGGTCCAAAACTTCCCTTTCCTCTGTTTTATTCAATAAATTCTGAGCCACCCAATATCCAGACTTGACCGTGTACTGACCATTCCTTGTGAAGTTCCAGCAGTAAGTGTCTCGACGATGAGTTGAGCTTATGGCCAAACTCCTAATGAATGGTATGTCATCAGGATGAACATAGTTCTCCAGTAAGCCCACATCCCAATCCTTCGATTCCTGATTAATAAGATCGCTTACTCGCATATTAGGGTGCATCACTGGAGCCATTGGGGCAGCTGGCCTCGCGGGATTCGTTGGAATCCATGGATCCTCCCAAACCTTGACCTTATATCCAGAGTGTATCTTCTGTCGAATGCCCAATAATAGCAGATTCCTTGCAGCAGAAATGCTTGTCCACACATAGGATGGGCCAGTAGCAGCGATTACTCTTAGTGGAGAACTCAGCCTATAATATCTCCCCCGTAGCACACGGGCCACCAGAGAATCAGGGAATTATACTAGTCTCCATAGTTGTTTTGCCAACAATGCCAGATTAAACTCATGGATCATGCGAAAACCAATCCCTCCCTCCTCTCTGGGTAGGCAAACCTTGTCCCATTTCGCCCAGTGTATCCCTCTTTTTGGTGGATTCGAGCTCCACCAGAACTGAGCGATAGCACTAGCTAAGTTTTCACATATCTCCAATGGGAGAAGGAAGGTTGACATGACGTATGTCGGAAGAGCGAGCAGAATGGATTTAATCAACACTTCTTTTCCACCTTTCGAAAGCCATCTACCTGTCCATCCATTCACTCTATGCATCAGCTTATCCTTCAGAAATACAAAAAGTTTGCATTTAGAGCCACTTATGTCTTCGGGAATGCCTAAATAAGTTCCCATTCCTCCTTCATTCTGTATCCCAAGCACATCTTTTATCTCTTGTCTAGCAATTACACTAATCCGCTTACCGAAGAGTAAGGATGATTTATCAAAGTTGATACATTGACCTGATGCATGACCATATTTCCTGACTACTTTCATTATTTTTTCACACTCACGGGGCTCCGCCTTACAGAAGAAAAGGCTATCATCAGCAAAGAGAAGGTGGGATACCGACGGACACGCGCGTGTGACACGCATCCCCGTTATCCTCCCTTGATTCTCTGCATGATTAAGAAGGCTAGCGAGCGCTTCCGTGCATAGAATAAAAATGAAAGGAGACAAAGGATCTCCTTGACGTAGTCCTCTACCTGGAGTAATATTTTCTCTTGGCTCTCCATTCATAAGGACCTTATACTTTACCGATGTAATACATCGCATGACCCAGCTGGTCCAGATTTCTGAGAATCCCATCTTACGCAGAACAGCTTCGATAAAGGACCATTCCATCCTGTCATACGCTTTACTCATATCTGTCTTGATAGCCATCCTTTTATTGCGCCCACTTGGTTTGGTTCTCAGAGCGTGAAACATCTCCTGAGCAATCATGACGTTATCAGAAATCTGTCTCCCAGCAACAAAGGCTGACTGGGTTTCCGATATCAAACCAGGAAGCACTTTCTGCAACCTCTGATATAAGACTTTAGAGATTATCTTGTAGCTGACATTGCACAGACTAATGGGCCTGAACTGAGTCATCGCATTGGGCTTCGTTACCTTCGGGATAAGACATATATTTGTATCATTTAGTCCATTCGCCATCGTTCCCTCAAAAAGGAATTTGTTAACCATAAGAGTTAAATCCTCCTTTACAATATCCCAGAATTTCTGGTAGAAAAGCGCAGTCATCCCATCTGGTCCTGGGGCCTTCTCTGGATGCATGGAAAAAAGCGCTAATTTGACCTCCCATTCAGAGACCGGAGGTCATCATTCATAGCCCCAGTGATCGTCGTTGGAACATGAGCTAGTGCCTCCTCAATTTCCTCCGGATTAGATGATTCAAAAATCTGCCTAAAATAGCTAGTAGCAATGGCTACTAGACCCTCGTCATCCTCAACAATATTTCCATTCTCATCTACAAGCTGTGTGATCTTATTCCTTGCTCTTCGTTGCTTCGTCAAGGCATGAAAGAATTTTGTATTCCTGTCTCCTTCTCTCAGCCAAAACACCCGACTCTTCTGTTTCCAGAACATTTCTTCTGATTTAAGCGCCTCCGAGAGTTCCTTCAGGGCTGCTGCAATCTCCTCAGTCGTGGCACTATCATCGGCATACAAACCTTCCACTTTTTCTTTAAGGTCCTCTACTAGTTTTGCCGAATTGATATTATTTTGCCTCCTCCATTCACTCAAAGCTTTCCTGCAACTTGACATATGTTCCATGATAGTCGCATTGGGAGGAAGATCAGGAGACTTCCATCCCTCAAGGATAACTTGCCGCAGCTCTTCATTATCCAGCCATCTCTTATCAAACTTAAACTTCTTGGACCTTCTCGTTGGCTTTGTGAGTATATCTGCAAGAATCGGACGATGGTCCGATCCCCATAACCTCATATACTTAACAGAAGAGTGGGGAAACCTCTCATGCCAGTCCGCATTTCCAACTGCTCTGTCTAAACGACATCGAACTGTTGATCCTCCTGCTCTCTTCCCCACCCAAGACAGCATGTCCTCTGTGAAAGGAAAATCTAGCATTCCACAATCATTAAGCATCTGCTTAAAAGGAAGGAAGGAACTATCAGCGCGTTGTCTTCCTCCCGCTTTCTCTTCGTGGCATGTTATTTCTTTAAAATCACCTATCATGAACCAAGGTCCATTTCTTGTTGTTGAGAAACGCGTAAGACGTTCCCAAACCTGATCTCGTCTTTCTAATACAGGGTCTCCATAAACAAACGTCATATAGACTTTTATTCCATTAAAGACTGCCTCAATGTCAATCATACGATTATTAGAAAATAAAACATTAACTTGAAAATCATCCATAAAAAATAAGGCTAAACCACCGCTGAGTCCAAGTGGCTCAACAGTAAACAAATTATCAAATCCTAGGTCAGCCTGAATGTTTTGCAACAGCGGCCTTTTATTCTTCGTCTCAGAAAGAAACACAAGTCCTGGGCGATGCTTCTGACTCATCTCCGTTAGGCGTCGAACTGTGAGGTCGTTTCCAATCCCTCGACAGTTCCAACTGAGCGTCCTCATTGATCCAAGTGGGATGGGTTTTTGGATCCCATCGAACCAACACTCTTTGATGAGCCAGTTTTCTGTTTCTTCGAACTGTGGTGATGACGTCGCGAGCCTCCAGTTCCACTAGGCACCCGAACTGAAAGAGACGAAGATGATCTCTTCTGTGGAGATCCTCGAAGAAGAATCTCAAATTTCTTTGTCTGGCCGCCCAAGGAAGCACTCGACTTATAACCATGTTTGATATGTTTCGACGATCTACCAGTCGGCTTCTGTGAAGTCTGCTCAGCAACGTGGTCAGCCCTTTCATGACCACTCTTCTCTTCCATTTCCGCTAACTCCAACCCCATCAAGTCATCATTCTGCATCTCACAATCCATCATCCCACCATCTAGCTGCTCCGTTATATCCATGTCATTAAGAGCTTCGATCACCTGCTCATCCTCTGTAGCCGGCTTTGGGTCCTGCCCTGTCAAGGTTTCAAATGCTAAGGACCGAGGAATCCCTTTGAAACGTTTAGTCACATTCCCATCGGAGCTATCACCCTGGGAGGGGGTAACAATAGCACTAGCTATCCTCCTCGGAACACCCACACTCCTCTGCTCAGCAAGCGTAGGCGCTTGAGGCTGCAGTGCAGGAGCTTCACGATCAGCCTGCATAGACTTTGCACTTTCCCTCGGCAATGGGGAGGCAACCCTTATCTGATGGCCATACGAACCATCAGGACGGTCCGGTGATTTTCACTCCAAGCGATCACGATCCACAGTCGCCTCACGTACCTCCACCCTGTCATGGCGGGACTGGGCCTGGGGCTTCTTCTCACGCCAACTTGCTTAATTTCCCCAAGTTTGAAACAGTTTTAAATGAAAAGTTTATATTTCATATGGTCTCATAATGCGGTGTAGCCGTGTAGGGTCCCAAGTCCTTACAAAGTACAAACTAACGCCAACTAATAAGCCATTTGATTAATTTAATATTATCCCAAACACTACAAACTGGTTCCCGGAACCTTCTCCTACCGCCAGAAGCCCCTTATTGCTGTCAGGTTGGTTTCAATTTCGTTGATTTTCTCAGAGATTTGATATATTGAAAAAGTGAATACAGGAGATAATACATGGGAAACAACAACGCAACCAGCAATTTAACAGGTAAAACAGACAACGCATCTCCTTTTTTAGATTAATATGTTTCTGACTGAATATTATTTGTGTATTTGCAGCAGAGTTCTGCTCAAAGCTAGCAACCAATGGGATGTCTACGCTGGAGTCTATTCCCCTAAAAACCACGCTAGATAACAGGTCTGAGGTTCTGCTTGTTTCTTGCCTTAAAATCAACGAAGTGCAAGAAGCTACTGAAGAAATAAATGAAAGCAGCAACGAAGCTAGACTTGAGATGCGATCTCCCAGCTTTAGTAATGACTTCAAAGTCGAAGAAAGAAGAGATAAATCAAAGGAGAAAACTCAATTACTATCTAAAGACAAGACTGAGACAGACAAGGCAACACTCGATGTGGAAGAGGAAACTGTGATGCTAAAGAGAAGTGAGACTGAGAAAGGAAGAGGCTTTGAGCTGTCTCTAGGGCTGTCTATGAAACCCACTCGAAGATCTGACGCAGTTGATAGCTTCAAAGAAACCAAGGGCTCAGGACATAACTTGGCGAACAAGAAAGCCAACACGCCTGAGACTCTGCTTATTTCTTCTGTGGGAAGCAGCAAAGCACGAGAAACTACTGAAGTGATAACTGAAAGCAACAAAGAAGCTCTGATTCAGATGCGATGTCCTAGCTTTGGAAATGATCTGAGAACCAAAGAAAGAAGCAATGAATCAATGGAGCCAATTCTGTTACTCTGCCAAGACAAGATAGAGACATATGAGGCAACGATCAATGTGGAAAAGAAAACTGTGATGCTGAAGAGAAGTGAGTCTGAAAAAACAAGAGGCTTTGAGTTGTCTCTAGGGTTGTCAATGAAAACCGGTGATACATCCGAAGCAGATAATAGCCTAAACCTCAAGGAAACCAAAGACAACTTGCTGGAAAAGAAAGCTTCTATGGAAGGCAGAGTCAGAAAAAGGAGCAAATCTTCGCTCTTCGGAAGTTGCCTCTGCTTTGCCGCCACTGCCATGAATTGAACTGATTTGCAAGGGACAGATCTGGCCATGTCTTTCGTTTTACTTTAAAAGGAAATTTTTTTAAGTTACTTGGTTGTTGTATTTTAATGGATTTGAAAATCCGAACTAAATATAGTGTTATTGGTTCCATGATTTTCAAATATGTTTTAAAATCATGTGTTATTGGTTTAATGATTCATAAATTCTGTATCAAATCAAGTGTTATTCAATCGTACAGATTTACTAATAAATTTGATTTTATAATAGATTTGAATGGATTTGGTTGGATTTTTTTTGTTAAAAATACAAAGACTCAAATCCGATCCGAGGATAAAACTCCGGATTTGTAAATACTAATCCAAAATTTTTAAAAATCTGCATATTTTACTTGGATTTATAAAATACTACATGGATTTCTAAATCAATCAAAATATATAAACCAATAACACCTAGTGTTGTACAGTTACCAAGCTGATGAAAGTCATAAGAAACTTGAAGTATTTAAGAAAGTAGCTAAAAATGTTTTTGTTAAATTATGATTTCTATGTTTTATAAAGAATATACTATTTAAAAGTTATCACGCATATTAATAATTATTTTTATCTTTTATTCATATAAGAAATATTTTCCTCTCTAATTAATACTCCCTCCGTTTCATAATACTTGATGTTTTGTAATAGTGCACAAAGATTAAGAAAATTACATTTCTCTAGAAACATATTTTAAAGATATAATTTTAAAATCAGTTAACTAATTATAAAAAAGACTGTAAAATCTAATTGGTTGAACAGTTTCCAATAAAGTTAAAGTTAACCTTGAAATCTCAAAACTTTTTTAAAATCTCAAAACTTCATGTAAATTGAAACAAAACAAACCTTCTAAAACATCATCTATATTGAAACGGAGGGAGTACATTAAAACATTGTGGATAAAACTGAATTTTATTTAAATTTTTGCATTAAAATATAAAATGGTACAAATCATAATATGAGCTCTTTATAAAATGGAGGGAGTTGGCGATTGTAATCCCTTGATGAGTTGTGCACAGCCTACAAATGGAGATTGAGATTATGAGTATCAACATCATTGTTATCGACCTACCACAATTTCATTGACGTTAACTAGGGGTATCAAGAAAAATAGAACACCAGTAACCTTGATCAGAGGTTGATCCAAGAAGCTGTAAAGTCGGCAAACTTCAAAACGGTTGTTTAGAATTCTGCTTCAAACTTCACATTTGATGACAAAATGTTTTTGTTTGGAGGTAACTTAAAGTGTATGTTTCACTTAACTATTCAATCAGAGTAAACCAAATGTATGAAACTCATCACATGAAGAGTGGAATTAATACACTGTATAAAAAGAAAAAACAATTAACCATGAAGAGAACATGTGAAGGTTCAACGTTATGTGATTCAGTTTATGACACTTGCTCTTAACTTGGAGGTTTCTCAGTAACTTTCTGGGCAATCCAACCAAGCCCATCATGCAAGCCTTCTCCAGTGACTGCACAGCTTGCTTGAATGTGCCAATCATGGTTCTTGATGCTGTGAAGGTTAAGCGCGTCCGTGATCTCAGCTGGGCTCATAGCATCCTTGAGGTCCTGTTTGTTTGCAAAGACGAGTATGACCGAGTTGTGAAGATCCTCATGCCCGAGTAATCTGGATAGCTCATCTTTCATTAAAGAGATTCTGGCTCTGTCTGTGCTATCGATAACCACAATTACAGCGTTCGTTCCTCTGTAGTAAGTTGCCCATGATGTTCTGAGCCTATCTTGCCCACCAAGATCCCAAACCTAACGACAAGAATATTGTAAAAAAAGCACAATGCATCAAATTAAGTGTGTGGCAATATGATTAAACTACAAAACTTCGAGATTTGTGAAGCCTTCCACAAACCATGGATATAATTTAAAGAAAAACAGACACAGAGCATCTAATTCAATATAGAGGAACACGTAGAAACAGTTGAGTTTATGTCCTTGCAATGAAATTAAACCTGAAAACAAAAAAAGTGAGAAGCTACACTATCAACTTAAGTTTGGGAAAGCTTGAAACCGCAGGCTTATGGACAGGTGGCAATCCAAGAACGTATAAGCAAATTCTTATCAGAAAGCATTAGAGTGGTGCCAATATGAATAAAGTTGAAAGCTTTGAGTTCAGCAGAAATAGTTCGAATCTAAACAATGTTCTCGCAATGAAACCAATAATGCTCAAGAATTAGGATTTGAAGAGAGGTTGAGGGTACCTCGAAGCGGATGTTCTTGTAAACGAGCTCTTCGACATTGCTTCCAACGGTAGGATGAGTGGTGACAACTTCACCCAAGTGAAGCTTATAAAGCGTCGTCGTTTTACCGGCGTTATCCAAACCAACGACAACGATCTTGTACTCTTTCGCAGGGAACATCATGAACCAAAACCTCGATGCGAATGCTCCCATCTCTCTTCTGACTTTTCCACATAACAACAACACAACATAATCATAATTTTTAATATTTCTCTAAAGATACAGTTTTGATTTGAGTTTTCACGAGAACAATCTGTTAATCCCAGATCGGATTTAATTTGGGTATTAACGATCCAAAGATATCTATAATAACGATCGAGAATCAAAACCTGGATTTAGCAAGTGGCGGAGGCAACGGCGATGCGCGGTTTGATCTGAATCGGGAAAAGATGTAAATTTTAGTTTTGGGAGGTTGCTTGCTTATCGATCTGGGTCTGGGTGGGTGGTGGTATCGTGGGATAGTAGGAAAAGTATACGAGAATTAAAGCACAAAGTATAAAAAAGAATAATAACAAAATAAAAAGGAAGGATATCTCCGGAATAAAAGCTACAAGATGTTTTTTTTTTTGGTAGGCAGTAGGACCCGAAGACGCGAACCAAAAAAACAGGCTCGGGTAAATTTGGTTCTTCAGAAATACCCGTTTGGGTTTTGTATTTCACTATGTTTGGGTTACGGTTCGCTTCGGTGAATAACTGATACTCATTTGAGTATCTGATTGAACCGAAGCAGTAAGTAAAACATCACGCCCGACCGTAAAGCATTAAGCTTTAATTCTTTGATTCTTTCAATCCACCTCTTCCTCTTCGTGGAGACGGCGACGCCTCTCGAAAACGTCGATCGTCTCTGAGAGAATCGAAACCGAATCACATAAACCCTACATCTGATTCTCTATAAATGGAGAGTCTTGATCGATGCAACTCCTTCACAATTCACAGCGAAACAAGAACTCAGTCTAAGGTTTACAATTTGAAACCCTTAATTCTTATTTCTATTTTTCGATTGATTCTTAATACGTTTGTATTTGATCTCTAGTTTGATCGATCTTTCATTATTGTTCTTCAATCACGGTTCATTGTTGTTGACTGATTCTCTTGTTTTTATTTTGTAGATGGATTCATCAACAACTCCGAATGAAAAAGACAATGGCAATCAAAGAGAGCAGGAGATAGATGGAACACAACAAGAGTTTTCAACTCCTGATAGTATAGAAAAAAAAAAAAGAAGTCCCCGGCTTAAGCAGAGCTACGTCTCAACCAGAGAAGGCAACTAAGACGATTAGCGTACGGTCAAGTGTTTGGGAACACTACACAAGGACGACAGAGAATCGAGACAAATACGTCTGTCACTATTGCAAGAAGACGTTCGCTTGTCCAACCAAATCAGGAACGTCTAACCTGCAAAAACATCTTACCACCTGCAAACATTACAAAGCTTGGGAAGAGGGAATGGTTCGTACTCAGCCTGCGATCAATGAAGATGGTTATCTGAAGGACGCCAAGGTTTCAGAAGCTGTGGTCTGGGAAGCTACAAACGAGATGCTTGTCATTGGTGAGCTGCCACTTTCCTTTGTTGAAACCTTAGCATGGAAATGGTTCTGCAACAAAGTGAATCTGCCCAAGCCACAGTCGAGGAGGACCGCAACAAGACACATTGTTGAGATGTATGTGAAGAAGAAAGCTGCATTGAAG
This sequence comes from Brassica rapa, assembly GCF_000309985.2. Taxonomy (NCBI): domain Eukaryota; kingdom Viridiplantae; phylum Streptophyta; class Magnoliopsida; order Brassicales; family Brassicaceae; genus Brassica; species Brassica rapa. The sequence goes on from NC_024795.2 coordinate 12,233,643, forward strand.
GAATGGTTCAAAGTTAACAAACAGAGAGTGTCTCTTACAACTGATATATGGGTCGCTCAAGCTACAGGTAATGGTGCTAGTTTTCCCTAGCTTAGTATTTGTTTATGTCTGATTTTATATATAAGATTCAAGACTAACTTGTGTTTGTTTGGTTTCTTATAGGTGCTAGTTATATGGTGATCACAGCTCATTTCATTGATGCATCTTGGAAACTGAAGAAGCTGATCCTCAGCTTTAAGTACATCACTGATCACAAAGGTCAGACCATTTCAACAGTTCTACTTGAGTGTTTAGCTGATTGGGGTATAGAAAATATTTTCTGCATCACTGTTTACAACGCAACTGCAAATTCATCGGCTCTTAGGAAGTTTAAGACTAGTTTTGGTTTGCTTGGTAATGATGCAATGGTGCTCTATGGGGATTATATGCATTTGCGTTGTTCTGCACACATCATAAACTTGATAGTGAAAGATGGTTTGGCTGCTGTGGATGTTAATGTTTCTGCTATTCGTAATGCTATTTGCTATGTAAGATCAAACACTACTAGGCTAAGATCGTTTGAACTGAGGGTTGATTCAGGGAAGTTAACAAGAGGCAGTTTGCTTTTAGATTGTAAGACTCGATGGAACTCTACCTATTTGATGTTGTCAAAGGCTCTTGAGTTCAGGGTTGCATTCAACAAGATGGAGGCAGAGGACAGGCTATACAATGATTACTTCTTGGAGTTTGATAATGGAATCAAGCGCATTGGACCTCCTGAGATGGTAGAATGGAAGGCGATTGAGAGGTTAGTCCGGTTCCTCGTTATTTTCTACAACTCTACCTTGGTTGTATCAGCATCCACTTCTCTAAACTCTTTTAAGTGTTACGGTGAGATAGTAACAATAGAGAAGAACCTGCTAGGATTGACTAATAGTTTAGACTTAGAGTTGAAGGCTAAGGCTGAGGAGATGGTTAAGAAATTCGATAAGTATTGGGATGGTATGAGTAACATCAACAAGATGTTGATAGTAGCAACAGTGTTTGATCCTAGGAAGAAGATGCAGTTTCTAAGATGTGTTTCGAAAAACTCTACGGGAAAGATACCACGGATGCTAAAGAAATGTCTCAGTCTGTCATGATTGTCCTTTGCGATCTGTTCAAAGAGTACAGTGCTCGGTTTGGTCCTGGTTTAGGCGTTGAAGCATCTCAACCGACACAAGCTGCATCATTTGGTAGCCAGGAGCAGTCAACGGATGAAAGGATCGATTTGATTGATGATTTTGGGTATGAGAGGATGGATTGCATGTACGAGGAGTTGGTTGAGCTGATAGAAGTTTGAGAAGCACAAGATGAGTTGGAAACTTATCTGAAAGAGAGTGTTGTCAATCCGAGAACCATGCTTGGAGTGGAGTTTGATGTTCTGTCTTGGTGGAAGGTGCATTACTCCAAGTTTCCTATTCTTGCAGAGATTGCTCGTGATGTCCTTGCCATGCAAGTCTCTTCTGTTGCTTCTGAAAGTGCCTTTAGCACTAGTGGCCGAATCATTAACCCTCATAGGAGTTGCCTAACTCACTATATGATTGAAGTTCTAATGTGTTCTGAGCAATGGATGAAAGCAGACATGCGTGGCAGTGAAGGCAGAGTAGTGACAATGGAACAGATTCTAAGTGAATTTGAGTATGAAGACAAGCTCAAGAGAGGTATATCACTTATAACTAATCAGTTATCACTTATAAATTTTATATAATATTTTCTTGACAATGCTTTTCTTTATAATTTGTTTCAGAGTTTGATTCTCAAGCAACACAAGAAGAATGAGTCAAGGAGGAGCTTTGGAGAAGTGGATGATGTGCTTTGAGTTGCGGATGTGGTTGGTTCGTTTCTTTGCAATATTTTGATGTTCTCGGTTTGTTTTTTAGTTTGGTCTCTTGTTGTTGTTTGTTGTTGGTTCTTTGTTGTTTTGAAAACTTGCATTGCGGAAGGATTGGTGTATGTTTTGTTCCTTTTTCAAATATGGAATAAAATTTTCAGTTTAATTATACCTCTACCTATGTGTTTCTGCCATTATTATTGTTATTTCCAAACCCTTTGACTCCTTCAGTCTCGATTTATACAATTCAAACTGCAATTTTCAAAGTTTGAAACCGATGAAGTCTTTATATTCCAAACTCTCTGTGGTAATCTTTCTCTATTCACAAGAGTCAAGAGCCAACAAGAGTAGAAGATGATGCATAGATCAGCTACTTGGGAGCACTACACAAGAACAGAAGACAACCAAAACAAATGTATATGTCACTATTGCAACAACACTTTTGCTTGTGTGCCTATTTTTGGCACATCTAACCTCCATAAACATATTCAAAGTTGCAAACAGTTCAAATTAAGTGTTTATGTGATGAGTATGAAATGGTGACATGCTTGATATTCATGTTTTCGTTTATAACTTACTTGTTTATAACTTTATTTCAGATCATGATATCCAACCAAGACAAGAAGAATGAACTGAAGTGATTTAAACTATGAAAGCAATGGAGAAATGGAATTTTTGTTAAGTATTATGGTCAAGTATACGTTTTAAGTATTTTTTTTGTTTGGTTATTTCGGTTACAAATTGGAACCGAATGGTTACTTCGGGTAAATGTAACCACAATAATTTCAAGTACAATGAGCATTTGGTTACTTTACGGTTCTTCAATCTCGGAACCGAACCCACCCGAACCCGGTTGGACCCGACTCGAACCCGACCCGTAATTTATATATACCCGAATGAATATTTGTATTGGAAACCCGAAAGAACCGAAACCCGAAATACCCGATCCGAACCCGATTGGGTACCCGAACGCCCAGTCCTAGTAGGCATGCAGCTACAAGATGTTTAAGAACATCTCCAATTAGACATTTCATTAAAATCCTCAAAACATTAGAAAATAAAAATATTATTTTGGTAATTCACCAATCATGAGAAACTTATACAAAATTATTTCAGTTAAGACATCATTTTATTCAAAATTAAAGCTATTCATATTAGTAATATGCACACTTATGACCGAATGAGCTTTAAAACACGATTCTCCAAATATTCTACTGATCAAAAAATTGTGTAATAAAAATAAAATGAAAAATTTCATGTTTACATTTTCGTTTACACAAAATATTTTTAAAAATCTATTAATTAGAATATGAGTTTTAATTATTTTTTACAAATTCAACCTCTTATATTTTTAGGTATTTTAAGATATGATTTAAATTCTTACATAGATAATTTTTTTTTTAAAAAGAAATAATTTTAAATTAAAAATATTATAGGGTGATTAAATTTTTGATATTACACAATTTAACTTATCATAAATATATTAAGGACAGAATAAAAACTATAATAAAAATTATTATTTTATAATATATATTTTCTTCTTATGATAATTATTTTTATTATTAATATTTTTATATTAGAATTGATTAAACTGTAATGTATAAATATTTTAAATATTTGTTTTATATATCAATTATGCCATTCCGCAAATATCTCCGGTCATATAAAAAATCATTCTGCAAATTTTCATTTTGTAGAGTTTAAATTGTTCTGTATATATGGGTTGTAATTGAAAAAAGTATTATTTAGATTTTAGATCATTTTTGTTGAAGAATATATATATGTTTTAATCACAGTAAAACATAATTCAAGGGGTAATCAAAGTCTTGACCGCCACCAATTGACCTGCAATCTGAGGTTCTCTATTTTGTTGATGGCGTTGTGATGGTGTTTCCGCCGTACGAGTGCGGAGATTAGTTTGGGTAAGTTTTCTGATGTATGAAGGACCGTTCCTTCTGCTCATCAGCCTAAGTGTGGGGACTCAAATCACCATTAAGTCAACACGCTCAAAAGAGAGGCTACTAAGAGTAGATCTTTTTTTCAGCGTGCTTAGTTGCTTAGCCAATACATTGGCCGATTGTTTTGCCTAAGGAGTATTTCAGCTCTATAAACTCTTGTTCTCAAGGATAAAATAAAACCATCACGTTTTTGAACAAGAAAAAAAAATGTTAAAACCGTTACCAGTTTTCGATTCAACGTACTCCTTCCATTTCATTTATAAATTGTCGTTGTAGAGTAAAAATTTTCATTTAAAAATAAGTATCGTTTTAGAGTTTCAATACAAAATTTATTAACTTTCTATGCTATATGATTTTCTACTAGTTGAAATGTGGTTAGATGTATAGGTACGAATTTTTAACATTAAAACCCCTCAACTAAATTTATTTCGGATAAAAACCTTCAAACTAAGTATTTAAAGAAAAAATCCTCAAACTAACTTTATTTAATGAATTAAACCCCAACATGTCATAACTACCATTACTACCGGTAAATTTTTAGTTTAGGGGTTTCTACATTAAGTAAACACTAGAACTTGATCCGCGCCCCCGCGCGGGTGTTTGATTAAATTTGTGTTCAACATAAAATCATAAACCGATGATTTTATAAAAGAAATTGCATATATATTTTTTTATGTTTTGTAATGTACATATATAGTAGAATATATTATTTTATAATATAGGTGTTTGATAATAATTTTTATTTGTACATAATATTATATTATTTTCTTATAACTTAATGCAATTTGATGTAATTGTACTATAATATATTAACCTGTTGTTTTTTGTTAATTTATTTTCAAATGAAAAAACATACCTAATATTTAATTTTTGCATAAGTTTTTCATGAATTATTATTAATTTTATGATATTTTGTTTTTTTTGAAAATTGAACTCTTGAAAGTTTTATATTTGACTAAAATAAATAAAGTAATACTATATTTAAAATTATTTTATATATATTTCAGTTGTATTTTTATTTTCGCCATAAAGAAACATCAAACATTGTAATTAATTAATTTAAATTGATTTTAAATGTAGTAGCAGACAGAGTGTGTAAATAAAAAAATACAAAAATGAAATACGTAATTTATTATAAATGCATGACTAAATGTGTAAATAAAATGAAGTAATTAATCTGCTATTCATTTTTCCAAACAATTCTCATTTATGTTTTTATCCTTGTTTCCAAACAGTACCAAAAAGTACTTTAGTTTTAATAATATAGATAATTGAGGGCTTTTACAATTAAAAGTCTTAAAATTCAAAATTTTATAATACTATCTAAAAATTAGCAACTTAAAATTTTCAAAATTAGCATTTTAAATATTTTTTGTAAATATATGAGTTTGATGTGTTTTTAACATCAACATTATATATGTGTAAATTAAAAATATAAAAACCTGGAAAATATAATAAAAATTATCAAAAGATTTATTATTACATTTTTATTAGATAAGATATAATTTTATTATATTTTCTTTTTAAATTTTTTTAATATTTTAGTAATTTTATTTCAGGTTAACAACTGCATAATCCATTCCATTTTGCAGTAAATTTTTCAGTGGGGTTGGAGATGCTCTAAGGCTTTCATAGAGGTTCTTCGCATTTTACGAAGATCACAAAAAACGATGTATTCCATTTTACACCACTTTAAACTTTTGCAAATCAAAAGCTAATTGCAACTAATGTTTGTACAGGTTGTTGGATCTGAATAAAAAAATCTATGTAAATATAAATATTTATTTTTCTAAAAATTTAAAATAATATAAATACTAATATATGTGTATGTTATTTTAATTTATATTATAAAAAATTTGACAAAAAAATATTTGCTTTAATTTTAGACATTAATATATATACATAAATATAAATCCACAAATAATTTTAATACTATGATTTTATAGTATAATTTTTATATTTATTTATAATAATATGACTTTTAAATATTTTATAATTATATAAAGCATTAATATCGTTAATTTATTATTTAATTAATGTTGTTTTGGTAGTCAACCAGTAATAATTATTCCGTAAACACGATAATTTCTAACCGATAGTCTTACAAATCGCTTAATTATGTTTAAAACCACAACAAACTGCATCTATAAATTTTTTGCAACCACTGCGTCTACACACCCTAATATCGCTAATGTTGATAAAGGTTTTGAGAAAATAGTTGTGGCTCGTGAACCTAGTGAAAAAACATCAAATATGATATAAAATCAGTAGTGAATTATTTAATAGCTAGTCATAGAAATTTATAAATTATGAATATATAGATTGATTTTAAAAGATATAGTTCATTTAATATTCGAATAAAGCCACACAAATCTCAGGCACAAAATGCTCAATACTAATACATAGTTTTAAGAGAAATTACATCGTATGACGCTCAAAAATTTAATAATTCACTATATAGCTAATTGCCTTAATATACTTATACACCATGTGCCTTTTCTGTAATAATTTCTTTTTGCCCTTTGATGCAACCGGGAACCTGTAAACAAAAATAAATTAAATTAACAATATTTACCTTTCACAAGTAAATCTTAGCTTTTGGAAATTCACATAGTTTCTGAAAGTAATTTTCTTTGGTAACTATGTAGAAAGTGAATTGTCTCTCTTTCATATTTGATTCACCGTGTCGCCATCAATACTATTTCCGGAGTTTCTTTCCCTAGAAGAAGCCCGTCTGCAACAACTTTCTTGGTTACTGACAGGAAGCTTCACTGAATCTAAAATCTACTGAGTCGCCGTCGATGTTAGACTAGACTCGTGCAGCGAGAGACGTATAATATTTTGGGCTTTCAAAACCAAGTTTGGCTAAGAAGATGGTTCTTGACGGCGAGTTGAAGTCGCAATTACTGATTAGAGTTTGGTGAGCATATTAGAGGAGGATAATTCAGAATGGTAAGTTGCTTTGCTATTCTTAAGTTCTCCGAATTTGCATTCATTCATTGTTGTATGCCGGAATCTGGTTTTGCAAAGTAAACTAATCGAAAGTTTGGATTTTTCTGTTTATAAAAATTGTTATTTATATTCCATTTGCAAGTCAGTATAGCTGCTTGCGTATATACATGAAATAGACTCGATGACGATAACTATGTGAACCTCTATTGCTTTGTTTGTTTAAATTTGTAAGGACAATGTATTATCCTCACCCACTCAATTTATATTTATATAATATTTTCTTTAAAATATAGTCATTCAAATTTTAATCAACATAACTAAAAATAGTCTTTAGAAATTTGATTTTACAGTAGATATCCTTAATAATATTACCCTTAATAAAAAAAATAATGGCTAGTTAATGGCTAATATTAATAATACACAAAAAGTTTACAAAATTATTCCCTGATTAATCCTCTTATAATTATCGAATAATTGATTTGGCGCTAGGTTAGGGTCAAGCGCACACTTTACGCCTAGCGTAATTAACATTGATTTTGATTGCTACAAACAAATATTAAAAATTTAATTTATATTATATATATCACACAAGCATATATAACATTTGCGTTAAAATAACCTAAGGAAATATAGAAATTTATTTTATAAACTTTAAGAACTTTAGTGAGATTAAATTAGGCTTTAAATTGTGATACTGTTTTTTATGTTGTTTTCTGTTGATTAAAGGTTTTTTATCAAATATTTTAATATGAAATAATAATAATATATTTATATGATTAAATATATTTTTTGATAAAAATATTTTATTTTATATTAAAACTTATTTCCAATTTTAAATTATAAATAAGACCAACTTGATGATTTTAATTATTTGAGGCACTTTATAAATATAAATAAAATGATAAGGACTAAAATATAATAATTTTTAAAATAAATCAATACATTTAGAATGGACTGACATGCGTCAGTTACCAGACATGTTTTAACTATTTATTATGAGTTTAGATATGAAATTCAAATTTTTATTTAGTTTAGGAATGTTTTGGCACGTTAATATAGTTTGGGTATGTATTTTCTCTGCGTTCATAATGTGGACATGAATAAGCTGTTTTCCTTGGATGGGTGTGAGGTGGGTGCATAGTCTATACGTCCCACCAGTTGTATTATGGTGGGAGTTATGTAAGAATGTGATTGGAAAAACAAGGCTTTAATTGGTGACCAGGTTGAATGAAAAAAATTATGATAAATTCTTTGTTCTTCATATTTTATACCAGTTGTGTTAAATTTTTCTATCAAATTATTGACATGGGGATCGCATTCTTTTCCTCTAAATTCCTCGTGGATGAATGAAATTATAAAAAAAAAGTTTCATATTCAACTCTGGTAAGGAACAAAATGAAAAGAAAAAAAATCCTATTTTCTTATTTTTTTCAATTCTTCAAATGAACTTTTATTCATTATTTTGTTCATTTTTTCATTAGTCTAGTGGTCACCAATCCAAGTTTAAAAAGAAAAGTAAAATATGAGAGAGAGTAAATTAAAATAAATATATTTATTCTCGTTTGAATTTGAATAATTTTTTTTTGTGTATTTGACATTCTTCTAACTGTAACCAAAGAAGAAAAAAAAGAAGAAAAAAAAATCACTTGATTTGTAAATTTCTAGAGTAAATAAGAGTAATTAATTTTTATCTTGATTATTTACTCTAAATGTGTCATACAATGCCCTAGATGCACAATATGAAGAAAATGACATCTGCAATTGACAAGATCATGGACTCGAAGTTTCAAATTGCATGGATTTTAGAATTATTATACGTGATGATTTCAGTAATCTTTCAAATGTATGGATTTTAGAACTGACTTTGAAAAATGTCAAATGTGAATTTTATGATTTTCTTAAAAGAATCTAAAGCTTTGATATAATGAAAGAGATGATAAACATTATTTTAACATTTCAAATTAGAACAAGGTTTATTTATCAAAGCGTAAATCTCAGAAAAGGATAAGCAAGTGTCATGATTTGTGGTCTGAAGATTAATAAGATTTACAGCTTTTCAGTCAACTTTCTTTGTTACTATATTTGGTTTGGTTTCTTTTTCTATTGATATTCATAGTTTAGATATTTTAGTTTTGGATTGGGGCTCTACATCTATTTTGGGTTAGTTTCTAGTATTGAAGATTTGGGCTTCCGCACCATTTGATTCATCTTTGATAATGTGCTAATTTGAAACTAAAAGAGCTGAATGTATCAAACGGCTGAGACTTGGTGAATATATAAATAAGCTAGAGATGTGATGGAACAGGTGATCCAAACAAAATAATGTAACCGATAGAACAGTTTGTGATTTTGGAAAATAATATAGACATTAAAAGGAAATAGTGAGCATACTAAAAGATATAACGTTTTTTTTGAAAAGTAAAAGATGAAGGGGAAATATTCTTCTTTCTATTTTTTCATTTTAATGCTAAGAAATGAAAGTTCACATTATTTATTGGTAATGAATTATCGTTTTCTTAGGTTATGAATGGTAACATGCGAGACAAATGCGGTACGGTTCAAATATAACCAAAATACATAGATACATAGATATTTGTAGAAATTTTTATTACTATTAACAGTGGTGCGGTGCGGGATGGTCTGTCGTCATTTGGACCTTTAATTTTAGTTTTCCCAATTAGCATCTACATAAATCATTCAAAGAAAAACTTCGAACATGGTGTGGATTTATGATAAATAGTTAAGAGTTTATAGCATCAAAAGATAGCAATATAGTTTTTCCAAAAAGAAATGAGATTGGAACATAGTTAGAAACTAAAATAGAATAGCATATGAAGGGTTAGTTAGAATTTCGAGTGGTATAAAATAGTTATAGCTGGGGATAAGGAAACAAATAAATGAATGGTACAAGACTCCAGAGGGGAGTAAAGGTTGTCCTTCAATTCACCAGCCGTTGGGATAATTACGGACATACGTACAAAGGAAGGCTCCTCTCTTCTTTTACCTTCTATTCCACTTGATCCCTACACGTGTCCACAATCTTAATTACCAAAATAATTTTATTCGTTTTACTTTTTTTTTATCTCATTTACTTTTTCTTTTATACTTTTTTATTTGCTTTTAACTTTTTCGTTTCTCTAATAGCAGTATAGAACCAAAGTCACTAAACGGTCAAGATTTTCGTGTCTCGTTCTTGTAATCAGACCAGGCCTTATGTAGTTGAATGTCTAACAATAAAATATGCCCGGAAACTATTACAGTATATATTTATATTACATCATTTTGATACCTTAGATTTTTATATAAAAATTTAACACCTAAGGTTGATGTTTCATAAAATTTATTTTACGATCAGTACTACTTGTAACGAAGATAAACTAACTAGTTGTAGTGATTCGGTTACTAAAGGATATAAGTTAAAACCATCTCCAAAAAAAATAATTCTATTTTGAAGTTTCAAAACTTTATATTTAAAATTTATAGGTGTTCTTCGGTTGTCTAAATAAAAAAAAAGTTCTTTTACAATTTGCTTCAAATTTAATTTTAAAATCTTTTACATTTTATATTATGATCTTTTATATTTTTTCATAATTAATTTGAATCCATACAGTTTTATAAATAACTAGCACATATATATAAACTATTACATCAATTAATTAATAAAATATTACACTAAAATATAAAATTTACATAGTAATACATAATCTTATATATTAAAAGAGAAGTCATGACTTCTCATTCATGTGTGATATTTAAAAAAATGGACTATAACTAGAAATCACAATTCATTTATTTATTACTTAAGAAATGTCACCATTTTTAATCCTTAATTCATTTAAATGTTAAACCAACTCCTACAAATCAGTTAGGTTATTTATTTGGGCTTAAAATTTTCATATATTTGGTTAAAGATAATTTAGAATACATAGTTTCTTTGGGCTAAGTATATTATTTTGATTTAAAAATTGTCACATTAAATGGTAAAATCTATTAATACGAAATAATATATACTATATTTATAATATCTATGATTTAACTTTTTTGCAAATACATTTTATTTTTAATCTTTAGATTAAATCTAGACTTTAATATATGTTTAATAGTATAAATTGTATCATACTAATTGTATGTAATTTATTTAAATATATATGTCAATGTTATTTGTTTGATATTAGATAGTTCACTTTAAAAAAAAAATACTAATTGTTTAATCAATTAATTTTTAATTATAATCAAAGAAGATATAAGTTAAAATTTTGTTAACTTTATAATTTTGAACCCAGTTACCATGTTTTTAGTAATAACATTGACATATATATTTAAATAAATTACATACTTTTAATATATGTTTAATTTGTATGTAATTTATTTAAATATATATGTCAATGTTATTTGTTTGATATTAGATAGTTCACTTTTAAAAAAAATACTAATTGTTTAATCAATTAATTTTTAATTATAATCAAAGAAGATATAAGTTAAATTTTTGTTAACTTTATAATTTTGAACTCAGTTACCATGTTTTTAGTAATGAAAATTATTTTCTATTTTACCAAACTACATATTTTAAATATTTATAAAAATGAAACACTTATTCAACAATATAGAAACAAAGATACATAAACATGTTACATTTTTATATAATTGATCTGATGGAAAAAAGTATCTTGAAAACTATAATATATACCATTCTTAAAGTAAAACTATATATTATGTAAATAAAAAGAAAATTAACACCCGCGCGGTTGCGCGGATTCAAATCTAGTTTAATATTAAACTACAAGTAAAATATCACATTATTCTATGGGCATATTATTCTATAAAACTATTTCCATATTTAATCAATTAGTGCATCTGTTAAGTTTATTTTGTAATATTTTTGTTATCTAAATCTAGTTTTAAAATATTTAATTTTTTATTGTAAAGTTTTGCAAAAATATCAAGTACTAAAATGATAAACAACAATATTTTTAAAAATCATAAATGTAGTATGTAATTATAAAAACCAAAATGCAATTAAAAAATACTTTAAAGTTTTGAGTCGTGACACTTCATATTTAAAATTTTACTATTTATAATTTCATATTTAAAGTTATTAAAGTTATTTTGTAGAGAATAAAAAAAAATATTTAAAGTTATATATTGTCTTTCGTAGATACTCTAAATTCAAACTATCATCTAAAAATAGCTAGTTTAGACGATGAACTTTCTGTCTGTTTTATCGAAATTTTTTGAACGCTTTGATGTGGCTAAACTAATTAAAGTCAGCCAATGAAAATTGAACAAACCAATTTGGTTCCAGTGCGGCGTTTACAAACTCCTTTACGGTTCAGATGGAGTTTATGAAATTAATGATCTTCATTTCAACGCATATTTCAATGTGTGCATATTTTTAGTGTTTTTTGTTGAACAAAACGTTTTAAAACAGTTAAACAAGCCAAACGAAATTTATATGTGTTAAACTACAAGTCTCAGCCAATAAACAAAAGTTAAATGCATTTTAGTTTAATTAAAATATGAATTTCCATTTTTGTGCTGAATTTTTTACTATTCTTATTTATTTGAAATTACAATAATGTTATTAGTATTTTTTATAAGACATAAGTTAAAATTCATAAGGTTTTATAAAGTTCAATATAGTTATCATTTTGGTTAAAACTGACAATCAAGATATTTTAGATCTACTAAAATTATCGTAAATAATAGATAAATTCTATAAACAAAAAATATAGAAATTTTTGAAGAAATACGATGACTATCACATATTGTTATCTAAATTTAGTTAATTTTTAACTAAATGAAATAGTGTTATAAGGAGGATATGTTCAGATTTTGTTCCTTTAAATTATGGCAAAGCTATCTCAATAGCATAATGCATCCGAAAATGTAATAAGAAACTTGAAAATTAATTTTCTCTTATGAATATATATCTAAATTTGTAATAAAATGGTTTTAAAATAGAGTAATTTTTATTCATATCTAGATAATAATTAAAATATTTGTAGTTCTTTAAGATTAATTAGTTGTACAACTTCTTGATAAGTTTTTTTCTTTTGTTGGTTAATATTAAAAATAATAATTTATCGTATATCCATTAAGTATAGTTACTATTAAAGATAACGGGTTTTCTTTTTAAAATTGAAAAGTAAACTCATCATATCTTCCACTCAAATACTTACAAAATTTGAACTTTCTATCATTTTTATACAAATAACTCTTTCTTGCTCGTTTGACATTTTAATAATTACGTTTAAATTATTTCTGAAATTAAGAAAGAAGTCTTTAAAGAAAATGAAAATAACCATCCAATTCCCATGTTGACAAACGCATGAAACTAATAAGTGGACCGTGCAAGTCTTTATTCATTTTGGCATTAGTGGATCGTCCAAACAGCTTATTAAAAGCACTTTATGTTTGCAGTTCAAGAACAGAGGAGTAAAAGAGCGTCTTCCGCTACGTGGTACGCTTATACTGGCTAAGTGTCATCTAATTTTCCTGCAAAATAGCTGTGGAATATATTAAATCTTTTAATTAATTACTACAATTTATTTTTAAAATTAACATTTCCCGAAAATCCCGAAGATGACTGTGAGAGGGATATGCCCGATATTCCACGCCACAGTAGTGGAAGACTGGCGAGGATAAAATCGTAATCCCATCATTACGATTTTACTTACTGACAGTTTTTCCCTAAAAAGGATCTACCGCAATTACTAAAGATCAGTAAAAAACAAACCACACCGTCCCACTAAGAGGGTTAAACGGTAAATTTACAAGTATCACGTAATAATAATTTTGACGAAAAGATATCACGTAATTAAATATGACGTGGCATCATCGCGTCTAGTCACACCTTTTCTTCTTTGGACTCTTCAGCTTCGTCTATCTCTGTGCACCTATATAATCAACCAATCTGGCTTTACCGTAAACAGAAGAAAAATTATTACTATAGTCGGGGAATTGATTCTCGCCGGAGAAATGAATATTCCGGTTACTTTTACCTCTGTGACCGTTCATAGTATCGCTGTTTCCGACACTCGCCGTCATGTGTTCCGTGAAACTCGTCGCTGTTAAGAAACTCCGTTTCCGTCTCTTAGATTTATTTTTTTTCCTTCTCTTTGCTTCGTTTCGTCTTCTTCTAGAAATTTTTGAATTAAACAGTCTCCCTAAGCTTTGATTCGATCTATACGTTTCCGATGAAGATCCAACCGACTGAAACAGATTTTCCGGCGAGTAGAGACTCAGCTAAACCAGTGCTCAAGTCTCGCCTCAAGCGTCTCTTAGATCGACCGTTTACAAATGTTCTGAGAAGCTCAAACTCAGATAAACCACTCATCGAAGCTCAACACGGCCGAGAGGTCGTCTCCGAGTTCGAGCCGAGCTCCGTCGTTTTAGCGAAGATGGTTCAGAACTACATGGAGGATAGCAACGAGAGGCAAGCTAAAAACGGACGCAATCGCTGCAATTGTTTCAACGGGAACAACGACGATAGCTCCGACGATGAATTCGATTTGTTCGGTTGCTCCGTCGAGTCTTTCAACGACGCTTATGACCATTTCAAGGTAACGTAAACCTCTCGATCTTTGCAACCTAAACTTAGTTCTACGTTTAACGAATCGTCCATGGATCTTGATAGAGCTTGATACCATGCGCGAGCCTCATGGAGAGGAATCTATCAGCTGATGCGGCGAAGATTCTGGAGAAGAACAAATCAGTCAAACGAAAAGATGATCTGAGGAAGCTTGTCGTTGATGGACTCTCAGCTCTTGGTTATGATTCCTCAATCTGTAAATCGAAATGGGATAAAACTCGCTCTATACCGGCCGGTACAATCTCTATGAACCGGTTTGCTTCGTCTACTACTTTGTTGATGATTCTCATGAAATTTGATTTCTGAATTTCAGGCGAGTACGAGTACATCGACGTGATTGTAAACGGTGAAAGGGTGTTGATAGATGTGGATTTTCGATCGGAGTTCGAGATCGCACGGCAAACGAATGCTTATAAGGCGTTGCTTCAGTCTCTACCGTTCGTTTTCGTCGGGAAGTCTGACCGGATCAGTCAGATCGTTTCGATGGTTTCGGAGGCGGCGAGGCAGAGCTTGAAGAAGAAAGGTATGCATTTTCCACCGTGGAGGAAAGCTGATTACATGCGAGCTAAGTGGCTGTCTTCGTACACGCGGAACTCCGGCGATAACGTCCCGGAGCCGATGGTTTCGTCCGCCGTCGTGGCTGAAACGGGGATAGATTGTTCGGAGATTGAGCTGAGTTTCGAGGAGAAATTTTTGGCGTCGGTGAATTCTTCTTCCTCTCCTCTTAAGTCGGTTGCCGGAAATGATGACGTGGCAGAGGCGGTGGAGAGAGAAGCCAAGGTCGTCACGGGATTAGCTTCACTGTTCAAGGAGAATCCCTAGAAAAGATTTTGAATTTTTCTAATTTTCCTAATTTCCTAGTTAAGAACCACGAGAAAAGTTGCCAAATAAAGAAAAAGAAAAAAAGAAGAGAAAATCATATAAAAATATAACATAGAATATCTTTTTTGTTTCTTTTTGACCTCTTAAAACTCTCTTTTCCATTTTCAAGGGGGGTTATTACGAGATATACATTTTTACTGAATTATGAATTATATTTGTGATTTAACAGATAAAAAGCGATTATACATTTACTCAAACAAATAATTATATTTGTGTGTGTTTTTTTATCCGCTATCGATTTTGTTCTAATATGATTTTAACGATTAAGTATTAAATGCCTTTTGTAAAATTGTAATGAACTACTATTTGCAACCAGAAGAAAAGAAAAACACTCTTCAAGAACATAGATTTATCAACACCATAAGTAATGGAAAGCTGGAGTAGCACTTGTAACAAGAAAGCTTGAATCGGCAACACCATACGTATATATCTATCTTACCGTTTTGGAGAAATATCTTACCCTTTTTTTATAGTAAGATTCAGTATTATATGTGTCCATCCAATCTGAAAACATTACATGTTCATCGAAGTACAAAACTTCGGTATTGTTAATTGATTCATCCTATGTAACCAACCAAACATTGGCGGAATAGATGCAATGGTCGAACATCTGTTGCTTGTTTTAGTCGTTTTGGAATATTTTGGCCAATGTATTTTGTATTTTACCTCTGAAAATCAACTAGTCTTCAATGGTGCATGTATCACAGTTTTAGATGGAGGCAGAAAGTAGGAGATTTACAAGATCAGCAATCAACACGTAAGTTTCGTTTGGGATTGAAAAATAGAAAACTAGTAAGAGATATAAATCTCAAGAAAGAGTAAAAACATAAGGTTATTATGTTGTTAATACACTTGATTGTTAATATCTTTGAAAGGCTGCCACAAATAATCATTTTAAAATACAATTATTATGTTGTTAAATTGTAACTGGGAAACTTCAAACGATTAAGACAAGTGCAGTTAAACATTTTGCTTTTTAGGTTCTTGAAATTGTTTTAACCTTTTAGGAAATAATATGTGGCCTTTGTTTAAGAACATGTTGGTGCAAAAGGAACAGAAGATTTATGACAACTCTAATCACATATTTTCATGAACACTGTAATCAAATTTATTAGTGGAATAAGAAAACAAAGCATTTATCAGTGTCAGAAACAATAAAATAAAACACAGTACAGGTTATCAGAATTTATATACTAGTATTATTTTACGATGACGGCAGCATTGGGGAAGAAAGAAGAAGATAGTGTTTTTCTTTTCTTGATAGCCGTGGAGTGCAAGAGCTGTTCGTTTCAACAGTGTGATATTCCCTTACTGTATTTTCTTTTGTTCTTATTACTTTTTTAGATTATCTACTTGTTCTTGTAGTCATAATATAATTTCTTATGTCAGTGATATAAATTCTTCTGCTGCATCATGTTTGATTTGCTTATATATAAATAAATAGAGCAGATATGATGTCGATACAAACAAAATTAAGCAAAAATAAAAAGATCCAAACTTAAATTTCGACTTAAACCCCGTAAAAGAAATAAAAAAGAATGACCCAATATTCGTAAGAATATATGTCCATGCATTTTTTTCTTCTGAAAAACTATGTCCATGCATTTTCCATTTCGATTTCCTAAATAGTGCTGCCAAATCTCTAGTTTCATAATCTTTTAATTGATTTATGATTTCCTACTGAAGCATGTTATTTTTGTCTCTATTCGTTCTTAAACTTTATATACATGTTTCTTCAATATATATTTCCAGTTGAAAAATGTTTTTTCAGTATTTACGCTGAAAGTTTGTTTTTGCTTTAGTTTTTGGTTTTTGTTTTTGCAAAAACCATTTTTCATCCAATCAAGTTTTAGTTTTTAGTTTTTGTTTTTGTAGAAACCATTTGATTTGCCAATCAAGATTTCTAATAAATAGATTCTCTAAAATTTAGGGAAACTAGTATTTGAAAAGTTTAACCAATTTGTGAAGAAAAACTAAAAACCAACTTTTGTGAGCTTTTAAAAGGAAAAACGAATTTTGATTTTTTTGGGATAGAAACTACAACATTTAATTAATTAATAATTAATAAATAACATTTTCATAAAGATAAATAATCATACAATTTTTGGTACATTAGCTATAATTTAAACAATAATGTGATATAACTTATTTGTGTTTAATATCTGCAAAATAAATTTATATAGTTTATAAATAATATTAATTAATTTTAAAACTTAGTTATTAATTTCTCTATATAAAATAAATAAATAATAGAATAATTTTAATAATTACTAGTCACATTAAAAATAACTAAAATTATAAAAACATAATATTTTTTAGTAATACAATATATTGTATTAGTCATGAAAAATAAAAATAGCCATTCAATTTTAAGAAAATATAAATAATTTATATGAGAAATTTTATAATTAGTTTCAAAATTTTAAGTATTTTTATTTTTATATAATTTATAATATTTTTAAAAAATATTGCTATATAAGTTTATAAAATTAAAAATAATTTATATAAGAAAAATTTCGAAGTAGTTTCAAACTTTTAAATATTTTTATTTTTTTGCAATTTATATAAATTTTATGATAAATATTTTATTATAATATAATTTTTAATAAAACTATTATAATTAAAATATGTTATTATATTTTAATTTAAAATAATTATCACAATATTTTGATAATTTTAATTGTAAATATAAATATTTATTTCTATTTTTTTGTATTATTTCAAAGTAACTCATTAATTAATTTTTGCAAAAATAAAAAAAATATTGCAAAACCAAAAACCAAAATCTAAATCTAAAAACCAAAAACCAAAAGCTGAAAACCAAAAACCAAAATCTGAAAACCAAAAACTAAAATCTAAAAACCAAAAACTAAAACTAAAAACTACTGAAACAATCATCACCTAACTCAAACTAGACTAAACAAAATCAAAAACCTGTTTTGTGGTCACAATGCAATGTTCTGTTGATCTTTGAAATGGAAAGATTAAGTTACGTTCTTTTTTCTTTCTTGTTTGGTTAGAAAATAAAATTTAGTTGAAGCTAGAGAACAACTTTCTACATGGACCTAACTTTGTTTCCATAAAGATGTGGTGTTGTGAACTAAAATAAGTTCTCTTGCAAACGATTAAACCATACCGATCGTTATGTAAATGTATTGCAATCATTCATGTGCGGGCACCAAGTAATCCATTATGTGACAATATAATACTTTTATAATTTTCGATGTCTCATTACAATACAAAGTCTATTTTTTTTTTGGAAACACAAGCATTTTACATACTCTAAATTATTTAATTGCAATAATTCTAGGTCGCATGAAGTGGGTAAGAACGGTTACAATAATTTCAGAAGCTGTGGACCCTCTTTTCTTTTCTTAATACTATACCAGTCTTTTTCAGGGATTTCAGGATTTGCCATTATATCTGAGAGTAGAAAATGAAAAAAATATTCCCATCGAATATTTAAACTCACATTATCATCATATGTTTCAACATCATTATTACCCTTTTAAACTTTATGATATAGTTTAGTAAATTTCCCTCCTACACTTATCGATACGTAAATGAATGTTTTGATATTGGTGTAATATTTTGATATTGGTGTGATGATTATAATCATTAGCTCTGAACGAGTATCATCAACAAATGGTTGTAAAAGAGAGATATATACGCATATATATCTATTGCATAATCTGTCCAGTTCTATACCAGTTCATATATACACCATAAGGACCATAACACTCAAGTCATCTAAACCAGAAGAACAACCGTTTAGTCCCTTGTTTCTTCTCATGTAGTTTGATTGCTTTTAGTAAGCTGAGTTTTTGTGTTGTGACGTTGTGAGAATCGGAAGAATAAAGATCTACGCACAACCAACTCGTGATATTGTTAGTGTTACTATTTTATTGGATCTTCTTTGATTTGCTAATAAGACTTATCTTGTACATTATATATAGTCTATAGACAATGGATGTGTTTTAATTAAGTACTTAGATGTCTTTTTATATTCATACATTAGTTGTTGGGCATATGGAGATTGCTTTCCTGAATGTCTACTCTGTTTGTCTTACTTTCTCCCAATCAGTTAACCTAACCATAGAAGTATATAACTATTTGCTTGATAAACATATACTAGCTACTCTTAACATCATAAATAGTTCTCAGTCTTCTTGACGACATTTTGTTTGAAGATCAAAAAACATATTATAAAAAATTCCTAGAATATTTGTAACCAAGACATGTAGGGATTAAATAACGTGTTAATGTTTGGGGACCAA
Organism: Brassica rapa; assembly: GCF_000309985.2. Lineage (NCBI taxonomy): Eukaryota > Viridiplantae > Streptophyta > Magnoliopsida > Brassicales > Brassicaceae > Brassica > Brassica rapa. The sequence continues at coordinate 12,253,155 of NC_024795.2, forward strand.
CCTGCAAGATGACGAGCCTAAAGTCTTACTAACATTATTGACCTAAAATTCAATATATACAAAGAGCCAATATGGTGTGATTACTTTGTGTGGCGCATGGACCTCATGGCCATGATCATGGGCTTGTTCTGTTATTCACAATTCACATGCCTCTCAGTTTAAATTTAAATCGACGAAAAATAAGATTTAACACTTTTTTTTTAACACTGATTTATTGTGATCTTACAATTAAGATTTAACACTTTACAAGATACATATACACCAACACCAGTAATTTACGAAAAAAATGAGCACTGTGTTTTTCAATTATAAGTTATCAAACTATATAAATTTTACTCGATAAAAATAAATGTTGATTAAATAACTTTCTGATATAATTGACATATTTACTTATAATGAAAAGATTCTACAAAAGAAGTATGGAAGTATAAAGAAGGGTAACAAAAAGTAAAAATAAAGGAAGAGGACCACATTTCAACACTTAAGACGTGAGAGGGAAATATGACATGAAAAATATGATGATGGTAAAAATTCATATTACAGATGAGTAATTCTATATGATGTTACTGTAAGACGTTTTAAAGTTCATATTACAGATGATAGTAAAATTTACGATGATAACATATAAAATTGTCTGTCTCACTATTTTTAGGATACATAAATACATAGACTTATCCGCATTGACATCAGACCCCGAATATTTGGTGAAATGTGGTCCTCTTCCTTTTATTTTCTTTTTCCTACTTTTTGTTCCATTACTTCTTTTTATTATTTATTTTAATTATTATGATTTTTCCTTCTGAAGGTAATTACAATAGTACCTTTTTCTTTTCCTTATTGAAATAGTATATGAACTGTGACAGAGTTTCTGATTTAAATTCATAATGATAGAAAGAAACAGCACGTAAAGACGAGATTACTCATTAGTCATTACTAGACTAAAGATCTTTTACAAAACTTGTGTTTGGTGTACAGTGTAGACTGACTTTGGCTTCTTTTTGTTTTAACTTTTTCTTTTCACTTGCGTGTTTAAATTATTTTACTTAGTAAATGTGAAAGTTGCTAAATAGATAAGAATTTCTGAAAAAAGAATTTCTGGACTAATATAATATTTTATCCGTTTCATAATATATGATGTTTTGGCTTATCGCACGAAAATTAAGAAATTTATATTCTTTTAGAAAATCACCATTAAAGATATAGTTTTAAAACATTCAACCAATTATAAAAAAAACTGTAAAATTTAATTGGTTAAACAGTTTCCAAAAAAAAAAAAATTAACCTTAAAATTTAAAAACATCTTATATTTTGAAACAACATAAACCTTCTAAAACATCATATAATTTGAAACGTAGAAAGTACATTGTTGTTTAGGTGAATCAGATATTAATAAGAAAAATATAAAGAACGTCGCTTGGGTAGGCAACAACACCCACATTTCTGCTTTGATTTTTTCAAGAGTTCAGATCTTTATAGTCAAGTATTCAAATTAGAGAGCTTACGGAAATTGATAAAACAGAAAAAAATGGAAGTCCAAATATGCAATCAAAATAGAATAATATATAAGATAAATCAAGAAACAAAATAGATACAAAAAAATATCTATTGTTTTATTAGAAATCGCCTAAACAATCTGTTACAAGACTTGCTTATCAGTTTTACACAGTCTGTTAACACTCTAACAACTACTATTACTATTGAAAGATTTTTAATCTATCCAAACTTGTCTTTCCATCATCGGTATTCCGACGTCTGTTTCAACACAACTCAAGAACACTCTTAAGAGATTTTCACCCTTTCTCTATAATATTTAGCTCTATTGTCTTATGAAATACACACGACTCTATAGCCAATTTATAATGATCGACACGTTCCCAAAACCCTTGTCCAACGAATCATGGAATGAACAATTTTCATATTAATAAGTACACTTTTTTTTTTAGAAATGCACTTTTTTTTTTCAAGGCATAAACTTGCTCCCAAATTTGTTTTCTTGTCTTTTCTCCATGGTATAAACTTGTTCTTCAAGTTCATCCCACATCAGCTCAGCATCTTGCATCCACATGGTCTCCACCATTCTGCATGTCTTATGATGCATTCTCTGACACACACTGCATCAACAACTACTTCAACGACTAAGTCAAAACATAAACCCTCAAGATTTTCATTCTCCAGTTAAAACATCTTGCATCCACATGGTCTCTACCTCTCAACATGCATTATGTATTAGTGACTAATATATCGAATATCAGTGACCTCGTCACCTAATTAGTCACATAAACTATTGACATACAAGTTTTGATTTGCGTCTTCACAAAAATCACATAATAAGAGATTAAACAAGTATATAAATTGCTTAGTATTGTTATGTTGGTTTTTGGTTAGATTTTCGTTTTGTTAAAGTTTAGTCTGGAGAAAATCTGTTTCCGTAAGCTATGGTTTCGGGGTTAAATCATCTTCCCGCTGATGTTTGTATATTGAATGTTTCAATACAAGTATTCTAAAAGCATCTTTATCACAAAAACCTAAAATAGGTTTCTTAATTTTTTTTTCTCTGATTAAAAAAAAAAAAAAAAAAAACAATCGTAAGCTGGTACGTGTCAGTGAAAGTCTGTGAACAGTACAAAAAACACTGCAAAGTCATTTTTTATTTGGTAGCTTTTGTAACCGGTTTTTAGTGCTTGTGTAAGCCCTTCACATTAAGAAACACAGTAAACACCTGCGATAATGGTGCTCTAAAGTGAAAAGGTAGTTTAGAAATAGAATCTGAGCAAAAAGAAGGTAATTTTGAAATCTGAGAAGCTTCATTAACTTCTCTAATCTACGACCCGTTACAGAAATAAAAGAAAAAGTACTGACTTAACTTCTCTAATCTACGACCCGTTACAGAAATAAAAGAAAAAGTACTGACATGGGACAGCTGCGAAAAGATCATGACAACCATTAATAGGATTAATAGTTTGGAAAATATAAATAGAACCTACCCAAAAAAAGAAAGTCAGAACTTCAAGTAATGCGGAATCAAAGAAAAATCTTGCAAGTACAATGGATTTAGATAATACTTTTAGATCAGTTAATATTATTTTAAAATTTCTTAGTTAGCTGAAATGTAGACGAGCATCATACATCATACTAACATTTAATAAAAGGTTTTAAAAAAACATTTAATAAAAGCAAACACTTGTTGTGTGCAGTGTAAGTACCCAGGTTCTAAAACGCTACCGATTTGAACGATTTGAAAGTTATTTTTAGGTCTGTAAATTTTGATTATGGTAGAAAATTGCTAGAGTTCTTTAGAATATCTCCATTGGTACTATAATTTTTTTCCTAAAATAGATTTTAGAGTAAAACGTATTCTAATGGTACTCTGTTTTCTACTATATAATAGATTGAAAATAAATTTATTCTATAAATAGAGTAAAAAAATAGAGTGTTATTGGAATAGCTTTCAACTCTTATTATAAATTATTCTATTTTGAAAGGAAAAATAAAATAAACCATTGAAAATAGTCTTATCAATTCTTTTGCAAATGAGAGGGAATTGCTAGGGAACACTTGCAATTACCTAACAACACCAAAAAATAAAATGTACCTTGGTAAATACTTTGAATTTTTTTATTGAATTGCATTTACGAAAAGGATTATAATGTTTAGATGTTAAGTATTTTGGGGAAAATATTTTAAATGCTGTGAAACTTCGTTTTGCTAGAAATTTGCTAGGGAACTATTGCAATTGTGAGTGAACTGATAGGAACCCTTGAAATTTCCTAGAATGACCAGATAAATATTTTTGGGGTTTCGTTAAAGATTTCGGTATCAATTAGGGGTGGGCAAAAAACCCAAACCGAACCGAACCGAACCAACCAAACCGAAGTTAAACCGAACCAAACCAAACCGTGCTCTTTATGTAACCCAATTGGTTCATATTTTACTCAACCCGAACGGTTTGGTTTGGTTTGGGTTTAAACCGAACCAAACCGAACCAAACCGATAATCCAATATATATATATATAGTAAAAATATATATGATATATATGTGTATTAACATATTGCAAATTTTAGTTAAAGTTTTGTTTTTCATTTTTCATAACTTTCATATCTTTAAAAAAAATTAGAAATACGATTCAAATAATACTATTATATATAAAATCATGTAGCATAAGTTTTTATATTCTCACTCTATCGTTTATGAGTTGATTATATTTTAATAAAAATATAAAACTGATGCCTTCATATTTTATAACCAACCCGAACTACACCGAACAAAACTAGACCATAATAATGTAAACCGAACTAAATCTAAACCGAACCGAACTGAACCGAACCAAATTAAACCCAAACCGAACCCAAACCAAAGCTACTTTGGTTTTAATTGGTTTGAGTTTTATAAAACCTAAATTACCCAAACCAAACCGAATCCAAACCGAACCCGAAACTAAACCGAAATGCCCACCCCTAGTATCAATAACTTATTTAACATGAAAATATAATGTTTAAAATGTACTTCAATAAATATTTGAAAAAATGATTGAAAATTCATTTACTAAAAAGAGTATAGTATTTAGCTGTTAAGTATTTCGGGAAAATTATTTTGAAGTGCTGTGGAATTTAATTTTGCTAGAAAATTAACAAGGGTCCACTTGTGAAACCAGATTTTTTGGGGGAGGGGAGGGGGGGGGGGGGAGGGGGGAGTTTCTTTTGGAATTTTGATTTCAGCAACTTAGTTAACATGAAAATATAATGTTTAAAATGTACTTCTGTAAATACATTTCAGTTTCAGTAATTTTCGATGTTAACTAATATCTCGAAATTTTCATTATACATCTCACAAATGTTGTAGAATATTTTTTTCGATACGACAGTCAAACGAAACCCAAATAAAAAATAAGATTAGCAAGAGAATCGCTAGGATTATACAAAGGTGGATCTACATGAAACCACTTTGTTCAAGTGATACTCCATAATTTTCTGTTTTTCCTTTCTATTACTTTGAACTTATCCATTTTTATTTTTGACATCTATTTTTATATTTTGACTCTAGTAGCATGGTATAAAACATTCATGGATTAACCACCACAGAAGCGGACCTATTATGTAAAGAGGGCTGTCACGTGAATGCAGTGAAATGTCAGCAGCACAGTTTGTAGTTCTGAGGTTATGGAAACCCATTGAGCCCCCTTAAGTCAAGGTTTGATTTTATGTTTTAATTTCATACTTCGACCCATGTTAAAAATATATCTATAAGGATATATCTCTCAGTCCAAGATTTACAAGTTCTGTGTACAACTTTACATAATAAGATTTTTATAATGAACTTTTTGTGGTGTCACAGGTTCCCCTATCTGTGTATATCTTGCTAAATGCTAATTTGTTTAGTTGAAAATATGTTGTTTATCTCATGTGAAATGGCCTTCGCCATAGCTTTTGTAATCAAAGTCTCCCCAAGCATTTTACAAACAGGTTTTCAGAATTAATTCTTGCAGAGATAATAACAAGCCATGGAATTGGTTCTAAAAAAGCTGAATATGTATGGACAAATCTAAACAATTAACCCTGCATGCTATTCTTTATAAGAATAACTATTTACTTTTATCTAAATCCACCATATCTGATTTTTGCAGGAAAATAAAAAAGAGCAGTTATGCTAAATATTGTTTATGTAGAAGATAACATGAATCTTTGGGCTGCAATCAATATAAGATTGTAGATAGAGTTTCAGGTTGAAATCGAAATGACATCATCATAGCTTGAGTTTCAGCTGAATAATGAGGCTCTTAACAATAAATATTACGATTTGGTTTTTATCACTTAAGGATCATAAACTCTCTTTATTGCTCTAAACTAAAAAAAGGCTTCACAAGAGCTCGCTACTACTTTGATGATCAGACAAAAGTTTCTTCATCATCTTCTTCTTAACAACTTTCTCGAACTCAACTCCGGACAAGGACAAAACCTGATTCAACAACAGCCTCACTCCACTTCTCTTCACCAGCTCATACCTCGGCTTGATCCTCTCCTGAAGACTATACCCGAAAAACTGCGGAAACTTCACCAGCTCCGACTTGGGATAATCCATCGTCTGAAAGTAATCCCACTTCGGCATCAGATTCTCCCTCAAGCTGAAAGTATACAAAGCTCCGTATCTAGAGATCATGATCCCAATCTCATCTATACCGTAACCCTTCTCGAGGAAGAACTCAGTCACTGGCTTGAGGTTCGTCTCTATGCTCAAACCAAACGTCTGTGGACATCGATGAAGGAGAACCGCAACGTCGACGTTAAGCGACTTAAAATACTCCATTGTCGGACGTAGCTTGTCTTCCACGCTGTACGACATGATGTTCGGACATCGAGTCAAGATCTTCCCAATCTGTTCTTCGGAGAGACCGGTTTGAGTTAGGAACTCAACGGTGGAGATAAGTTTCTGTCGGCTGTAAGTTAAGATAGCAGGGAAACGGTAAATGATCTTTGCCCACTGGTTCTTATCGATGCCTAACGTCTCCAAGAAGGCCATGGTCGGCTTGAGGTTATCGGTTAAGCTGATCCCGCAGATCTGCGGCCTTTTGCAGAGGATTGTTGGGATGTCTGATTTTGGGATGCCGAGGTCCAGAAGAAACTCCACGACGGGTTTGATCTTTCCCTCGAGGCTGTAGTAAGGAAACGCTGCGAACTTGCGGGTGATGGTTTTGATCTGCTCGAGGTTTAAACCGAGGTCGAGGAGGTAGAGTGTTTGCGGACGTAACGCACCTTCTGTGTCGAGTTCGCTGACGCGAGAGACAGCTCTTAGTTTCTTACTGTCTGCAGCTGAATCCGTGAGACCACGAGGTGGTGTGAGTGGAACTGGAGGTGGTCTATCTTCAGCATGTGGTGGTGGTGGATCGGGGAAGCTGACAACGAGGTCAGAGAGAAGATCACCGTGTTGTTCATGGAGCTGTTCGAGGTAAGGGATGAGAGAGTCTCGTATTTCAAGCGTGGTAAGCTCTCTTCCTACGAGGTAACGGGCTTTGTGAACGGAGTGGAGTCTAGAGACTAAATGGTCGATGAAGAGATCGGATTTGTTGATGATCCTAACGGAGACGCTGTTGCTAAGACCTTGCTTCTTGAAGAAGAGGGTTAAAACGGCTTTGGCTTCTTCTTTCTCTGCTGCAATCAGGTTTGGAGGCACGGGTCTTGCGCTGTACTCGACTCTGTTCTTTATGCGAAACCCTATAAACCCAAACCCCACATCCAAAATGTGAACCAGATTGATTGTTTTTAAAAAGATAAGATTGAATCATTTTGACCACTCACTCACCAAATGATTCTTGTCGGAAATGGAGTTTTCCCGTGAACCAAAGCTGCGCCCTGCAATTACTGAAACCAAATGCAATTGAAAACATTTTGAATACATAAGAATCAAACAAGATGAACAGTTCATGTTTTATTAATCCAGATTGAATATTTTATAAACAAGTGAAGCTGTAAGAATAACTAACCTCGTACAAGGGTTGTCTCTTCTAGCGATGAAGAAAATCTCCGACGGTCCTAGCTGACTAAATGTTTGCATATCTCTTCAAGTGGAATCAAGTAGGTGAATCCACTCTGAAAAAAAAGAACAGAGAGAGAGAGAGAGAGAGAGAGCAATTAATTTGATGAACTAAGGAAGAGAAACGATTTAAGCCATAAGCAACAAAGGAAGCAAGAAAGATAGAACAAAAAGGGAAAATCCAAAAAAAAAGGACTCACCTTTCGTTGTTGAAACGTGGATGGTGTAAAATTTTCCCGAGAAAGTTACAGCGAGCGAGGAAGACAAATATCAATGCAATTCAGATAGAACCCCTCACTGAGAAATGACGTGTGATTGGAGAACGAGTTAAATCTGCGATTTCGTATAAAGATAGATTTTTTTTTGTTTATTTATCATGTGAACCTTTCTACATTCCTTCCATAAAGGCCCAATTTCTATTTACTTGGGCTTCGTTTCTCTCTCTAATTTCTCATAAGTCAGACACCGTTTTCAGCCTACCATAGTTGATGTCCATGTGAAAAGAATTGTCCAGCTTCTGATCAGGTTTATCAACAGCTTTGGTGCTCATTAGATGCGATTTCAATTTAAAACTAATTGGTGATAAACATTCATATCTATCTGAGACTAAGATGGGCGCATGGGAAAAGGCTGCCTTAGAAGCTTCAATAGTTCCCTCATCGACAGATGGTTAGCCGCTAGCTTGGTTGGTCAGTTTATGTTTCTCCTGCTTTCCTCTTCATCATATATTACTTAAGATTGGATATATCCTTATTGACCATCAATTTTAATATATCAAGTACGGATTAATGTGCCAACTTTGAGCTTAATCAATTATAAAATAAGCTAAATTTATGGATCAAACTCTTATACCATATTAAGTTAGTTGTAATTTCAATCTAAAACTAATCGATGATAAGTATATTGACTTATGTTCCTTATCTGTTACTTATGATTCTTTTCAACATGGGATGTAGGACTTTGTCCATAGTAACTGCTGCATTCTTTTAAAATTGCTTCTGAAGGAACACTAAGCTGCAGGAGGTTCAATCACAATAACCGTTTTGATGGCATGCCAATAAAATCTTTAGCATTTTTTTCAGGTCTGGTGCAATAGCAGGAAACAATTAAAATATATCCAGATATTAAATGACTCTTTTGCTCAATCTTCCTATATATTAATTGAAAAGTCATTTAAGTGGATTTTGCTTATGTGTCACTCATAGGTGAAGTTTAGAATTAATTCTCATAATTTGATTGGTTGTTGTTATTTGAATTTTATTTATTTAATTAAAAATTTTAAAAAGAAACTAATTATAAAATTATCTAATCTAATTTATGTTTCCAAACAAACAATTGAACATCTTAAATATAGATGAATTAACTTAGTTTATATATCAAAACAAATAAATAACATAAAATACATTATAGAAATTCATAATATCCATATAAATACATATGATATTATAGGAAAAATTATATAAACGATTTGAAATATATTTCTACTAATAGTGGATATAATAAATCAAAGATTGCAGAAAAATAATTAACCTAAACCTAATAATATTTCTTAAACTCACTAAATATATATATTTTCTAAAAATGTGTCAAATGTATAAATTTTAAAAATTCCAGTAATTTTCAGTGACAAATATTGATATTATACCTGAGATGTTTTAAATAGATGATTATTTTTAACATCAAAACTGTTTCTTTCCTTTTTGTGAAATAACATTATATATAAAATATGTTTTCTTTCCTTTTTGTAAATATAATTTTTTTTATTATATGAATATTTCCTTCTTAACATAAATGTTATTTGGAAAAATATGAAAGAGGAAACTAAAATAAAAAATTTAATTATTAAATAATATATGAAAATGTCAATTAGATATAATATTTTAATTCATTAAAAGTGTATCTTTAATATATGAATATTTCCTTCTTATCATAAATGTTATTTGGAAAAATATGAAAGAGGAAACTAAAATTAAAAATTAAATTATTAAATAATATATGAAAATGTCAATTAGATATAATATTTTAATTCATTAAAAGTGTCTCTTTAATTAATTTTGGGATCCATGCTAATGTAGTTTTTTTCAAAAAATTTGAGGTCTGTGGCGAATATTTCACTTAACATGGCCACGGTGATGACTCAGTTCGTAATATAGATCATCAGTTACATATGTAGGTGTGGAAAGTGATGGTAGCTCAGTGATTGACGTTCTGAAAGTGATGGTAGCTCAGTGATTGACGTTCTTGAGCACTGAGTAATCATTTTTTTGTTTGTTTATCACTCGATTTTTCATTTAATTTTACAGTAAATTATGGAGTAGAGTTGGAGATGCTTTTACAATTAGGTGTTCCTGCGACAAGATTTCAGACACAAAAAAAATCATATACAAAGGAGGAAATTAACTACACCAAAACACACAGATTATCACAATAAGAGTGGCAAAACAATACAAGGAAAGAGAACTTTTCACGCCATTACAATGGTAATTTAAAACGACATAGAGATGATTATTATAATATAGTAGATATCATTAGGAAACGGATGCTTATGTTAATAAAAATAGTGAAAGATCCTCTTGAACCAGTCATGTCTGTATGAAGCCAGAATATGGCCGACAATGTATCCACAGAATACACCAGGTACATATGCTATTGCAGCTGCAATCCAGCTCAATACTTGATCTTCTTCTTCATTTTCTTTATCTTGGTTTAATGTGCCTTCTTCTTCTCCACTGCAGATCTTATGAAGAGGAGCCCCGCATAGCCCAGGATTCTGTAGGAATGAAGAACTATCCTGGGTTTGAATTTGAGTGCCTTGTGGTATTGGACCTTCGAGGTTGTTGTAAGAGAAGTTCATCCACGCCAGAAACGTTAGTTTCCGGAGCTCTGCTGGGATTTTGCCTGATAATCTGTTTCGGGATAGATCTATTGATTCAAGATTAGTCAAGTTCGACAAAGATGGTGGAATATGGCCTATGAAAGCGTTGTTTGACATGCTGAGCACAATCAGTCCCTTGAGTAAACTGATGGATTTGGGGATTTCTCCTTCGAATCTGTTCCCTGAGATATCGACAGTTTTGTAGATACTGAAACTAATACCAGCCAATATCATCTCTAAACCTTTGCTTGCTATATTAAAGCTTGAAAAGGTATTTCTCTTAAACATGTACTTATTATCTGCAATATATACATCCGATGACATTGCATTCCAACCAGAAAAGTAATCCAATGGCAAGGCTCCAGAGAAGAGATTTTTAGAAATGTCAAATATTCGCAGCCTGGGGAAACTCAAAAATACCCCTGGATAATGTATTGGCCCATGGAACTCATTAGAGCGAAGGATAAGAATTTGCAAACCAGGCAATAATCTCAACCAGAAAGGAAACGTGTCGTTGAACTTGTTGTCTTCAACGTTGAGAAACTCAAGATGAGTGCAATTAATCAGAGACTTGGGAAGCTCTCCTGATAACTGGTTGCGACCAACATCAAGTGAAATCAAGGCAACGCTGACAGATTCCTCCGGAAATTTACCAAAGAGGCTGTTATTCTGAAGATGCAAGACGGTAAGTGTTGTATTGAACTTCTCAAAACACCGAGGTATAGAACCGCTGAAGTTGTTGTTGGATAAAACAAGTGTTTCAAGAGAATCCAGTTGGCAAATTGTTGTCGGAATCTCACCCGAAAACTGATTATCTGAGGCTGAAAGAAACGTTATTGATTTTGGCAACAAAGGAAATGGATTCTTGAAAGCGTTCGAACTTATATCAAGCAAATATATTTCATTTCTTTGAAAAACATCCGCTGGTCCATCAAAACCAGTAAATGAATTCAGAGAAAAGTCTACATACGCTAATCCTGGGAGACTCCATAACCACGCTGGTACATTCCCTTTTATTTGATTCTGAGAAATATCTAAGTTGAACAAGCTGGTTTGCGTTCGTAGAAACTTGGGAAACTCAGAAATATTGCAGGATGCTACAGCCAATGATCCAATGGGTGAGACAAGATGGAGAGTTGAACTAAACTTCACAGTATTTCGTGAAAGACTTAGTATGCTAAGTGACTCGAAATGCGAGAAGAGACTCATGTCGACAATACTTCTTGTATTAAGAGTGGAGATGTCAAGGGACGCAAGTGACTTGAGATGCAAGAAGATGCTGAAATCGACATCCCCCCTCAAAGTGTCCCAAAAGGAGAGGTCGAAAGAGGAGAGCTCGACTAGTTTTGATATAAATCCCGGGATAGGCCCACTGAGCCTGTTTCCTCCAAGGATTAAAGTTTGAAGTTTTGATGGTGAAGAGATATTCCCAATCTCAAGGAGACTGTTGAAGTGATTCCTTTCCAAGTTAAGATAGGTCAACGAAGGGATCATGAAAAGAGACGACGGAACAGATCCAGAAAATGAATTTGAACCAACATTAAAGTACTCCAGTTTGGAGAAGGTACTCATGTTAGATGGGAGCGTACCTTCAAGCTGGTTGAAAACAAGGTTGATCGCAGTGAGCTCGGTTAAATTGAGTAGCGCTTGATGAAAGTTCCCGCTGAGCTTGCTCGATGCAATTAGCAACTTTGTTAGTTGTTTTAAGTTGCGGATCGAAACTGGTAGTTCACCGGTGAAACCATTACCATCAAGTTCAAGAACAGTGAGATCAGAAAGATTTCCGAGCGATGAAGGAAGCTTTCCAAATAAATTGCATCCAGAAAGTCCCAAAACCCTCAGATATTTGAGGTCGCCGATGGAATCTGGTAGAATGCCGGCAAGATTATTGGAGCTAAGATTAAGGCTCTGAAGATACTGTAGTTTGAACAGACCACTACTAGATCTTAATGGGCCATTGAGAGAACTGCTCCAGAGATTTAAGTCAAGGACATTGCCCGTCTTATGATCACAAGTGATACCATCCCAAGAACAGCAATCACTGTTGTTTCTCCACGTCTGTGTCTTCTCGTCAGCAGCCATCCCACTGAGAGGGAACTCGCCCTTGAATTCCCAAAGAGCATCCCTCTGGTCTTGACGGCACAAGTGCTTTGGAGGAGAAGAAGCGCAAACAAGTATTGAGTGAGAAAGAGAAAATATTAAACACAAGCTCCATACTATCATCTTCTTCTCTCTACAAGAATGCATCGTGTTTTTCTAGTTCTTTGTTTTTTTTTTTGTTTCTTTTGCTGTAGCTGGAGTTAACAAGTCTTTTTTAACAAGTCTCTGCGGAGAATTAATTGATGAACGGTGCAGAAAGTCTAACAGAAATGAATATTCAAGACTTTTACCCGCCCCCCCCCCCCCCCCCCAAAAAAAAAAAAAAGAATATTCAAGAGTGATTTGTCTTTACATAGTATCCATAGCGACAAGCACAGTTTGTCCAGCCGTGTGGTGTGGGTAAATCGCTACGTTTTGCAGCCACAAACGTATTTTTGTTTGTTCTGGCCTCTCGGTATGTTTCTTTATTCCCGCTCTTAACGGGTCGCCGGTAGAGAGTGACAGTGAAACTGACGACGACCTCCACAAATCTTTGCCACCGCGAAATTAACCTCTTAACTTTTCTCTTCCTTTTTTTCTTTTACATTCTGTACTAATCAACACTTTTTTTAATTTCCTCGTCTCTTCTAAACCTGTCTTGTACATGCAGTGTGTAGCAAGACAATCAATGCGTCAGTTTTTTGATTCAACCCATAAATACTATATATATTACCAGTTGACACATATGGTAACTGCGGTATTTTGACCATACATTACATACCATCAGGAGAGCAGCAGGTTTGATATTCATGATGTTATCGACTCTTTTGTCAAAGAACAACCAGTCGTAAATCATAGACAGCTTATTCCTAACTTCGTTGTGATGGTTTTGCATATATAGCTCCAAAACCCAACCTATAATAAGCCATCTTGGAATGGTCTCTGATCTATTGATTTCGCAGATGACTCGAACTATATCGATGAAAAGTGTTTCTTTTCCAGTATCCACTAGAAACTTCTTCAAGAACCAAATTTGATGCCGTTAATGGCTTCTGAGTATCACATTTCCAAGCAGAAACCTTAGTTGGGTTTCCATCTCAGGAGTGATTCGGAGAAGGAAGTATCTACATGAAGTCTTGGACATGCAAATACTTGAAATGTTTGAGAACAAATCATTCAAAATCTCTCTTGACTCAGACACGTGAACAAGGTCCTGCAATAGCGGACAAGATCCCTTCCAATCAGAGCCGGCTATGGGGAATGCGTAGTGAAACATTTGCAACATCCTTTTAAATTTTTTTAACAAAATTATATACGAATAGGCGCGCGAAAAAAAAAATTTAGGCTCCCAGATTTGTAAAATTTTTTTTTTTACATAGACACAGGTAGGACTGGGCATTCGGGGTCCCAATCGGGTTTTGGTTTTATACAATCGGGTTTCGGTTTTTCGGGTTTATCAAAATCAGTCCCATTCGGATTATATAAAAATTCGGTTCGGGACCGGTTCGGTTCTATCGGGTTCGGGTCGGGGTTAATAAATCTTCAAAGAACCGGTACAACCCAATATATTTTCGGGTTCGGGTCCCAATCGGTTTTTCGGTTTAAAAGTACCTGATTTTTACCTATTTTATAACCAAAACATGAGTAAAATCAGTTCTTCAGTTTTAAAATACCTGATTTGTACCTATTTTATAACTAAAACTTAAGTAAAATCGATTCAAAAATAAGGAACATCAACCGTGATCATTCAAAATCAAACGAAAAATAAACATATTTACTGATAAAAAGAAAACAAAATAAATAAAAGCATAAAACGAAAATCAAGTTCTCATGAAATGAGAAACATTGTTTAACGAAAACAAAATCTAAATCTAAATACTTCAAGATTCAACGGCCATCTTCAACCATCAACCTTCATGTAATAGAACCACCAACCTTCATGTAATAGATAAGTATTTTAGATGCTCAATATTTCTTAGAGTATTTTGGATAAATATTAGGAATTGAAATCATGTTTGGTACAAGATCTTTTCGAAGTTTTGAATGTTTCGGATTCTATCGGATATCCATTTAGATTCGAGTTCGGTTTGGATAATACCCATAACCCGAAATACCACAAAACAAGATCCATTCGGTATTTACATCGGTTCGGATCGGTTCAGATTCATTTTTATCGGGCGGATTCGGTTTATTTGCCCAGCCCTAGACACAGGCTACATGCCTCCAGAATCTCAGGGCCGGCCCTGCTTCCAATCTTTGAACTCAACTCCAGCTGCTCTCTAAACATTTTGACACAGAATTTGACTCCAATCACTTGACATTATCGAGTTTCACAATGCCTGAAAACTTGCAATGATTAGCTAGAAACAAAGAAACTGTTTCTGAAATTAACAGTAGATCCTGTTATATAATCAGTAGAACCAATGTTCATGAAACAAAGATCCTGTTTTCACTTATAAAGAATCCTAAGAAGAAGAAGCGGATTGTCAAGGTCATGAGTAAGTTTACATAGTTCTCAACAGAAGAGAAGATGAAGAAGAGAAAACAAACACGATACACTTTTCTGAGATGTGGCGTTAACGCTGTATTTCCTGTATCAGTTCTCGACTTCGTGTAAAGAGAACTGGATCAGTTTGGCGTTTTCTGAATTCCATTATCCAAGTCGAAGTGAATCGTCCATTGGAGAGAAGATAGTCGACTAGAGAGAAAACTCTTCTCAGACTCTTTTTATGAACAGATGAAACTTCTTTGAATCACACATGCGACTAGAATCAAAGCATGTTCACTCCTACCTGAACTTGACATGGCTGCTTTCGCATCAGATTGATTGATGAAGGTAAACAAACTTTGAACAGACAGATCTAGATCCAAGATAGGCTTAGTTAGACACAAAAACATGGAAGGAGAAAAAAGGTATTACCCTCTGTGAATAGATGAACTCCGAGAGAGGTATAATGGACTGAGAATGAAGCCATGACATGAAGGTTAAATGGAAAATTTTATAGCTTGATTTACTAGTACTCAGTTTGTAAGATGGAGACTCAGTTACATATGTAGGTGCTGGGAAGTGAGAATGGCCATACAGTTGGGTCACAACATAGCATTCTTGAACATACAGTTGGGTCACAACATAGCATGCTGGGAAGTGAGAACGGGATTGACGTTCTTGAACATACAGTTGGGTCACAACAGAAATGGAGATGCATAGCATTCCTACGGGCGGTGTTCCTGCGACAAGAACTCAGAGACATAACAGATAAAAACGAAAAAGAGGAAACTAAATCCACGAATAACACAGATTCTCAAAATAAGAATGGTAAAACAATACAAGGAAAGAGAAATCTTTACGACCTTACAATAGTAATCTGAAAACGACACGGAGCCGAGTATAACATAGTAGATATCATCATCACACAAGTCACAACTGATGCTTATATTTAAGCAATACATTTAGAGATCTTCTTGAACCAGTCTTGTCTATATGAAATCAGAATGTGGCTGATGACCAATCCACAGAATACACCAGGTACATAAGCTATTGCAGCCACAATCCCGCTCAATACTTGATAATTTTCTTCATCCTCTTGATCCTCCTTTCTTGTTTTTTCTTCCTCTTCTCCACTGCAGGTCTTTTGGAGAGGAGCACCGCATAGCCCGAGATTATGTACGAATGAAGAGCTATTCTGGCTTTGAATCTGAGTGCCTTGTGGTATTGGACCTTCGAGCATGTTGTAAGAGAAGTTCATCCATGCCAGAAACGCGAGTTTCTCGAGTTCCAGTGGGATTTTTCCCGATAATCTGTTTCGGGATAGATCTAGTGATTGGAGATTAGTCATGTTGGACAAAGATGGTGGAATATGGCCTACGAAAGCGTTGTTTGACATGTTGAGCACAATCAGTTCCTTGAGTAAACTGATGGATTTGGGGATGTCTCCTTCAAACCTGTTTTCTGAGACATCGATGGTTTTGTAGATATTAAAACTAATACCAAGCAATTCCATCTTTGAACCTTTGTTAGTCAGAACCACCGACTTACTATAGTTTGAGAAGCTAACTCCTATAAACCTTTGCTGTCTATTATCTGCAGCGTAAACACCCGATGACATTTCATTCCAACCAGCAAAGTAATCTGATGGCAAGGCTCCAGAGAAGAGATTTTTAGAAATGTCAAAGATTCGCAGCTTAGGGAAACTCATAGAACCCTCTGGAGGATATAGTGGCCCATGGAACTTGTTAGAACGAAGGACAAGAAACTGCAAACCAGGCAACACTCTCAACCAGAAAGGAAACATGTCATTGAACATGTTGTCTTCAACGTTTACAAACTGGAGGTAAGTGCAATTAATCAGAGACTTGGGAAGTTCTCCTGATAACTGGTTGTGACTAACATCAAGTGAAACCAAGCCAACACTGATAGATTCCTCTGGAAATTCACCAGAGAGGCTGTTATTCTGAAGATGCAAGACGGTAAGCTTAGTATTGAAATTCTCAAAACACCGAGGTATAGAACCGCTGAAGTTGTTGTTGGATAAAATAAGTTTACCAAGAGAATCCAGTTCGCATATTATCTTCGGAATCTCTCCTGAAAACTGATTATCAGAAGCTGAAAAATATATAATAGATTTTGGTAACAAAGGAAATGGATTCTTGAAAGTGTTTGAACTTATATCCAGCATATATATTTCATTTCTTTGAATAACATCCGCTGGTCCATCAAAACCACTAAATGAATTCCGAGAAAAGTCTACATACCCCAGCCCTGGGAGACTCCATAACCACTCTGGTACTTGCCCTTTGATTTGATTGTTAGAAATATCTAAGTAAAACAAACTGGTTTGTGTTTGTAGAAACTTTGGAAATTCAGAAATATTGCAGGACGCTAGAGCCAGTGATCCAATGGGCGAGGGAAGATTGAGAGTTGAACTGATATTCAAATTATTACCTGAAAGGTGAAGTACGCTAAGTGACATGAGATGTGAGAAGAGACTCAGGTCGACCATACTTCTTGTATTCAGATGGGACAGGTCAAGGAACGTAAGTGACTTGAGATGCAAGAAGATGCTGAAACCCACCACGCCTCTCCGTATATTCCAAAAAGATAGGTCCAAATACAAGAGTCCGGCTAGTTTTGAAATAAATCCCGGGATTGGCCCATTAAGACTGTTTCCTCCAAGGCTTAAAGTTTGAAGTTTAGATGGTGAAGAGATATTCCCAATCTCAAGAGGACCGCTGAAGCCATTCCTTTCCAGGTTAAGATGGATCAACGAAGGAATCATGAAAAGAGACGACGGAATAGATCCAGAAAATGAATTTGAACCAATATTAAAGTACTCCAGTTTGGAGAGGCTACTCATGTTAGATGGGAGCGTACCTTCAAGCTGGTTAAAATGAAGGTTGATTGTAGTGAGCTCGGTCAAATTGAGTAGCACATGAGGAAAGTTCCCACTGAGCTTGCTTGATGCAAGTATCAACTTTGTGAGTTGGTTTAGGTTGCCCATCAAATCTGGTAGTTCACCGGTGAAATCATTACCATCAAGATCAAGATGAGTGAGATAAGAAAGATTCCCAAGCGACGAAGGAAGCTTTCCAAATAAATTGCATTCAAGAAGTTTCAAAACCCTCAAATTTTTGAGATTACCAATAGAATCTGGTAGAATACCGGCGAGATTACTGGAGCTAAGATCAAGGCTCTGAAGATGTTGTAATCTAAACAGACTACTATTTGATCTTAAAGAGCCATTGAGAGAACTGCCCAAGAGATTTAACCCAGCAACATTGCCCGTATTAGGATCACAAGTGATACCATCCCAAGAACAGCAATCAGTGTTGTTCCTCCACCTCTGCGTCTTCTCACTAGCAGCCAGCCCACTGGGATGGAACTCGCTCTTGAACTCCCAAAGAGCATCCCTTTGGTCTGCATGACACATGTGCTTAGCAGGAAAAGAAGCGAAAATAAGTATTGGATGAGAAAGAGAAAATATTAAACACAAGATCCATACTATCATCTTCCTTTCACTACAAGAAGGCATCGTTTTGTTATTTGTGTTTTTTTTTCTGCTTTTGCTGTGAAACGAGAGAAAATCAAATATCGACTTAACAAGTCTCGTGAAGACTTAGAACAAGTCTTCTATGGAGAATTAATTGATGAATGGTCCAAAAAGTCTAATAAGATTAAAATTCAGTACGGATTTAAAAAGTATCTAAAACGACAAACACAGTTTTGTCTAAGCCGTGTGGTGTGGGTAAAGCGCTGAAACGCTTTGCAGCCACAAACATATTTTTCTGCCGTGTGTTGTTGTTCAATCAATTGCCCAAACGACGCTAACCACTACAAGGAAACAAGTCTTTGACAGTGTTAATAAACATTTTTGTAGGTTTTAGTTTCCTTCCTCTCCTAAACCTGTCTTTTACGTGTAGTGTGCAGTAGGATTTAGGAAAACTGTTTTTTAAAGAGGGCAATTTTTGCATGTTGATTATATTTACACCATAGATGACAAAAAAAAAAGAAGATTATATTTACACCATCAAAGTGCTTTTCATCAACTAATGTTTGTAGTTGAAGTTGTACCTACAGATGAGACGAAAACACAACCAGTTTAATATCAGAAATGTACATAAAGCTTCTTAACGCCTTTGATGGTTTTGCTAGAAGAGTGGACACAAATAAACGTCAATAGAATCAGAGATATTGCAAGACAACCAAAGCTCGGTTTTTTTAATTCAAACGAGTTAACTACTTTTTTGAAAGTTCACAGGAGATCAAAACTATGTGAACACTTGTGACTTTAATAACACGTATTTTGTGTATTAGAAATAGCTTAAACAATTTTATACAGACCTGTCTAATCCGAATAACTCAACATCACACATGATTTGAGATAGATCAATTCTTAATCTACCCAAGATACAAGAACTGAGCTGAATTCTCAAGTCACTCACCAATCTTTCAAGCAAACGCAGTGAAGATAAACCCCACACTCGTTTCTTTTTCAATAAAACCATACCCTAAACCTAACCAGAGGCTGAACATATATATATATTAGTTGATTTTTCTCGTGTTCATGCACGGATATAAATATTTTTAAAATTAAATCTTTTGTAAATTGTTAGTACTCTAATTCTAATTTTAATTATTAGTATTTTATATGTATAATTTATTTTAAATAATATTAAATTATTTTAATTAGACAGCTAATTTGGACATATAATATCCAGTCGATTTGGTTATTACTTGGGTCTATTGAATTGTATTTTCTTCTCTAAGTTTAGCCATAATATTTTTGTGCAGAAAAAACTGAATTTTGATTTTTTTTTCTTTTCATTAAACTTTTGATTTTGGGAAAAAAATTTAGATTGTTTAAGTTACTCATTTTGTGGGTTATATTAAGTTACACATATTTTTTCAAGTTGAAGCACACTTACTTTTGATTATTGTTAAACTAAATTTGATCTGTTTTATATATTGCATTAGTTAGTTCTTCATCTAAAAATGTAAATATATTTTGTAAATTCTTATGTATAATTAGATATTTGTAGATTTATAAAAATAGTAGAAAAAAATGAAATGATGATAAGTAGAAGTTTTATAAACGAACATTACTGGTAAAATTTTGAAAACACATGAAAAAATATCAACATTTTACTCTTTTTTTCTAAATTCGATGAAACTTTATAATTTAGATGTATAAAATATAATTAAAATATTGGTTATGTATTTTTATTATAGGTATACTATTTTGTATAAAATTATAAATTTAAAATTAAAATTAAAATATTAAGCATTGAACAAATTTTAATGGTATTTAAGTTTGATTAATGTTTGTATATTTTTGGTTATGTAGTTTGATAAACATATATAGAAATGTAAATCAATTTAAAAATTAAAACAAAATTATGGAAAATGAATAAATATCTCAATAATACAAATTATAAAATATTTTTAGTTCATCAAGGATATTTTAGTACATGCTATTTAAATTAATTTTAATAATATGCAAGAATAGACTGATACAATTTTTTTTTAATATTATGTTTGAAAGAGATGATTATTTTTAACATAAAAACTGTTTTTTTTTTCCTTTTTATGAAATAACATTATATATAAAATATGTTTCTTTCCTTTTTGTTAATATAATTTTTGTTTTTTATTATATCAATATATTCTTCTTATCAGAAATGTTATTTGGAAAAATATGAAAGAGGAAACAAAAAAAAAAAAATAATTGGCATAAATTATTAAATAGTATTTAAAAATGTCAATTAGATATAATATTTTAATTCATTAAAAGTGTCTCTTTAATTAACCATCATAAGAAATGTTATTTGGAAATATAATTTTCGTTAATTACTGAGGCATAAAACTATTTTTTCCTTGGAGATATAAAAACTGTTATAGTGGGAAAGATGATTTGCCTCTGCTTATCATCAACTTTATGAGCCATTTTCATGATTTGGTCATACACCAACTTCCCAAAATTGAACATTTTCTGCTGATGAAGCATCTAGAGGAATTTGAGATGCTCTTAATTCATCGCAGTGTAGCTGATCGTAGGGATCCAATTTGAGCAGACAAGCTTGTAGAGCACTTGATTCGTCAAGGTTAAGAACTTAGAGCTTATCTTCACCCAACTTTTAACGCGATCATCAGTGCGATATGCACACACTCGATCAATTTTCTCAAAGCTCCAATCAACATCGTCCTCGAAGTCAGAGATGCAATACATGGAGTTGATCAGACTCGTAAAGAGCTCCACTAAGGAGCTTAGGAAATACACATCGACCCCATCAGCTCTTTCCTTAGCATCCAAAAGATTCGCAATGAACTCTCTTATCACGGTTGGAGAGAATGATCAGCACTGATCAAAGTATAGATCAATTTAGCTGCACCTGTTACATCCTTAACATCTACAAGCTTCTCATCCGTAAGAGGGAAACAATGCGGAATGAGGAACTTCCGGAATTTCATGGACATGTACCTTTCTGTTAAACTATATAATCTAATCTCTCCTTGATACATTTACATAAGTTAGTTATTTATGTTATTACACAAAGAGTTGTAACTCTTCAAGTTGTGTCCTTTAGTATAAAGAGTTGTGTCTCTTATACTTGTATTGATTCGATCTCTATATAAAGATCAATCATCTGTTGTAAACATACAACCGAATCTCAATAATACAAAAGTATTTTCAGAAAAGTTTATAAGCCTGAAACGTCTATCTTATTCTTTCTCTCGAACTCGTGTGTAACACATTGTGATCGTTGTGTAACACAAGCGGTTGGTAAAAGATTAACATGGTATCAGAGCTTTACGTTTGAGAGGACAAAGGAAAAAGCACTAGTAAGAGAAACACTTGGCGTGGAGAAAAGGAGGCTAGAGGATTTTGTCATACGATTTCGGAATCATTCGAAACGATGAAGAATCAAGTAATCCCCATATTTGATGGAGAGAAGTACGACTTCTGGAGCATCAAGATGACAACCATTCTCAAGACCAGGAAGTTATGGTCTGTGGTTGAAGAAGGCGTAGCAGCCCCACCAGCACAGGTGGATGAAACCCCTGAAACAGCAAGGGCAAGATCGCTTAGAGAAGAAGCGATGATGAACGATACATTGGCTTTGCAAATCTTGCAAACTGCTGTATCGGATCATATATTCTCACGGATTGCAGCAGCATCAACATCCAAAGAGGCGTGGGATGCATTGAAGGAGGAGTATGAAGGCTCCCCTCAAGTTCGTTTGATTAAACTTCAAACATTGCGAAGGGAGTATGAGAATATGAAGATGTATGAGAATGAAGACATTAAGGTCTTCACAGATAAGATAGTTGAATTGGCAAATCAATTAACTTATCATGGTGAACAGAAGTCAGATGTTCAACTCATACAGAAGATACTCATCTCTCTCCCAGCCAAATTCGATAGCATAATCAGTGTGTTGGAGCAAACAAGCGATTTGACTTCAACAAAGATGACAGAGTTGATCGGGATCTTGAAGGCTCATGAAGCAAAGCTGGCTGCAAGAGAAGAAAGCACCAGTGAAGGAGCATTCGATGCTCGTGTTAAACACAAAAATTCTGGTGTTACACAAGACAACTCAAAGCGCCAAGGAGGCAAGAAGTGGTGCGGTTTCTGCAAGAGAAACAACCACAATGAGAGCGAGTGTTGGAGGAAACAGAAGAAGGAAGATCCAAAGAAGGATCACAGAAGTAACAAGGAGTGTTACAATTGTGGCAAGTTAGGCCACTTTGCAAATCAGTGCTACTCAAAGAAGAAAGAGAAGGCACATGTGAGTCTCGAAGAAGATTCAAATGAAGATCACATGTCGTTCAGTGCGAGCGAAGCAGCAACAACAGTGATGGAAGATGTCTGGTTAGTAGACAGTGGAGCAACTAATCATATGACAAAGGAGGAGAGTTATTTCTCAAAGCTTGATAGGAGTATCAAGGTTCCAATAAAGATTGGAAATGGAAGCACAGTCATGACAGCCGGTAAAGGAGACATTACCGTCATGACTAAAGGTGGCAAGAAGACCATCAGAAATGTGTTCTTGGTTCCGGGTTTGGCGAAAAATTTGTTGAGTGTTCCACAAATTGTTTCAAGCGGATACCGGGTGAGTTTCCAAGAGAAGAGATGCATCATAGATGATGCAAAAGGAAGGAGGATAATGGATATCCCAATGACTCACAAAAGCTATCGAATCAGGATGAGTTCGGCTCAGGTAGAAGAGGCCTTGAGCGCTAGTGAGCAAGGAAAGATGGAGACATGGCACAAGAGACTTGGTCATGTAGGCGACAAAAGGTTGCAACAAATGCAAGACAAAGACTTGGTAAAGGGATTACCAAAGTTTAAAGTCAAGAAGGAAGCATGTGAGGCGTGTAGACTTGGAAAGCAATCACGCAAAAGCTTCCCAAAGGAATCTCAAACTAAGACAAGAGAGAAGCTTGAGATTGTACATACGGATGTATGTGGGCCGATGCAGCACCAGTCTGTTGATGGAAGCCGATATTTTTTGCTATTCTTGGATGATCATACTCACATGTGTTGGGTATACTTCATGAAGCAAAAGTCAGAGACATTCTCACTGTTCAAGAAGTTCAAAGCAATGGTGGAGAAGCAGTCGGATTGTACCATCAAGACTAGGGGTGGGCGTTCGGGTACCCGTTCGGGTTCGGGTCGGGTATTTCGGATTTTCGGGTATTTCGGTATAGAGGTGTAGAACCCGTTCGGGTATTTCTGTACTTCGGGTCGGGTTTGGGTATTTTAAGTTCGGTTTCGGTTATTTCGGATCGGGTTCGGATATTTAGATTTTGAAGAAAAAAAAATGAAAATTTTCATTTCTCAAATTTCTTGTATTTAAATATATAACTTTTCACTTAACTATTTTTTATTTTTAATAGATTGCATGGTTAATATATTTGGACATAACATTTTCAAACTAAAAAGATATTAATTTGGTTATTGTTTTTAAATTTTGGATGTAACTTTTTGTTAATTGCTGAAATAAGAAGTTTGACATGCATTTTAAGCGAATAGCAAATCATCTTCTACGTAATTGTATGTATATCATATGAATTTAAAGTATGTGTAGTATCAATATCAATATTTTATATAAAATGAAAGATGTAAACTATAAATATAAGGTTAATTATCATATGTTCGGTTATTTTCGGATATCCATTCGGGTTCGGATATTACCCGTTCGGGTTCGGATATCCAATCTCTCCTAATTCAATACCCGTTCGGATATTTTGCTACTTCGGTTCGGATTTCAGTTCGGGTTTTTCGGATCGGGTTCGGGTGCCACTTCGGATTTCGGGTAAAATGCCCACCCCTAATCAAGACACTGAGATCAGATGGAGGTGGTGAGTTCACTTCACGAGAATTCAACCGGTTCTGTGAAGAAGAAGGAATCAATAAGCAAGTCACCTTGCCTTATTCACCACAACAAAATGGTGCAGCGGAGCGCATGAATAGGACCTTGGTGGAGATGGCTAGATCGATGTTGGCAGAGCAAGACTTACCGCTCAAGTTATGGGCAGAAGCGGTATACACTGCCTCATATCTTCAAAACCGTCTGCCATCAAAGGCAATAGAAGAAGATGTCACTCCTATAGAGAAGTGGTGTGGACACAAGCCAGATGTGTCACACATGAGAATGTTTGGTAGCATATGCTACATACATATCCCAAATCAAAAGAGGAGGAAGCTAGACGTCAAGGCAAAGCGTGGAGTCTTTGTTGGATATAGCAACCAATCCAAAGGCTATAGAGTTCTCATTTTGGAGAATGAGAAGATTGAAGTATCAAGAGATGTCGAGTTTGAAGAAGGAAAGAAGTGGGATTGGAAAAGGCAAGAAGAAGTGAGGAAGACATTGGAGTTGTCTATGGAAGACTCTCACTCGCCTGAGGATCAAACCGAAGGTGCATCCAGTCCTGAGGAACAAACCGAAGGTGCATCCAGTCCTGAGGAACAATTTGGAGGTACTTTCAGTCCTATTTCTTTTCAAAATGATGATCATGATACTAGTAATGGAGATGAAGAAACTTCTGAGGCACCAAGGAAGTTCAAGTCCATGGTTGATATCATGGAAAGGGCACCGAGAGTAGAGCTTGATGAAGCGGCTCAAGCTATAGAAGCTTGTCTTCATGCAAATGAAGAACCATACACTTATGATGAAGCGTGTGGTACCAAGGAATGGAGAGAAGCAATGAATGAGGAGATAGCCATGATTGAGAAGAACAAGACGTGGGAACTAGTGGACAAGCCAAAGAAGAAGAATGTGATAAGTGTGAAGTGGATCTACAAGATCAAGACCGATGCAAACGGCAATCACATCAAGCACAAGGCGCGGCTAGTTGCAAGAGGGTTCTCTCAAGAGTATGGTGTTGACTACCTTGAGACGTTTGCTCCTGTCTCAAGACATGATACAATACGAGCCATACTTGCCTATGCGGCTCAGATGAAGTGGCGATTGTATCAGATGGATGTGAAGTCAGCCTTTCTCAATGGCGACCTCAAGGAAGAAGTGTATGTCACACAACCGCCTGGGTATGTGACACACGGGAAGGAACACAAGGTGTTAAGGCTACACAAAGCTTTATATGGTTTAAAGCAAGCTCCAAGGGCATGGTATGGAAGGATAGATTCATACTTTCTTCAAAACGGTTTTGAGAGGAGTATGAATGATGCGGCCTTATACATCAAGAAGCAAGGAGGAGATGTGTTGATCGTGAGTCTATATGTGGATGATATAATCATCACAGGAAGCAACATTCAGAGCATCAACACATTCAAGGAGAACATGAAGAAAGAATTCGAGATGGTGGATCTTGGATTGTTGAACTACTTTCTTGGAATGGAAGTAATTCAAGACAATGGAGGCATATTTCTTTCACAAGAAAAATATGCAAACAAACTTGTAGACAAGTTTGGGATGCGAGACAGCAAGAGTGTAAGTAACCCACTTACACCACAAGGAAAAGGAGTTGAGGATGACAAGGAGTATGGAGATCCGACTAAGTATAGAAGCATCATTGGAGGGCTTTTGTACTTGTGTGCATCAAGACCTGATGTGATGTATGCAAGCGCCTATCTCTCAAGATACATGTCATCACCTCGCATGAAGCACTACCAAGAAGCCAAGAGGGTGTTAAGATATGTCAAAGGAACATCAAACTTTGGAGTGTACTTCACAAGCGTGAAAGAACCAAGACTTCTAGGCTACACGGACAGCGATTGGGGTGGTTCTAAGGAAGACAAGAAAAGCACTTCAGGTTATGTGTTTACTCTTGGATCAGCCATGTTTTGTTGGCAGTCAAGCAAGCAACAAACAGTGGCGCAATCAACGGCTGAGGCAGAGTACATAGCCGTGTGTGCAGCAGCAAATCAAGCAGTGTGGTTACAAAGACTATTTGAAGACTTTGGTCAGAAGTTTGAAGGAGGCATTCCGATCTTATGTGACAACAAATCAGCAATAGCAATTGGGAAGAATCCGGTGCAACACAGAAGGACGAAGCACATAGAGATCAAGTACCATTTCGTGAGGGAAGCTGAGCAAAAGGGAATCATTGAACTGAAGTATTGCAAAGGGGATGATCAACTCGCAGACATTCTCACAAAGGCATTTGGCGGTTCAAGATTTGAAGATCTAAGGAAGCAGCTTGGAGTCAAGTCGAGATATGATTAAGGAGGAGTGTTAAACTATATAATCTAATCTCTCCTTGATACATTTACATAAGTTAGTTATTTATGTTATTACACAAAGAGTTGTAACTCTTCAAGTTGTGTCCTTTAGTATAAAGAGTTGTGTCTCTTATACTTGTATTGATTCGATCTCTATATAAAGATCAATCATCTGTTGTAAACATACAACCGAATCTCAATAATACAAAAGTATTTTCAGAAAAGTTTATAAGCCTGAAACGTCTATCTTATTCTTTCTCTCGAACTCGTGTGTAACACATTGTGATCGTTGTGTAACACAAGCGGTTGGTAAAAGATTAACACTTTCAACAGCAGCTTTGATAGAGAACCGAGCGCTGAGAGGTTTGACTCTTGGTCGCAACATATCCGGATTCTCACGGAAGAGAGATTGGAAGGTTTGTCGACTTGTCTTGTACTGAGGGCCTTTCTCGAGGAACAGATTGGAATCCTCAGCTTAGTCATCTTCAGATGAAGCAAGAGACTCGACTTCTAGTTCTAGAGATTCCGGTAAAGGAGCAGCTTTTCTCCTTGCAGGGTCGATTGGGCTGATTCTCCGGTCTCCATGGTGGGACTTGACCATATGCTTCAGCAGAGAGTTTGCATGTTGCAATCGGAAGAGAATGAGAGACACATAGAAAGGAGGGGATGTGTAAGCGGGAAGAGTAACAAAGACAGTAGACATTAACATAAGGAAATCGGTCCAATTTGGATGGCCCAAACAATTAGGTTCATTAAACCCACTTCTAGTTGGAGTCCATTCTGCTAAAAACAAGTCGGCATTTCAGGTACCCCAATGTGAAATCACAAAACAATGTATTCGAAGAAAATCACCATTTATTTACAGCTAAAACTTTTAAATCTATACACCACTTTAGTTCTCTTAGAGAAAGTGTTTTGTAACGACCAACTGCGCACGGCTAATGGACCACCTAGGTCGCTACGTAGCGACCGAGCGTCCGTCCCACTCGGTCGCTCGACAGGTGGTGCATTAATTTTTTGGAGGTTTAAATCTTGTTTACTGACTGTGCAATAACCACATGATATTTTCCCGTACTTTGACCTCACTTACACTTAACTTTGCTCATTCTCGTTTTGTCATTTTCGTATTAATGTGATAAACCAAAAAACTTCGGTTCCCTAAAAAATTAAGTAATTAAAATTTTGATTGTGCGAGACTCCAACAAATAGATAAACTGAGAGAGATATAATCGACAGAGATGAAGCCATGTCATGAGGTTTATGTGGATATTTTGATAGATTGATTTACGATAATCAAGACCGGCCTTGAGATTTAAATAAATGTTTTTACAAATAAAGATTTATTAAAGATTTCTATTAAATAATTTTTTTTTAACACTGGATATATTAAGCTATTACAAACTCGGAGAAATATTACAGACGATTCTACCGCCGACAATTCTACATGCCTTATGAAGATACATGTCTGACTGCATCACCTGAGTCGCCCTATCAGATCCACCCTTGACAGTACTCCTTGTGCCATGCTGCAAATCTTTTGTAAGTTGTTTCTCCATTAATTCGCATAATTTTACTTTTTCCGGGAATTGAAGCCCAGACCTGCTGGTGTAGAAGCATTAATGAATCTTTGGTCAAACCACTGGATCAATGGGGCTTCCACAAATAAATGTTTTTATAACAAAAATTTCTTTTACAAATTTGGGGACTTATATTTATGTAGGTTCTTTCAAAAACTTTGGGGCCTGTGGCGAATGTTTCACTTAGCATAGCCAGGGTGTCGATGACTCAGTTTGTAAGATGGATCATCAGTTACATATGTAGGTGTGGAAAGTGAGGGTAGCTCAGTGATTGACGTTCTTGAACACAGAGTTGGGTCGCAACAAGAATGGAGATGCATAGCATTACAATTGGCGTGTTCTATTAGGTGTTCCTGCGACAAGATTTCAGACACAAAAAAATATAAAGGGAAAGAGGAAATTAACTACACCAAAACACACAGATTATCAGAATAAGAGTGGCAAAACAATACAAGAGATGATTAAAAAAAAAAAAAAAAAAACAATACAAGAGAAGAGAACTTTTCACGCCATTACAATGGTAATTTAAAACGACATAGAGATGATTATTATAATATAGTAGACATCTTTAGGAAACGGATGCTTATGTTAAGAAAAATAGTGAAAGATCCTTTTGAACCAGTCATGTCTGTATGAAGTCAGAATATGGCCGACAATGAATCCACAGAATACACCAGGTACATAGGCTATTGCAACTGCAATCCAGCTTAATACTTGTTCTTCTTCTTCATCTTCTTTATCTTGGTTTAATGTGCCTTGTTCTTCTCCACTGCAGATCTTATGAAGAGGAGCACCGCATAGCCCGGGATTCTGTAGGAATGAAGAACTATCCTGGGTTTGAATTTGAGTGCCTTGTGGTATTGGACCTTCGAGGTTGTTGTAAGAGAAGTTCATCCACGCCAGAAACGTTAGTTTCCGGAGCTCTGCTGGGATTTTGCCTGATAATCTGTTTCGGGATAGATCTATTGATTCAAGATTAGTCAAGTTCGACAAAGATGGTGGAATATGGCCTATGAAAGCGTTGTTTGACATGCTGAGCACAATCAGTCCCTTGAGTAAACTGATGGATTTGGGGATTTCTCCTTCGAATCTGTTCCCTGAGATATCGACAGTTTTGTAGATACTGAAACTAATACCAGCCAATATCATCTCTAAACCTTTGCTTGCTATATTAAAGCTTGAAAAGGTATTTCTCTTAAACATGTACTTATTATCTGCAATATATACATCCGATGACATTGCATTCCAACCAGAAAAGTAATCCAATGGCAAGGCTCCAGAGAAGAGATTTTTAGAAATGTCAAATATTCGCAGCCTGGGGAAACTCAAAAATACCCCTGGATAATGTATTGGCCCATGGAACTCATTAGAGCGAAGGATAAGAATTTGCAAACCAGGCAATAATCTCAACCAGAAAGGAAACGTGTCGTTGAACTTGTTGTCTTCAACGTTGAGAAACTCAAGATGAGTGCAATTAATCAGAGACTTGGGAAGCTCTCCTGATAACTGGTTGCGACCAACATCAAGTGAAATCAAGGCAACGCTGACAGATTCCTCCGGAAATTTACCAAAGAGGCTGTTATTCTGAAGATGCAAGACGGTAAGTGTTGTATTGAACTTCTCAAAACACCGAGGTATAGAACCGCTGAAGTTGTTGTTGGATAAAACAAGTGTTTCAAGAGAATCCAGTTGGCAAATTGTTGTCGGAATCTCACCCGAAAACTGATTATCTGAGGCTGAAAGAAACGTTATTGATTTTGGCAACAAAGGAAATGGATTCTTGAAAGCGTTCGAACTTATATCAAGCAAATATATTTCATTTCTTTGAAAAACATCCGCTGGTCCATCAAAACCAGTAAATGAATTCAGAGAAAAGTCTACATACGCTAATCCTGGGAGACTCCATAACCACGCTGGTACATTCCCTTTTATTTGATTCTGAGAAATATCTAAGTTGAACAAGCTGGTTTGCGTTCGTAGAAACTTGGGAAACTCAGAAATATTGCAGGATGCTACAGCCAATGATCCAATGGGTGAGACAAGATGGAGAGTTGAACTAAACTTCACAGTATTTCGTGAAAGACTTAGTATGCTAAGTGACTCGAAATGCGAGAAGAGACTCATGTCGACAATACTTCTTGTATTAAGAGTGGAGATGTCAAGGGACGCAAGTGACTTGAGATGCAAGAAGATGCTGAAATCGACATCCCCCCTCAAAGTGTCCCAAAAGGAGAGGTCGAAAGAGGAGAGCTCGACTAGTTTTGATATAAATCCCGGGATAGGCCCACTGAGCCTGTTTCCTCCAAGGATTAAAGTTTGAAGTTTTGATGGTGAAGAGATATTCCCAATCTCAAGGAGACTGTTGAAGTGATTCCTTTCCAAGTTAAGATAGGTCAACGAAGGGATCATGAAAAGAGACGACGGAACAGATCCAGAAAATGAATTTGAACCAACATTAAAGTACTCCAGTTTGGAGAAGGTACTCATGTTAGATGGGAGCGTACCTTCAAGCTGGTTGAAAACAAGGTTGATCGCAGTGAGCTCGGTTAAATTGAGTAGCGCTTGATGAAAGTTCCCGCTGAGCTTGCTCGATGCAATTAGCAACTTTGTTAGTTGTTTTAAGTTGCGGATCGAAACTGGTAGTTCACCGGTGAAACCATTACCATCAAGTTCAAGAACAGTGAGATCAGAAAGATTTCCGAGCGATGAAGGAAGCTTTCCAAATAAATTGCATCCAGAAAGTCCCAAAACCCTCAGATATTTGAGGTCGCCGATGGAATCTGGTAGAATGCCGGCAAGATTATTGGAGCCAAAGAGCATCCCTCTGGTCTAAACAGACCACTACTAGATCTTAAAGGGCCATTGAGAGAACTGCCCCAGAGATTTAACTCAGCAACATTGCCCGTCTTAGGATCACAAGTGATACCATCCCAAGAACAGCAATCACTGTTGTTTCTCCAGGTCTGTGTCTTCTCGTCAGCAGCCATCCCACTGAGAGGGAACTCACTCTTGAACTCCCAAAGAGCATCCCTCTGGTCTTGACGGCACAAGTGCTTAGGAGGTGAAGAACCGCAAACAAGTATTGAGTGAGAAAGAGAAAATATTAAACACAAGATCCATACTATTATCTTTCTCGCACAACAAGAATGCATCGTGTTTTTTTTTCTTCTTTGGTTTTCTTTTATCTTTTTTTCTTTGTTTTTTGTTTTTTTTTTTTGTTTTGGCGGTGAAAGTGGAGAAAAAGCTAGACTTATATAACAAGTCTCCTGTGAAGACTTTTTGTAGAATCAAGTCTCCTCTGAGGAATTAATTGATGAATGGTCCACCAAGCCTAAGTAAATGAAAGTTCAAGAGTGATTTGTCCTTGCATGGTATACAAAGCGACAAACACTGTATTGTCCACGCCGTATGGGTGGGGGTAACTCGCTGAAACGCTTTGCAGCCACAATTCACAAACATAATTTTCTTTATTCCCACCCTTAGCGGGTCAATGGTAGAGAGTGACAGTTAAATTGACGATGGCCTCTACAAGGAACAAGTCTTTGCCGTTGCTTAAAGAGAGGGAGCTTTATCATTGGACCTCTATTTATGAATTTTCTGAAAATTGAATTAAAAAAAAAGACCATTGTCCTCCCAGGAAATGTAGTCACAAAGATGGAGACACTAAGAGCACAAAAGATACAATAAGGGACTTCGAAGAATGATCTCTTTCAACGGTAATGCGTGTTGACAATTAAGTACCTCAAGGGTCTGAGTTCTTACACTAACTTCAACATCAATTAATTCCACATGTCCATTTCTCAACTTTATTAATATTATTTGACATATTCTTGGGTTCACCTGCTAGAGTGAACCTCTAAATTCAACAACCAATAGAATTGTGTTATTTGATATTCGATATCTTTCAAAAAAAAAAATATATTATTAAATTATATTATGTTTTTAAAATAAAAAAGATAAAAAACAAATAAATAAAAACTAGTAGTAGTTACAAAAAGAAGATTAAAAAAATATTTTTAACATCTTCAGCAAAACACTAGATCCTAAATCCCAAATCCTAATTCTTAAACCATAAATTTTTAACCATTGGGTAAACGTTAAACACTTGGATAAATCACAAACTCTAAATCAAAAACACTAAACACTAAAAGATTCAAGGGTTTAGGGTTTATGATTTAAAATCTAGGGTTTAGTGTTTTAGTGTTTAGTGTTTTTGATTTAGAGTTTAGAATTTATCCAAGAGTTTAGGATTTACCCAAATATTTAGGGTTTAGATTTATGGTTTAGGGTTTAGTGTTTTGTTGACGAGGTTAAAATATTTTTTTTAATTCTTTTTTTTTTGTAACTACTATTATTTTTTGTTTATTTTTATCTTTTTTTTTTGAAAACATAATATAACTCGACAATATTTTGTTTCCTTTTTTAAAAGATATCGAATATGAAATAACGATTAGGGGGTGAATCCAAAAATAACTCATATTATTATACTTCACGTCTTCCACTTAATCCACTTAATCGTTCATCTTACAGAGTATTCAACGTATCAAATCAAATCATAAAACAAAATAGAATATCGAAACATTTTATAAAATAAAAATAAAAGAAAACAAAATTAAATTCAGTAACTATAAAAATCCAACAAAACCGAACAAAACCGAAAAACCCGTGATGATCCAAAAACACCAAACCATTCCATATAACCAACTACTCGTCATCTCACCTGAAAAGAGGAAAAAATGAGGAGTGAATCAATATGAGTCAATGAGTAAAAATATAATATGCTAAATACGCAAACCACTAACTCAACTCAGTTACAGCACTTTGGCCATAGAAGTTCAACCCTAACACGAAGAAACATGACACTCAATATACTAGTAAATAAAATAAACAATGCGCTGATACCCCCTCGTCTCTCTATCCCCACATTCTCATTCCATACGTATATATAAAAAAAATTCTAAACTCACTCAGTTCAATCAACAAATGAATCTTCTAAAACCCTATATATGGTTTAAACAAAGAATATAATAACAAAACAGACAAAGACTCTAATCAGCTTCGATAAACAAATACAGAAAATGTTACGCAATGATATTAGGAGTTTTCAAGGCTCCTAATCAAATGTTGTAGTATAAAAGATTGTCGAACCAATCCTAGGTGATTCTAAAGCAAAGGGAATGCAAGTTCATGCTTAAGCTAAGTGCAATCCAGTTTTAAAGATGATATGAACTAAGAACTAATAAGTTAACGCAATAAAGTAATGATCTTTCTTTCTTAATATGAAGCAAGAGGACTCATGGGGCTAGGCATTTGATCTTGGGTGATGTAGATCCAATCTAAGGGTGGCAAGCTATCAATCAAACATTTTCCTTATGCCTAGACACTAAGCTAAACAAGCTCTATCTCTAGATGAATGTTCTTTTGGTAAAGAAACTCAAGCATCTAATCTCTTAGGTTGAATGTTACTAAAGCAAACATGGAGAACACGTCTAATAGCAATCTTAACTCCTTTAGCAACTAATCTCTTAGGTAAATCAAGCTAAAAGCATTGAATAGTTGGTTAAGGCATTTCATCATACACCTTGTGGGTAGGAAATGCCTAGAGATCTATTTTAGTATGATCAAGACTAAAATAGCATTGAGAACCCTCAACAAGCAAGGAAACAAGTGGATCTAGCACTAAACACCCTAGATCTTCTCTAATCACCCTTAATCACCCTAGCCCATGAATCCAAGATTAGTCTACTCACTAATAGACATGAATAACCCCAAAACCATGGATGATTCAAGGTTAAACATGATTAGAGAGCAAGATAATCAAGCAAAGATAAGAAATTATGATCAAGATTAGATCTTTTACCCAAAAGTGGCTTTTGATTAGATAGAAAACAAGATAACCCCTAAAATTAGGTCTAAAAAGTATTTATAGTGGTCTAAAAACGAGCTGGGTCGACCCAACAAACCTGTGTTGATCCAAGATAATTTGGGTAAAAAGTTGGTAAATACAGAAGTGCAGATTTTTCTAATTGTCGCAGCTGGTTTTCGACGTGTCATTTGGCCGCTGCAACAAGTACATATGGGGCAGGGGCGTGTGCATTTTCCCAGCGGTTTGGCTTGGCTTGGCCGCTGCATTTGGCCGCTGGGACAGTTGGGACCTCGTCTTGTGAACCAAAACTCCATCACCTAATAGAGACAAATGTAATGCAATGCAACCTAATTGAACTTTAAATGGACAAATTGAGAACTAAAAATGATTGCTAAAACTATGTAAATACACAAGATATCACGCAACTAAAATACTCGTCAAGAAATACTAAACTAAGTGCGAGACGGAATAACCTTCAGCCTTTAAAAATGGTTGAAAATAATTAAAAAAAAAAACAGAAGATGTCGTTAATAGCAAAATGATGATTAATGTTTAGATTGAAAGGCTCTCAAAATAAAGTTCTGAAAGCAAAATCATTTTTTTTCTAATGAACCAGTAACTATTGATGAGAAACCCTAAGACTCTGCGCGATAGTTCTCTCGGCCGTTAAAACACTTTTTTTTTTGTTTTCTCAGATCTAAGGCCCTCTCCGGTTTGGCTTTCTACATCAGTGCTGTGAGAGGGTCTCCTCATTCTCCTTGTCTTTTCAAATTTAAGTTGATTTTTTTTTGTGTTTGGTTTTTGTTTCTCCGCTGTTGTTTTGGTGCGATTTCTGGTGAAGGATTCTGCCTTGTATCAAGTGATGTTGGGATTCAGCGTTACTAAGTGTGCCCTCTGTTTTATAGGTGTTGATTTTTGGTAACTATGGTGGTGTGAGGCTTTGTTGTCTTGCGTGGTGTATGGTATCTCGTTTCCTCCCCCGAAGAAAATGAGTTCCTGGAATAGAGACTCAAATCTCAGGATTAAGTAGAGAATCTTGAATCGGTCTCCACCTATGTCCATCTCTTCAGATCTACGTTTCTGAAGCGATATTTTTATGGTTTGTACTTTACAATTCAAATTTGTTCAACAGTAACTTAACAAAAGCTAACTCGGAACAAAATTGATAAAGGCAATTGAAGAAGAAGACTTATCTACACTATGAAATTTCTTGTCTTGATTTTGTTAAAGATATTAGAAGTCTGTCTGCTACTGCTGGAACGGGAACATCTAATTTATCTTATTTTGAAACAAGACCGGTTTGGTATTGCTAATGTGTCATCATTGATGTTTGTCCTTGCTAGTTTCCGAAGCGGAAAGACCATTAGTTTCTCATTTTTTCTCTTGTCTTATTATTCTTTTATGATGTAATGGATTGCAAATCATTATCAATAAAATAAAGTGTTAAAAAAATCAAAAGTTTTTTAAAACTGAAAATTTCCTAAACTAGAATTATGAAGGCGATAGACTTAGTGAAAGATTCATCGGAAACTCACTGGAATCCGTATAACAGTGCCAGAAACTCACCGGAATATTTCTCGGAAACTTGCTGGAAAATTTTATTGGTGGCTTGTCGTCATTTAACAACAACAACAGACCTCATGCAAAGAGTTGTCTTATCCGATATAGAAAATAGAAGGGGTGAAGCTCTATTTAAAATATGGAAGGAGGAGGGGGGAGTTAGTTTTATAAGTTTACGATGTGAGACAAAATAAAAACGAGGTTTGAGATTAAATTTAAATAAAAATAATAGATATTTGGGTCACAGTCATTACAATCTACCTCATTTAATTAGAATTCTCCTCAAATCCAAGCAGAACACGAAAAAAACTTAAACAATATCTAAGGAAAGAATAACATGAAACTAGAGAGAACTATGGGTTAAGAAGAATAGAAAGCAAATAGGAACTTAGACACATAAAGCAACAAGAGTTTCCTGATCAGGGAAACAGATGCTTAATGACTCTGGGATGCTAGAGTTTCCTTTCACGGGGGACATGCTCTCTTGGGTAAGGAAGAAAGCAGGAGGAACAACTGTTCGATGTCGCTTAGACAGAGCAGTAGGAAATGTAGATTGGCATGAGAAGTTTCCCCACTCGACCGTGAAGTATATGAGGTTATGGGGCTTGCAGACATACTCATAAAGCCAATGAGGGGATAAAAAAAGTTCAATTTTGATAAAAGATGGCTGGAGAATGAGGAGCTAAGGCAAGTTATTCTTGAGGGATGAAAATCTCCTGATCTCCCTCCCAATGCGACTATTATGGAACATATTTCCAGCTGCAGAAAAGCCTTGAGCGAATGGAGGAAACAACATAATGTTAGTTCGGAAAAATTAGTGGATGAGCTTAAAGAAAAAGTGGAGGGTTTGTATGCAGATGATAATGCTACAACTGAGAAAATTGCAGCAGCATTGAAAGAACTCTTTGATGCTCTTAAAGTAGAAGAAATGTTCTGGAAACAGAAGAGTCGGGTGTTTTGGCTAAGAGAAGGTGACAAAAATACAAAAAAAAATTCATGCCTTAACAAAGCAAAGAAGAGCAAGGAATAAAATCACACTGCTCCTAGATGCAAATGGAAATATAGTTGAGGATGAAAAATGATTAGTAGCCATTGCCACTAGCTAATGTAGGCAGATCTTTGAATAATCAAATCCAGAGGACATTGAAGAGGCATTAGCTCAAGTTCCTACGACAATCACTAGAGCAATGAATGACAACCTTACAACTCCAGTCTCTGAATGGGAGGTCAAATTAGCGCCCTTTGCTATGCATCCAGAAAATGCTCCAGGACCAGATGGGATGACTGTGCTTTTCTATCAAAAATTTTGGGATATAGTAAAGGAGGATTTAACTATTATGGTTAATAAATTCTTTTTTGAGGGGACGGTGGCGAATAGACTGAATGATACAAATATATGTCTCATCCCAAACACAACAAATCCTAATGAAATGGCTCAGTTTAGACTCATTAGCTTGTGCAACGTCAGCTACAAGATAATCTCTAAGATCTTATGCCAGAGATTAAAGAAAGTGCTGTCAGGCTTGATATCGGAAACCCAGTTAGCTTTTGTTGATGGGAGACAGATTTCAGATAATATTATGATTGCTCAAAAAACGTTCCACGCTCTGAGAACCAAACCAAGTGGACGCAGTAAAAGGATGACCATCAAGACAGACATGAGCAAAGCATATGACATGATGGAATGGTCTTTTATTGAAGCAGTCATACGCAAGATGGGCTTCTCAGAAACATAGATCACCTGGATAATGCGATGCATTACGTCGGTGAAATTTAAGGTCCTCATGAATGGAGAGCCAAGAGGAAATATTGTTCCAGGTAGAGGTCTACGTCAAGGAGATTCTTTGTCTCCTTTCATTTTATTCTATGCACGGAAGCGCTCGCTAACCTTCTCAATCATGTAGAGAACCAAGAGAAGATAATAAAGATGCGCTTCACACGCACGTGTCCGTCGGTATCCCACAGAAAACAAGCATGGCTTTGGTAGTACATAGGTAGTCTCTGCATCCCACATTCTCCTCATAGGAATGTAATTCTAAATATTCATATATTCCTTTGCGTACTAAATTTCGTCTTTGTACCTCCGCAGTCTCCTACTATGCATCATTACTACAAACGTCTTTGTACACTCACAGTCTCCCCCAAGCAATGTTGATAGCACATATGTCTATGCACCCCGCAATCTCCACACAGCATGTGTCTGTGTAATACAAAGTACATTTCTTTTTCCCCCCAATCTCTTATATATATATATATATATATATATATATATACTTATCTCCGGTTTACATAATAAAAACAATAAAATACAGAAGACTCCAACTCGAATACTTGATAAATAAAGAAAGAACATATTTCGATACTAAACTACTCGTAATAGAAAAATACTAAACTAAGTGCGAGATTTTACAAAATAGTTCTCACTTTCACCACTAGTTAAAAATGATCAACGTAACAAAATATGTCGTCAGCTGCGATCTGCAATCTATTTTATTAAAACTGAAGCACAAAACATTGCTTACCTAATTTTAAGAGATTTTTTACTTCTTCTTCCTTCTTTTCTTAAACTAATTATAACCATTTCATTTATTTTCTTTTCCATATGTAAAATAAATTTTACCTACTTTAAGCGTTTTATTACACTTTTTACATTCATTTTTTCATTCTTCGTAACTACTTCATTAATTGTCTTTACCATAATAATTTGAGATCATCTATTTATTCTATTAAAACTGAAGTACAAAATATTACTTACCTAATTTAAGTGATTTTTTACATTTTCTTCACTCCTTTTAAACTAATTATAACCAAATCATTTATTGTCTTTTCCAAATAATTTGACAACATTTATCACAAAATTATAAAATAAAACTTACCTTTTAAATGTTTTATTACACTTTTTACATTATTTTTTTCATTCTTCATAACTAATTCATTAATTGTCTTTACCATAATAATTTGACATCATCTATTCTATTCGAACTAAAGTACAAAACATTTCTTACCTAATTTTAAGTGATTTCTTACATCTTTTTTAGTCCCTTTTAAAGTAGTTATAACCACTTCATTTATTGTATTTTTCAAATAATTCGACAAAATTTATTACAGAAGTTTTTTATTACACTTATTACATTCTTTTTTCCACTCTTCATAAATACTTCAATAATTGTATTTACCATAATAATTTGACATCATTTATTTTACGTGTTAAATATAATAATTTCACAGGTTTGAATGCAATTATTCCATTCGTAACAAAAATTCAAACCGGTTAACAATTTTTTTATTTGTTTACATAATCAGTTAGACATGAGTATGTAGGTATCCGTTTGGGTACGAATCAGTTCTTTCAGGTATCAGTATTTTGGATTTTAAAATTAGGCTATGTTTGAATATTATAAATTTATAGATGGAGTTTGAGTCGGATCCTCCTTGAAATGGAAAAGTTCGGTTATGATAAAATATCCAATAACCTATGTATTTAGAAATGACATTAAACAATTTATTAAAAAAAAAAAAGTAAAACACAATATACGCGCAGATGTACGTATCAACCTCTAGTTAAAATCTAATCTATTAAAAGAGGAGTACAAAATTAGATTATCCCTTAGTTTTCCACTATATTTACAATGGTATGCCACTGAAGTTATTAATTAACCTATCTTTTAGGATTTTTGTCTTTTCTCTTCAATTAATGTATTTTCAAAATCAAATTCTAACTAAAAAATCATGGCAACAATAATTAATAAACCTAACTCTTAATATTTTTTGTCTTTTCCTTTTTTTTTTATTATACATATGTGTGTTTGAAAATAGTTAATTCCATATATACATTTTGTAATTACATACATTATACGATAATTATTTTACTAATTTCACATATACATAATAAATAGTATACAACAATTTTATTATACATAATCATAAAATTTTGATCCATAAAACCAGTTTATACAATAATTTTATTATATATAATCATAAAATTTTGATCCATAAAAAATAAAAATATATTTGTGTGACTTTACATGTCATATTCTAAATAAATGGATGATATAACTAAGGGTTTACATGATAAAATAAAACTACTCAATATAAACTATAAAATTATTGTGTTTAGAAATGTCAAATTAAAAAATAAATTTTAAAATATATATTATCACTTATACAAATAAATATTCATTTATAAACAAAACTAACACCTGCGCGGGTGCGCGGGTCAAGCTCTAGTTGTATATTAAAAGTCTCTGGAAATAAAGTTTTCAAAAATTGAACTTTTCTGAAGATTTTTTAAAAAAAATTTAAAACTTTCCTAAAATAGTATCATGGAGACGTGTAATGTTATACTCGTCGGAAATTCGGAAAAACCCGCCCGGACACCCACTGGAAATTTGTTGAAAACATCGCTAGAAACTTTTCTAAAAACTCGTTGGAAAGATTCACCAAATTTTTGAATAATTCAAGGACAACTGGTCTCGGGCAAAACATTGATTTGTCTTGATGGTGAAAAGAAAAAACGGAGGTACGAAGTCTATGAGTTTCCAATGTGGAATAAAATAAAAGGAGGCTTTAACTTAAATACTACTCCAAATTAAAATCACATGTCTCTGGATAAAGGTCGTCACATAAATGTGAACAGTTGGTTTAGGAGAAATAACATTTCCTGCTGTCCACATTCACCGACTTCTAATTCGTAACATTCTGAGAAATGTGTGCATTGAATCACATTGACTAACATGCTTTTGATCTCATGCTTCAAAAGTTGAATCTACACGGCGATCTAATTTCTTTCACTTCTTTTGAGACCAGCAAATAAAACTACGAGAGAGAACAAAATAGAAATTGACCTCGAGAGTATAAGAAGATAAAAACGTAAGTTTCTGAACATCTCTTACGACACTTTGGAGACGGCTTGGGACCTTTGGTAAAATCGTTCTTAAATTCAAATCGGTTCGTTTATTAAATGAAAGTCGGTTAGAAATAGGAAGTTAATAAGAAAAAACAAAATTGACACATAACAAAAATATTCAGTGATACAAGGCAAAAGGAAAATTGTATTGTATAACACTAGGGCTGTTCAATATGGTAAAACCGAACCGTACCGAACCGAACCGAACCGAAATAGACAATATGGTTTGGTTTTGGTATATACCATATAAACCGAATGGATATAATTTTATAAAAACCGTAGGATTTGGATATGGTTTGGTATATAACCGATTAAACCGAATAAACCGAACAAAACCGATTAAAAGTAGAAACATATAAATATGTATCTATATTATAACAATACATGAAAATCTATTTGTAAAACACTTGAACTATAATTAAGAACCTTATATAATTTGTAAAACACTTGAACTATAATTAAATAACAATACATCGTAATTCAGACATCTTATTTTCTAAGTCTTTTTTTTTTTTTTTTATCTTTTTGCTTTATTTTAGTATTCACTAAATTAATATGAAGATGATAAATTTGATGGAAATTAATTAATGGAAAATTTTCACAACTTTTTTCTTATCTATAAACAAACAAAGTTTCGTGTTCAATCGAAAAAGCATGACTTTAATGAACACTAAATATGGAAGAGTGGAAAACGTTTTCTTTCATGTTTCTGTTTTGTTTCATATTTTTATTTTCAAAATTTCAGGCCTGATTTTAATTATACATTTGATGATTTTATTTGATGGTAAAAGAATTTTTACGTTTTTGTTCATTTATTTGAACATGTAATATATTTTTAATAAATGACGGTGTTGACAATATGACTCTAAAATTCATTTTATATGATCTCAAACTAAATAATTATGTTTTTTGGTATAAAACCGAATAAACCAAAAACCGACGGTATATAAACCGAACCGAACCGAAGTAAATATGGATTTAGAATGGTAGTTATATTTTACTAACCGAAATACCGAAAACCGAGAAAAACCGAACCGAAACCGAACCGATATCCGAATTGAACACCCCTATATAACACACAAAAATATTATAATTATTAGTTCGCTGAGCAATTACTCTAATCATCACCAATACACATTGTATTTTATATAATACTAAATTTTATATTCGCACTACACGCGAGTCAGTTTTAATAAGATTATTTTACACTCAAAGGCAATTTTAACTTATTTATAACACAATAAGGCAGTTTTATGCTACATACATACGTTTTTCTAATTTCATCACATCTTTTTCAAGTTAAAACTAAATTGTATTGTAATTAGTAGGACCCACTTTCATCTCTCTCTCTTATCTCCTTGATCCAATTTCATTTCTTTTTTATCTTTTTTTTCTCTGTAACTTTCGCATCTTCTTCATTTTAAAATCATTGATTTCCAATCTTTTTTTTTCAAAAGATTATCTTTACAAATTCCAAACTGAGCCACAAATTCAGTGCATAGTGACTGATTTACCGTCACAAATGACCATAGATATCATGATTGATCTAAGTTGACAAGTTTTCCACCGCAATTCACAGGTACGACGAGCTCCACTACCATCTCCTTTCTTCTACAAAGTTCTTCTCTTCTGCAGTATCTCAAGTCCGATGGGAAACCTCAACGTCGTGCCCTGAGCCTCTCTTCCATGGTGTCCCAAGAGGTCTTCGTGGTAATTTCAGCCTCTCTTTGTGCCTCCGGTGGACCGTAAAGGAAAGATGCCGCCGCATCCAAGATTGGATCGCCATTGTTGAACCTTGAAATTAAGTTTCCTTCATTTTCACATGTAGTCCTTGTAATTTTAAATATTTTCACTATTGTCTTAAAACTTTCAGATTTGCAAATAAATCTTCTTCAGTTAACCTAAAACTTGTGAATTTTCATTTTAGACCTTGCTGAATGAGATGAAGAAATAAATATACCAAAAACCTCTAAATACTTCTTTTTAGCAATACTTTTTTTGTGTACACTATAACAAATTTTTGTGTGGGTACACTCTAACAATTAGCGAACAACATCGAAGTTTGCTCGTATTGTACACATGTACAAGCTTTTTTATGTGTATAGTATAACAATTTTTTTGGTTTTTGATTATTGATATCTCACTATTTTTATGAGATTTAAAACCTATTTTAATTCATTTCAGTCATATAGATTGTATATAGGTGTATATATTGCATACCCACAATGATGAATGAACTAAAATCAAAATACACATGAGACATCTAAAAACATCCCAAAATAACTGAATGAATAAAAATCAAATGGTAAAATTTAGTTTAATTATTAGATATAAATAATACACAAAGCCATGTGTACACATTCTCATATACTCCATGGCTTTTGTCTGACTTAATCTATTTTTGTTATCTTTTTCACATTTTCATCAGGTGTTATATGTGTATGTGTACAATTTCACCATAATTCTTGATGAATTCGTTACTTATCACAAACAACTACTTTTCTTTTGATTCATTTTTGTTGTACACGTGTACTCGGCACATGGTGTACACATCCTAATTGTACACAAAACAATGATCTTTCTACATATAAGCATGTGTTCATATTGAATAAATCGATTTGACAAGGTTTACGAAAAACTATTTCACATTCTCAAGGATTTATGCAAAGAAAGCTAGGTTTGGAATGTTTGACTTAAATGACAAAAAATCATTGTAAAACCTTGTTTCCATTCTATATACGTCATCTTTAGTTTGACTTGATATATTATGTACACATGTACAAATCATATGGTGTAAACAACCAAACTGCTCACACACACCATTCTTTCTACATGGAAGCATGCTTTCATATTGAAAGAGATTGATGGATTTTTTTTTTATGTGTACATGTTGCCATCCAAAAATCTATGTACACGTGTAAATCTGTACACATACATATTTACATGTATGTAAATCAGAAAAAAATTGGGACAAAACCGAAATAAAA
Source organism: Brassica rapa (assembly GCF_000309985.2). Classification (NCBI taxonomy): domain Eukaryota; kingdom Viridiplantae; phylum Streptophyta; class Magnoliopsida; order Brassicales; family Brassicaceae; genus Brassica; species Brassica rapa. Next base: position 12,296,710 of record NC_024795.2, read on the forward strand.
ATCAAAATATTCGATTAGTCTAGATTGCACAATTAAAAGTCTCAGGGAAAATTTGTGAAAAAATTATACTTATTAAAAATTTGAGACAAATTAGAGAATAAGTAAAGAGTTGGAGGACCAAATGTGAAAATAACCAAAAAATGACCATTGTTGATGTGCCGAAGTTTTCTCTTCGATCGGAGGCAAAAGCGATAGATGATTCCGGTAGTCACAACTCTGGTTCCGAGCATGACACCTACGGCTAGGAGGAAACAACGCGGATTGCGGTAGATCTATGTCGCAATGGAGCTTGCGGTTTGAGGTCGCTGCCAACGAATCTCTCCAACTACTCCGTCACGTTTTCTTTCTCAATCTATGATGGAGTTCTCCGCCAACTTACAACAACACCATTTCCCTCACCGCCGATTTCGTCTCGTTAAGCTTATTACTGCGATACTAAAAAAAGGAAGATGATATTTAATATGTGGGTCCTACTAATTATATTTTAGTTATGTTCTAGTTAGAAAAAGAAGAACAAGTTAAGAAAAAGTGTGTTAGGAGTAGAAAGTGTCTTTTAGTGTTATAAAAACTCAAAAACTGTTCTAGAATGTAAATAACTCTTTTAATAATTGAAATTATTTTTTTAGTACTTTTCAAAAATAAATATAATTGCTTTATACAATTTTTCATGAGAATGACGAGGGAAGCTAAAATACATGTACTTCCTTTCTGTCACATCTCTATCATAACACAACCTTTTTATTTAAACAGATAAGTTCTCGCCCAACATTTTGTGTGGCTTATATTCATTATATCCTCTATTAAAGTAAGTGTATATACACTTAAGTCATTATCTTACACAAAGTTCATCTTTTCTTTTACCCAAAGTTCATCACTATACTATACTACATATAAAATAATATGGTCATCGTAGATACAGATGAGCTCACGTTAAAGGTGTATATAGTTCTAGTTGCTTGTGTTGTAGAAGAAGGTATAACATATGGAGGCTAGGTGTTGGGCCCGATGCAAGAAGCCACTATGATATAACCGGTGATAGGAGTAGCGAAACTTGTGGAGGCAACTATATATGAATGGCTATTTAATAAACTTTGTATTAAAGTAGCTGAGTAACTAAACAACATGATAAGTTGCAGTGTATAATAACCCAACAGAGTACCTCTCATATTGCATAAGTTTGCACGACCAGTAAGCACAAATAGGGTGGCTCTGTTTGACGGACGTCAACTCCAATTCAATAAAATACGCAGTAGACAATTTTTGAATGTAAAAGATGTGAAATTGAAGGATGTGCTATATTATAGGCTGACACAACGTGCAACGGAAAACTGCCAAATACTACTATACTATATAACATATAGTATAGTCCCATGCAGCAACAAACACCATACAGTACTATAATATACAATATATAGTATAGTATAGTCGAATGGAAACAAATGACCTATTTATTTGTCTATGTGATGTTCAAGAATTAACTATTATGTGGCTTATCAGTTGCGACAATGTCTTAGCTGCCGCTAAAAGAAACAAAGGCTACACCTAGTGAATTTACGGGGGTTCCAAGTGGCGAAATCTAATAAAGAAGAATTGTATACACTAACTGTTGTGTATGCCAGTTGACATTTATACTATATTAAAAATGTTATAGTTATAGAAGTTCTTTATTATTATGTCACAATACAAGCATACTTTTTTGTTGCATAAAATACATAGAAAACCTGAACATTTGTTACATTGTGCGACTAGACAAAGGAAAAGGTGGACAAACATGACTGAAAATATATGCACTCCCATTAGCTTTTCTGAACTGTGATTCCGCCAACTGCTACATCTGAGCATCAGAAATGGGCTGCTTTTATCACCTTTTCTGACTAGTAGGTTCAAACCCTATCTGCTACAAACGCTTGGGAAAGTTTAACTATAATTAGAAAGGAAAAACGTGAGGGCATAACAAATCTATTTCCAAAAAAAGACTATACTGTTTACGCTAATCCTTGGAACATAAAACACATATATATACATTTGTAAATACTATATTATACAATAACTAACGGCAAGACATGGTAAAAAATAACATTTATTTTAGAAGGAATACTATACAATGACATTACCACTCACCAGTATAGTACATCCAATAATTCTTTAAAATATGCAAAGTAATTTATGTTAAACTAAAAGTTTGCATATCGAATTAGGTTAACTAAACTATTTCTTAACATTGTCTAGTATACATCATCAAGTCTCAGAAAGCCACAAGCATAAGTTACAAACTATACTAATAACAGTTTCAACATAGTATAGACAAAACATGTACATCAACCTTCACAATCACACGTTGAAACGGAAAATATAGTGTATGTGCAAATACATAGGTACGACACTAATATTCTGTTCCATATAGTGTATGTGAAAATACATAAAGATATTATACCATTAAAGTGTCTTGTATAATACAGTCCTTTTAGTTACAGTATCACTACAAGAAAACACAAGTTTTACGAGGGCAGTTTTCCTCGTGACTTCGTCGTAAAAGCAGTGTTACGAGGAATTAGCGAGGAAACCCGTTTCGTCGTTATACGTTTGTCGTAACGCATATATCCTCGCTAATTCGTCGTAACATAGCGAGGAAATAATTTCGTCGTAAAAGCAAAGAAAAATATTTCGTCGTAAAGACCACGTAAAGCTTCCACGTAAAGACGTCGCTAAATTTCCTCGTAAATACCACGAAAGACGTTCCTCGTAAAACCCACGTAAATAACTCGAAAGTAAATACTCGTAAAGTAAACGTAAATACCTTGATAGCTTTCCTCGTAAAGACCACGTGAACTTTCCACGTCATTTCCTTGTAAACAATTCCTCGTAAAAACCTCGTTAAACTTCCACGTAAAGAAGTCGCAAAATTAGCTACGAATTTACTTCGTTTCGTTATTTTACAGAAATATAAAAAATTATAATTAAAAAATAATTTAAATAATTTAAATTATTAATAAAATTAAAATTCTAAAAAAATCAAAACCAAAATATTTTATATATAAATAAGTTTTGAATTCATAATACAAGAACCGAAATTAAAAAAACTAAGGGTCGTGAATCGCCCGATAGAATTCATCACTCCTCGCCGTTACATCCGCCTCGGTATGTGTGTCGGATGTTGACTCGCCTGGAATAGGATTTCGTTGTCGCATGGTCATCGGGGGAGGAGGAACCGATGGTCCTCTAGAAGAAGGAGACCCAAAGACTCTCTGAGTGTACTGAGTCTCGGGGACAGTCTCTTGTCCCGAAGAACCGGGAGCTGATGAAGACGACGGGTCTAAACGATTACCCGGCTCACCGAACATCTCTCTGTAATGGGCAGTAAGTCTACCTTTTCGAACCTGAGAAAAAAATTTAATTTTTTAAATTTTCGTCAACAGTATATTTTCCAACATTATCCACCTAATCAACACTAAATAACATAAGATCCGTAAACTTATCTAAATTCCCTATACTAACCACCTAATCTACCTAAACTAACCAAATTAGAGAGGAATTAGAGAGGCTTACCATTGCAACGAAACAGGGAGGAAGTGGAGAGGAAGTAGAGAGGAAAGAAAGAGTGAGCGCTCGGGGTGTATATATAAGATTACATTCCATCGCAAATTCCTCGTAATTTTGCGACGAATTACAGAGGCCCGTGTTTTTTTTTACGACGAAACAGCGAGAGATTACAAAGGCCCGCGTTTTATTATACGAGGAAGTTACGAGGAATTACAAAGGCCCGTGTTTTTTAGGTACGAGGACGTTACGACGATTTTGCTTACGTGGAATTACCGAGGAAAGCTTCCCTATAAATATACCCGTAACTCTCCTTCTCAACCCACACCCAAACTCCCAAATCACACCCTATCTCACATCATACTCTCAAATCCAATCCTATTCAAATTATAAAAATTTGAGAAAAAAGGAAGAGAAGATGATATTGGAATTTATGTTGGTGAGACTTAAGTAATATAATTGCTGAAAGTCTTGCCACATGTAAATCCAGTATATTTCTTCTTTTTCTTTTTTTTTTCTAGTTTTTACAGTACGAGGTGTTTACGACGATTTTGGTTACGTGGTATTTACGACGAATTTGTCCTACGTGGTATTTACGACGAATCTCTCCTACGTGGAATAAACGAGGAATTTGTCCTACGTGGTATTTACGACGAATTTGTCCTACGTGGTATTTACGACGAATCTCTCCTACGTGGAATAAACGAGGAATTCGTCGTAAGTTCGACGTCAACATACGAGGAATTAACGAGTATTCCGTTTAAATCCCTAAAATCCGAAACCCCAAACCCCATATTCCTTATCTTCTACTTCATATATTCCAAACCCTATCTTTATTTTCATTCCAAACCACAATTCCCTATCTTCTAATTCATATATTCCAAAACACAATTCTCACTTTTACTTATTCATAAAACAAACTCCCACATTTTCTTATTCACAAAACAAACTCCCACATTACCTTATTCATAAAACAAACTCTCACATTACCTTATTCATAAAACAAACTACACAAAATCGAGTATATTTCTTCTTTTTCTTTTTTTTTTCTAGTTTTTACAGTACGAGGTGTTTACGACGATTTTGGTTACGTGGTTTTTACGACGATTCCGTCCTACGTGGAATTAAAGTGGGCCGCGTTCATCATTTATTTTACGTGGTATTTACGACGAATCATTCCTACGTGGTATTTACGACGAATTTGTCCTACGTGGTATTTACGACGAATCTCTCCTACGTGGAATAAACGAGGAATTCGTCGTAAGTTCGACGTCAACATACGAGGAATTAACGAGTATTCCGTTTAAATCCCTAAAATCCGAAACCCCAAACCCCATATTCCTTATCTTCTACTTCATATATTTCAAACCCTATCTTTATTTTCATTCCAAACCACAATTCCTTATCTTCTAATTCATATATTCCAAACCACAATTCCCACTTTTACTTATTCATAAAACAAACTCCCACATTTTCTTATTCACAAAACAAACTCCCACATTACCTTATTCATAAAACAAACTCTCACATTACCTTATTCATAAAACAAACTACACAAAATCGAAAATACATCAATCGGATTCATCGACATTCTCGTCATCACTAGAAATGTCTTCATTTTCATTAAACTCGTCTTCAACAGCTTCGTCTGTGGCATCATCGGTAAGATCTTCGTACTCGTGATTATGCGGATCAATGAGAAGGATGTCATCAATTTCTTGTTCAGGTTCCTCGACTTCATTTATCTGTTCTTCTTGCAATGGTGGTTCTTCTCCACTGATGATTCGTCCTCGAGGTGTTACTTTGATCACTACTAACCAATTTATACCCGAATCTCTCATCCGAGAGTATGGAAGGAAGCTAACTTGGTCTGCTTGTGAAGCTAAGATGAAAGGCTCGAATTTGTTGTACCGTCGTCCACCGTTGACATCAACTACACCGAATTTGTTAGACCGAACACCTCTGTTGACGACGGGGTCGAACCATTCACATTTGAATAGGACGCATTTCAGCTTCAGTATCCCTGGAAATTCGACTTCAATAATCTACGTGTGTCACTTACAAAGTTGGTGGATTCAAAATTAATTAGGTGCAAAAAAAAACGTGTGTCACTTACAAAGTTGGTGAATTTAAAATTTCCTCGCTAAATCCAAGTAAATAGTTTCCTCGTAAATAAGACGCGAAGTTTACGTCCACTTTACGAGGAACGTACGTGAAACATGATATCATCGTTATTTCCTCGTAAATGACACGTCACATTACATCGACTTTACGACGAACGGTTTTTGTCGTTAGTTTACGAGGAAATAACGATGATACCGTTATTCACGTAAAATCCTCGTAAAGTTGACGTAAACTTACAAGGGTTTTTTTTCCTCGTTAATATTCCTCGTTAAGCTTGAGTTTTCTTGTAGTGTATACATATGTTCCCCCCTCACACGAACCCAAAAACTAAGATGGGAACAAGCTCATAAACGACTATACTATCATGTTGTTGCAATATGGTGTGATATAGATACATGGTACCATACTATTCAGCACTCACATATAGTATTAGTCTTATCACTAATTAATTCATCTGTTTCACCCCTCCCACGAATCCAAAAAATCAGTTTAGGAAAAAGCTGAAAACACAGATACAGCTTTGAACATATCTCGTATTCAGTATATACATAGAACACGCCTAAGTGAATTTTAAGCACAACCAATCGTGTGAGATTACCTTTTTGCGAGCCGAAAAAAGTGCTCCATCTTGATAGGCAAAAGAAACTGCGTTTCTGAGTTATTGGCCGAAAATACATGTCGTGTTGGTGTCGACACAGATGCTATTGGCCCATATGCCATGCAATCAAACCAGAATTACCTTGAATCTTTGTCGTTTGCTCTTTAATCGCCTCCCCCGGGAAATTTTGAAGGAAAACTGAAACCCTAACGCTGCTACTGAAACTTGTTAGAAGAGGACAAGAAACTGCAAACCAGGCAACACTCTCAACCAGAAAGGAAACGTGTCATTGAACATGTTGTCTTCAACGTTTTGAAACTGGACGTAAGTGCAATTAATCAGAGACTTGGGAAGTTCTCCTGATAACTGGTTGTGGCTAACATCGAGTGAAACCAAGCCAACACTGACAGATTCCATGCTTCCTTTCCGGACAGTCTCTCTTCCAATGAGATTCACTGCCACAGATCCAGCAGCTCTTATCTGTCTTTCCTGTAGGCCTTCCTCTTGATTTTGATCTAGCTTGCCCCTTGTTCTTGTTTAGCCAAGGTTTGTTGTTTCCACCTTCGCTCCTGTTGCTAGATCTACCTCTAGCTTCTGTGTACAGCCCCTCAGCTTGTCTTCCCTTCACTGTGATACCTTTCTGCTTCAACTCCACCTCCTTGGAGTAAGCGGAGGTCATAACCTCGCTTACGGTTAGTGTATCTTTCCCAGTGCCATACTGTAACGTGTGAACAAGTGGTTCGTAGGCTTGAGGTAGTGCTGATAAGAGTTGTATAGCCTGGTCTTCGTCAGGGATTGAGACCTTGATGCTTGCTAAGTCGTCTATCAGCTTGAGAAACAGGTCAAAGTTCTCCTCCATGGACTTGTCTTCCTCCATCTTGTAACATGAGAACTTCTTCTTCAGGTATATCCTGTTTGGAAGGGACTTGGTTTGATAGTCCTTTTCCAGTGCTTTCCATATTCTCAATGCTGTTGACTCGTGCATGATTTTCCTCAAGATCACGTCGCTCAAGCACGTACTGAGCAAGCTTCTGACGCGCAGGTCCTTGTCTGCCTTCTTAGGATCTGTCTTGACGTCAGTCTCATCTTCTTCGCTCTTTGATGTCTCCTTAGAGCTTGTAGGATCATCGTTCAGTACCGATAGTAGTCCTTGAATCTCAAGTTGTGCTAGCATCTTGAATTTCCACAGCCCGAAGTCCCCCTTCCCATCAAACTTCTCGATCTCGAACTTCCCTCGAGTGGGATCCATCTCGTGATCTTGTTACCTGCAGATAACAAACGCGATCACAAGTAACTCCGTACCCCAACTTCAATCACAATCTAACAAACTTCCTCAGTTATCCCTCAGATCAGATCTAGTTGAATTTAGTACTCCCTTTCTAGATCGAGACGATCTGGTGATGATGACTTGGCTTATCTTTCTCGATCCGTTAGTCTTGATTCCCTATCGATCTTCCTCCTGTGCTCAAACCGAGCTCTGATACCAATTGTGAAAGTATCGATCTCCTCTTCTACGTCGTCTCGTTGCTAACTCCTAACTTCCGTACTCAGGTTCGCCACTCCGGTATACGAAAGAATCGAGTAAACACGATAAACGATAGAAAGATGCAAGAACACTCAAGACGTTTTAGAGTTCCCTGTCAAATGACGAGGTACATCTCCTTCAGGACCTGATGGAGCAGAAGCAACGATAAACAGCTCAACCAATGGGTTATGGAACCACGCTTGGGACCTGCCAGCTCAACCAAGGGATTTTGGGGAATCCTCGCTTGGGACCTGCTTCTTGATTGATGAATCTAATCAAATCAATGCAAAGAATAGAGAATACAATTCTCCCAAAAGCCAAAGCTCTTTTATTAATCAAATCAAACTGAATACAACTTTAGGCTTAGATGCCTATTTATAATAAATCCTTAAATCTATGAAAACCCTAATCTTAATTAAAATAGGAAAGCCTCTAAAATATAGAAAATACATATAAAATGTAATTATCACAAACTAATAAATAATCAAGATATTTGGAAGTATTCCAAATATCTAGCTGCATCAGGATCGGTACCTGGTAAATTCACTATCTCTCTTTAGTGTTTACACAGAAGCTTATCATTTTCTCTCTCTAGCTACAACTGAGAAACTCTCTCTGTTTCAGGATGAGGAAGACGCTCTTCGTTACAGTTTGTTATAAGGGAGCTTATCCTCTGCTACGCATCCCACACTACTTACTAGAGAGTTCTGGGCCATCTCAATTTAAGTCATCCCGGCCCATATTCCAATGCTCGGTTTCCTCATGGGCTGAAGCCCAGTAGACTTGAGTCGAGCTCCATTTCTCACAGAATCTGAGTGCCTTGTGGTATTGGACCTTCGAACATGTTGTAAGAGAAGTTCATCCACGCCAGAAACGCGAGTTTCTCGAGCTCCAGTGGGATTTTTCCCGATAATCGGTTTCTGGATAGATCTAGTGATTGAAGATTAGTCATGTTGGACAAAGATGGTGGAATATGGCCTACGAAAGTGTTGTTTGACATGTTGAGCACAATCAGTTCCTTGAGTAAACTGATGGATTCGGAGATTTCTCCTTCGAACCTGTTTTCTGAGACATTGATGGTTTTGTAGATATTAAAACTAATACCAAGCAATTCCATCTTTGAACCTTTGTTAGTCAGAACCACCGACTTACTATAGTTTGAGAAGCTAACTCCTATAAACCTTTGCTGTCTATTATCTGCAGCGTAAACACCCGATGACATTTCATTCCAACCAGCAAAGTAATCTGATGGCAAGGCTCCAGAGAAGAGATTTTTAGAAATGTCAAAGATTCGCAGCTTAGGGAAACTCATAGAACCCTCTGGAGGATATAGTGGCCCATGGAACTTGTTAGAACGAAGGACAAGAAACTGCAAACCAGGCAACACTCTCAACCAGAAAGGAAACGTGCCGTTGAACATGTTGTCTTCAACGTTTACAAACTGGAGGTAAGTGCAATTAATCAGAGACTTGGGAAGTTCTCCTGATAACTGGTTGTGACTAACATCAAGTGAAACCAAGCCAACACTGATAGATTCTTCTGGAAATTCACCAGAGAGGCTGTTATTCTGAAGATGCAAGACTGTAAGCTTAGTATTGAAATTCTCAAAACACCAAGGTATAGAACCGCTGAAGTTGTTGTTGGATAAAATAAGTTTACCAAGAGAATCCAGTTCGCATATTATCTTCGGAATCTCTCCTGAAAACTGATTATCAGAAGCTGAAAAATATATAATAGATTTTGGTAACAAAGGAAATGGATTCTTGAAAGTGTTTGAACTTATATCCAACATATATATTTCATTTCTTTGAATAACATCCGCTGGTCCATCAAAACCACTAAACGAATTCCGAGATAAGTCTACATATCCCAGCCCTGGGAGACTCCATAGCCACTCTGGTACTTGCCCTTTTATTTTATTGTTAGAAATATCTAAATAAAACAAACTGGTTTGCCTTTGTAGAAACTTTGGAAATTCAGAAATATTGCAGGACGCTAGAGCCAGTGATCCAATGGGCGAGGGAAGATTGAGATTTGAACTGATATTCAAATTATTACCTGAAATATGAAGTACGCTAAGTGACATGAGATGTGAGAAGAGACTCATGTCGACCATACTTCTTGTATTCAGATGGGACAGGTCAAGGAATGTTAGTGACTTGAGATGCAAGAAGATCCTGAAATCCACCACGCCTCTCCTTATATTCCAAAAAGATAGGTCCAGATACGAGAGTCCGGCTAGTTTTGATATAAATCTCGGGATTGGTCCATTAAGATTGTTTCCTCCAAGGCTTAAAGTATGAAGTTTAGATGAGGAAGAGATATTCCCAATCTCAGGGAGACCGTTGAAGCCATTTCTTTCCAGTCTAAGATGGATCAACGAAGGGATCATGAAAAGAGACGACGGAATAGATCCAGAAAATGAATTTGACCCAATATCAAAATACTCCAGTTTGAAGAGGCTACTCATGTTAGATGGGAGTGTACCTTCAAGCTGGTTAAAACGAAGGTTGATCGTAGTGAGCTCACTCAAATTGAGCAGCACATGATGAAAGTTTCCACTGAGCTTGCTTGATGCAAGTATCAACTTTGTGAGTTGGTTTAGGTTGCCCATCGAATCTGGTAGTTCACCGGTGAAATCGTTACCATCAAGATCAAGATGAGTGAGATAAGAAAGATTACCAAGCGACGAAGGAAGCTTTCCAAATAAATTGCATTCAAGAAGTTTCAAAACCCTCAAATTTTTGAGATTGCCAATAGAATCTGGTAGAATACCGGCAAGATTACTGGAGCTAAGATCAAGGCTCTGAAGATGTTGTAATCTAAACAGACTACTATTTGATCTTAAAGAGCCATTGAGAGAACTGCCCAAGAGATTTAACTCAGCAACATTGCCCGTCTTAGGATCACAAGTGATACCATCCCAAGTACAGCAATCAGTGTTGTTCCTCCACCTCTGTGTCTTCTCACTAGCAGCCATCCCACTGGGATGGAACTCGCTCTTGAACTCCCAGAGAGCATCCCTTTCATCTGGATGACACATGTGCTTAGCAGGAGAAGAAGCCAAAATGAGTATTGGGTAAGAAAGAGAAGATACTAAACACAAGATCCATACTATCATCTTCCTCTCACTACAAGAATGCATCGTTTTGTTCTTTGTTGTTTTTTTGCTTTTGCTGTGAAATGAGAGAAAATAAAAGCTCGACTTAACAAGTCTCCTGTAAAGACTTAGAGCAATTCTTCTGTGGAGAATTATTGATGAATGGTCCAAAAAGTCTAATAAGATGAAAATTCAGTAGTAATTTAAAAAGTATCCCAAGCGACAAAACACTGTTTTGTCCAAGCCGTGTGCTGTGGGTAAAGCGGTGAAACGCTTTGCAGCCACAAACGTATTTTTCTGCCGTGTGTTGTTGGTCAATCAATTGCCCAAACGTTCTGTAGCCTGTGAAGTGTTCTTTGTTCTCCTTATATTTCTATACTCCCGCTCTTAACGACGATGACCTCTACAAGGAAACAAGTATTTGCCATTGTGAAATTAGCCTCTGATTTTTAGCTTCTCTTTCGTTTACATTTTCTGTAGTAGATTTTTTTTTTAAAAAAAAAGCTAATTTGCATGTTAGATTATAAATTTACACTGGTACTGCGATTTCGGTTTTCTGAAACCAAACCAAACCGGTTTTTGGTTAACTAAAATTTGGAAAAATAATTCTGAAATTAACCGAATTACATTTCGGTTCGGTTAATTTTGGTTTTCACTTTATTTCTGAAAAACAACCAGTTTTTTTTTTTTGGTTTTCAGTTAGAATTCGGTATATTTTTCTTTAAAAATCAGATATTTTTGAGTAAATTCTGTTCACTTTGGTTATTTTCAGTTAGTTCAGTTAATTTGATTCGGTTATTTTAGTTACTTTTTATTTTTAAAAATTTTAAAAATAAAAATAAAACTGAACCTAATCGAAAACCGAACTATTTTTCAAAATCCTACCGAATTAAACCAACTTTACTCATTTTGTCATTTCGTGTTTATGTGATAATCCAGAAACTTCAGTTCCCTAAAAAAATTATGTAATTAAATTTTTTAAAAAAGTCCGAGTTTTGACTCTAACAAATAGGATAACTGAGAGAGACGTATATAACGGACGGAGAATGAAGCCATGACATGAGGTTTATATGGATATTTTGATATATTGATTTACGATGACTCAGTTTATAAGATGGAAAGTGAGGGTAGCTCAGTGGTTGACGTTCTTGAAGACAGAGTTGGGTCGCAACACGAATTGAGATGCATAGCATTACATTAAGCGTGTTTTGTTTAGGTGTTCCTGCGACAAGATTTCAGACACAAAAGTATAAAGGAAAGAGAAATTTTCACGCCATTACAATGGTAATTTAAAACGACATAGAGATGCTGATGTTAAGAAAAACAGTGAAAGATTCTTTTGAACCAGTCATGTCTGTATGAAGCCAGAATATGGCCGACAACGAATCCACAGAATACACCAGGTACATAGGCTATTGCAGCTGCAATCCAGCTCAATACTTGATCTTCTTCTTCATCTTTGTTTATTGTAGCTTCTTCTCCTCCACTGCAGGTTTTCTGAAGAGGAGCACCGCATAGCCCAGAGTTCTGTAGGAATGAAGAACTATCCTGGCTTTGAATTTGAGTGCCTTGTGGTATTGGACCTTCGAGGTTGTTGTAAGAAAAGTTCATCCAAGCCAGAAACGTGAGTTTCCCGAGCTCGGGTGAGATTTTTCCGGATAATCTGTTTCTGGATAGATCCAGTGATTGGAGATTGGTCAAGTTCGACAGAGATGGTGGAATACTGCCTATGAAAGCGTTGTTTGACATGTTGAGCACAATCATCTCCTTGAGTAAACCGATGGATTTGGGGATTTCTCCTTGGAATCTGTTTCCTGAGACATCGATGCTTTTGTAGATATTGAAACTAGTACCAAGCAACTTCATCTCCAAACCTTTGTTAGCCAGGACCACCGACTTAACATAGTTTGAGAATACAATTCCTATAAACCTTTGCTGCTTGTTATCTGGAGTGTATACACCAGATGACATTTCACTCCAACCAGAGAAGTAATCTGATGGCAAGGCTCCAGAGAAGAGATTTTTAGAAATGTCAAAGATTCGCAGCTTGGGGAAACTCATAGAACCCTCTGGAGAATATATTGGCCCATGGAACTCGTTCGAACGAAGGACAAGAAACTGTAAATCAGGTAATAATCTCAACCAAAAAGGAAACGTGTCATTGAACTTGTTTTCTTCAACGTTTAGAAACTCGAGGCCAGTGCAGTTCATCAGAGACTTGGGAAGTTCTCCTGATAACTGGTTGTGACCAACGTCTAATGAAATCAAGCCGACGCTAACAGATTCCTCTGGAAATTCACCAGAGAGGCTGTTATTCTGAAGATGCAAGACGGTAAGCTTAGTATTGAACTTCTCAAAACACCGAGGTATAGAACCACTGAAGTTGTTGTTGGATAAAACAAGTGTTTCAAGAGAATCCAGTTGGCAAATTGTCTTCAGAATCTCACCCGAAAACTGATTATCGGAGGCTGAAAGAAACGTTATTGATTTTGGTAACAAAGGAAATGGATTCTTGAAAGCGTTTGAACTTATATCAAGCAAATATATTTCCTTTTTTTGAAAAACACCCGCTGGTCCATCAAAACCAGTAAATGAATTCCGAGAAAAGTCTACATACTCCAGTCCTGGGAGACTCCATAACCACTCTGGTACTTGCCCTTTTATTTGATTCTGAGAAATATCCAAGTAAAACAAGCTGGTTTGCGTTCGTAGAAACGTTGGAAATTCGGAAATATTGCAGGAGGCTAGAGCCAATGATCCAATGGGTGAGACCATATGGAGAGTTGAACTAAACTTCACAGTATTTCGTGAAAGACTTAGTAAGTAAAGTGACTCGAAATGCGAGAAGAGACTCATGTCGACAATACTTCTTGTATTAAGAGTGGAGATGTCAAGGGACGTGAGTGACTTGAGATGCAAGAAGATGCTGAAATCGACAACTCCCCTCAAAGTGTCCCAAAAGGAGAGGTCGAGAGAGGAGAGCTCGACTAGTTTTGATATAAATCCCGGGATAGGCCCACTGAGCTTGTTTCCACCAAGGCTTAAAATTTGAAGTTTAGATGGTGAAGAGATATTCCCAATCTCAAGGAGACTGTTGAAGTGATTCCTTTCCAAGTTAAGATAGGTCAACGAAGAGATCATGAAAAGAGACGACGGAACAGATCCAGAAAATGAATTTGAACCAACATTAAAGTACTCCAGTTTGGAGAAGGTACTCATGTTAGATGGGAGCGTACCTTCGAGCTGGTTGGAAACAAGGTTGATCGCAGTGAGCTCGGTTAAATTGAGTAGCGTGTGATGAAAGTTCCCGCTGAGCTTGCTCGATGCAATTAGCAACTTTGTTAGTTGTTTTAAGTTGCCGATCGAAACTGGTAGTTCACCGGTGAAACCATTACCATCAAGTTCAAGATGAGTAAGATCAGAAAGATTTCCGAGCGAATTAGGAAGCTGTCCAAATAAATTGCATTCAGAAAGTCTCAAATCCTTCAAGTATTTGAGGTTGCCTATTGAATCTGGTAGAATACCGGCAAGATTATTGGAGCTGAGATTAAGGCTCTGAAGATACTGTAGTTTGAACAGACCACTACTAGATCTTAAAGGGCCATTGAGAGAACTGCTCCAGAGATTTAAGTCAAGGACATTGCCCGTCTTATGATCACAAGTGATACCATCCCAAGAACAGCAATCACTGTTGTTTCTCCACGTCTGTGTCTTCTCGTTAGCAGCCATCCCACTGAGATGGAACTCGCTCTTGAACTCCCAAAGAGCATCCCTCTGGTCTTGACGGCACAAGTGCTTTGGAGGAGAAGAAGCCCAAACAAGTATGGAGTGAGAAAGAGAAAATATTAAACACAAGATCCATACTATTATTTTCCTCGAACCACAAGAATGCATCGTGTGTTTTTTTGTTCTTTGTTTTTTTTTTTTGTTTTTGGCTGTAAGGTGGAGAAAGATTAAAAGCTAGACTTATATAACCAAGTCTCCTGCGAAGACTTTTTGTAGAACCAAGTCTCCTGCGAAGACTTTTTGTAGAACCAAGTCTCCTCTGAAGAATTAATTGATGAATGGTCAACAGAAGTCTAAGAAAATGAATATTCAAGAATGATTTGTCCTGGTGTGTAGGTAAATCGCTGAAACGCTTTTTAACCAGAGACATATTTTTCTTTATCCCGCTTTTAACGTGTTACCGGTAGAGAGTCACAGTGAAATTGACGACGCCTCTACAAGGAACAAGTCTTTGCCATTGCTAAATTAACCTTTAATTAAAGAGAGGGAGCTTTATCATTGGATTTGGACCTTAAAAAATCTGATTCATTGTTGTACTTATGACTTTTCTGAAATTGATGTGTTCTCACTTCTCAGAACCTGTTTTGGTCAATAAGCATTAAACTAAACTAGAATAAGACCCGCGCCTTGCGCGGGATTAAGTTATTATTTTTATTATATTTTGGAGAATGAAACAATAGTTTGGCTTCATTTGGATTACGGGTGTTCAATCCGGATATCGGATTGGTTTCGGTTCGGTTCGATTTTTTCGGTATTTGGTTAGTAAAATATAACTACTATTCTAAATCCATATTTACTTTGATTTTAGTCTTTCACATATTTTTGAAAAATTTCAACTAGACGACTAAATTGATCAGCCAATCTTGTTGCTTTAAATCATTAGTGTTTATATATATATATTATTTAGTTTGAATATTTATTAAATAAAATTTCATATGCGTTATATTTTATGATCATTTGTAACTTATTATAACAAAAAAATAATATATTGATCACAAAATTTTCAGAGTGGGAATATTCAAATTTCTAATAATATATAGACGTTTTGAAAAATTCAAATATAACATATAAGAAAAAATATAAATGTTTTTATTATATATTTAATGTGATTTTTTAATATCTTTCAATAATATAAAATTAAAAAAAAAGAACTAAGATACCAAAATTGTTATCAAATATTTATTATTCATAATAATTAATTTTCATATATACGTTAATCATATTAGGTAATTTCGTAGCTTCTAATTAAGGAAAGTGCAAAAAAAAATTTGATAGATTATTTATCAATTCGATAGTTAGTTTAATAAAAAATATAATGTAAGTCAAGATGGACCAACCTATTTTTCTAAGAATAGTATATTTTATATAGTCATTTATTAAATGAGAATTTATAATCATACAGTTCTATAATCATTCATATCATTTTATAACTGAATATTTAAATCATCGATAACAAAATTTTCAATGTGAAATCTTTAATAAGTTTATAATTTATAAATGTTTTTGAAAATTCATTGAAAGTTTTAATATTAAAATATTTATGTAATCTTATGGTATATAGTATAATCTATATATATATATATAAATATATATGTTTTATTATTAAATGATATTTTTTACTCATATGGTTTTAAAATAATGTGTATCTTCTTATAATATTAAATAAAAGTTCATATTAATACAATTTTATGATCATTTGTAACTTATTATGACAAAAAAAATAATCTATTGATCACAAAATTTTCAGAGTGGGGATTTTAAATTTCTAATAATTTATAGACGTTTTGAAAAATTCAAAATATAACATATAAGAAAAATTATAAATGTTTTTATTATATATTTAATGTGATTTTTAAATATATTTTAATAATATAAAATTAAAAAAAGAACTAAGATACAAAAATTGTTATCAAATATTTATTATTCATTATAATTAATTTTCACATATACGTTAATCATATTAGGTAATTTCGTAGCTTTTATTTAAGGAAAGTGCAAAACATTTTTTGGTACGTTATTTATCAATTCGATAGTTAGTTTAATAAAAAGTGTAATATAAGTTAAGATGGACCAACCTATTTTTCTAGGAATAGTATATTTTGTATAGTTATATATTAAATAAGAATTTATAATCATATGGTTCTATGATCGTTCATATCGTTTTATAACAAAATATTTAAATCATCGATAACAAAATTTTCAATCTGAAATCTTTAATAAGTTTATAATTTATAAATGTTCTCGAAAATTCATTGAAAGTTTTAATATTAAAATATTTATGTAATCTTATGGTATATAGTGTTTAATATATATATATATATATATTTATTTTATTATTAAATGATATTTTTTACTCATATGGTTTTAAAATCATGTGTATCTTCTTATAATAAAAATGTTAAACCATTGATCATTAATTTTTAACATAATAATTTTAATAGTTTTACTCATTTATTGTCGTTTTTAAAAATTCAAAATATAACATATACGAAAAAATCTAAATTTTATTTTTATAGCTAATTTGATTGTTTAATTTATTTTAATAATATAAAATTAAACAAAAAATGATGGAGGAGATATACATTGTTATCAAATCTTTATTATTAAACTCATTAATTGTCATATATATATTAGTCATTTATGGTAATTCCGTAGGTTTTATTTAAGGAAAGAAAATATCATATCATATCATTATATCATATAGTTTGACCAACTTATGTATCTAACAACATATAAAAATCGAATGTGGACCTACTTATTTTTCAATTGAATGTAATTGACTACCTAATTGAGTGCCACCTATGCATTGGGGCCTCTTTTAATTAATACAAAATTGAGGTTATATCTTTTCAAATGTTCCTCAATTAATATATAAGGGATTAGTAATTCTCTGTCTCGTACACAAACTCATACTATGTTTTTGTCGATAAGAATTAAACTTAGTAATTATCTCTCTGCCTCGTACACAAACTTATCTCTTTTAGTTTATAGATATCTTTCTTGTTTTAGGGACTTATAGATATCAAAACAAGCATTTTTCTCTTTTAAAACTTTTTCCTAAAAACATTAAATCTACTGAGTCAATTTCATATACATATGAATCACACACCAGGAAGCGAACACCACAACTCGATAAATCTCATTTGTAGAAATTTACCATATTCACATCAAGTTCAAAATAATCAGGATATTTAGACAACTTTTTCTTTTGAATTAAAAAAAAAGACCATTGTCCTCCCAGGAAATGTAGTCACAAAGATGGAGACACTAAGAGCACAAAAGATGCAATCAGAGCCGGCACTGGGCTAAAGCCCATAAAGCCAGGGCTTTAGGCGCCAATATTTGGATATATTTTAGAGGCGCCAAATATTGAACAAATATGTCTCACTAGCCCAGTGGTTCAAGCTTTGTTCATCATTCCTTCTTGCGTCCATCAACAGTTTGAGCCTTGATTCTTCTTTTTTTTTTTTTTTTTGATAATAACTTAAATCTGACAGATTTTGATTCCTTTATTGATAATCTTAGTTTCTATGTTTATATAATTATATAATAAGATCATATATAGTAGTAATTATAAAATAAAACAAATCAACTAAAAAAAATCTTATTTCCTTTTCTAAACTCATGTTTTTTTCTTCTACTAGTTATCTTCTTTTTTTTTTTTTTTTTTTTTTTTTTTTTTTTTTTTAAGGGTCTCCACCGGAAATTTCCTATTTCCTTTTTTAAATCTTCCCTCGGTTGAGTGGACTCTTTTTTCCGGCAAGTCAGCCACGGTTCCTCTCGTTCCTTTTTAAGGAAGTTTTCTAAATTTTATCTCTCTAAATTTTTGAATTTCCTTTTCCACTCTGTCTCTTTCCTTACGACAAAGATCATCTTTCCTTTTATTCCTACTCGTATTTTTTCTTTCTCAAGTCTTTCCTTTTCTTATGGATTCTCAAAAGAGAGTAGCAGAATTTTGTGTTATTATAGGGAAGTTCGCATCAATCACGCTAGATCTGTTGCCACAAAAGTCTCTGCTCAGCCTCTCCCTCACCGTTGTGAAGCTCCGGAATTCTCAGCAAATGGCAGACTTGTTGCATAAGGCTATTCAATCTATGTCGCTGGAAGAGGAAGCTCCTCTGGTTCTCCCAGACAGTCCTCGTTTCCGTGTTTTTGACGAGAACGCTTGCAGTTTGCTTGGTCGTCTGTTGAACCCTGAGTGTCAATCGATGGCTAGAATGATCGAGTACATGCCAACGGCATGGAGGGTTTATGATAGGGTTCGCGGTATCGCTTTGTCTCGTGACCGTTTTCAGTTTGTGTTTCAACGTGAAGAGGACCTTCAGACTGTGTTAAATGATAGACCATGGTCTTACAACCACTGGGCGATGGTCATCGATCGTTGGACGGCCAATCCTCCTGATGATTTTCTTCAACACATGGAGCTGTGGATCCGTATCCGTCATATTCCAGTGAATCTCTTTACTACCAACACGATGTATGCGCTGGCTAAAGAGGTGGGCAAGGTTAAAGAGATAGCTTACGACCCCAAGGTGTCTCATACCAAAGATTACATCAGAGCCAAAATCCTTTTCAATGTCGATAACCCAGCTAAGGCTTTCAGGAGACTGGAGGTCTCTAAGGATACTATGGTTACCATTGATTTTGAATATGAAAAGATCCATAAGCGGTGTTTCCATTGTCTTCGTCTTACTCATGAGAAACTTCGGTGCCCTTTGTTGCGGAAAGGTGTCCAAAAGGGCAATCCTATGCCACATACTCCACGCATCGTCAATGATTCTCCTGTGGCCACAAAATTTCTCGAAGGTCCTCCGGGATTTCCTCAGTTATTTCCAGAATTATCTAAGGAGGACAGGAAGATGGCTTTGCTCTACATCTCTCATTCAGACGAGACAGAAAGAAAAGCTCGGATCCTGCGTGTGCAGCAAGGCATCGAAGAGAACAGAACAGAGTCCTCTATCCGCTTGACAAAAATAACTAAGGAACTTGACAAAGGGAAGGGGCATGTTTTCTCTTACCAGGACCCTACTCCAGACAAGTTTCATAGTTTGGGGTCTACTCAGATTTCTCATCCGAAGCTTTCCCTACGTGATAAGGAGGAGGATGATACTGAATCTTCGACATCGCATTTCTCTGCCAACTCTGAACCGGCTCTTCCTACGGGTTTTCGGCTTGGCCCTTCTTCGGGAGGGCGAGTCTCTGGGATCCAGGGGATGAGCAAGGCGGCAAGGAGACGTCCTTCTTCATGGAAAAGGAAAGCTTTTTCAAAGTCCAGTGTTCCCGCCATTGTTTCTCCTCCTGCTCTCATCTCCAAAGATGGCAATGCAAAGCGCAAACCCTCTTCTCTGGCTCTTCCAGACAACAAATCCCACAAAGTTTCAGACTCTACGGTGGCTTCCGTATTGAAGCCGCTGCCTCCCCAATGAGCATTTTCTCCTGGAACTGTCAAGGTGCTGGTAGCAAGGAGACAGTTCAGCAAATCCGGGCTTTTCGTAGGAAATTTTTCCCGGATTTTATGTTCTTAATGGAGACTAAGCAAAAGTTTGATTTTATGTTGGGGTTGAAGAAGACTATGGGTTATGATCATTTAATTACAGTAGAGCCGGAGGGATTGAGTGGGGGTTTAGCTTTGTTGTGGAAAGATAGCTATCAAGTGGATGTTATTTCGAGTGATAAAAGAATTATCGATCTGAAAGTCAAGTTGGGTTCGATCTCTTTCTTTTTAACCTGCGTTTACGGTGATCCAGTTCAAGCTAAGCGTCGTGAGGTGTGGGATCGTCTTGTCTCATTGGGGTTAAGTAGAGATGAGGCGTGGATACTAGCTGGAGATTTTAATGAATTGTTATCGAATGATGAAAAAAGTGGTGGAGCCATTCGAAGTGATTCAAGTTTCTGGGATTTCAGAAATATGGTTCATGATTGTAAGCTGCGGGAGATAAGATACACTGGTAATTGTCTCTCATGGGGAGGTAAGCGTGAGGATGTTTGGGTGCAATGTCGATTGGATAGAAGCTTCGGTAATTGTGAATGGTTCTCCTTATTTCCTAAGGTTAACATGGAGTATCTGGAAATGTGGGCCAGTGATCACCGACCGATCAGAATCAGTTTTGCTCTGGAAAATGATCCCTCGAGGAAGGGTCGGTTTTTCTTTGACAAACGTATGCTTTCCAGAGATGGGTTTGAAGATATAGTAAGACGGAGTTGGGAAGGGAAGCCAGGTGACCGTAGTAGCACAATGGAGCGCATTGGTCGGTGTCGGAGGAAAATTATGAGTTGGAAGAAGAATGCTGATCTGAATTCCAGGAACAAGATTGTTCGTCTCAAGGCAGCCCTGGAAACAGAAGTTTCGAAAGTCAATCCGTCTTTTGTTAATATGGGGAAGATTAATCAGGAGCTAGCTGAAGCCCTTAGAGAGGAGGAACTTTTTTGGAGGCAGAAGTGCAGAGAAGAATGGCTACGTGCAGGTGATCGGAACACTAAGTATTTTCATAACTGTGTGAGAGGCAGAAGGATCCAGAACAAGATCTTGATGTTACTAGATGAGGCCGGTCAAGAGCAATTCTCTGAAGGTGAGAAAGGAAACATTGCAGTGGAGTTTTTTAGAGAGCTCTTTATGAGCTCTAACCCAGCTGATCTTGAATCTTTGTTCTTGGGTTTTCAAAGAAGAGTTACTGACTCTATGAACTTGTATCTCACAAGGCAGATCACTTCAGAGGAAATAAGGCTTGCGGCATTCAGCGTCAAAGGAAGCAGTGCCCCTGGAGAGGATGGGCTAACAGGGCTATTTTATCAGCGCTTCTGGCACATTGTCGGTCCAGATCTTACTGCAGAGATTCAGGGTTTCTTCCGTTCTTCAGTGATGCCTTCTGGATGGAATCATACACAAATCAGTTTGCTGCCGAAAATCTTAAATCCTTCCAGGATGCAAGATATGAGGCCAATAAGCTTATGCTCGGTCCAGTACAAAATTATCTCAAAAATTCTCTGCAACAGATTGAAATCGATCCTGCCTGAGATAATTTCGGAAACCCAAGGTGCTTTTGTATCTGGTCGGCAGATCTCCGACAATATTATCATTGCCCACGAGATGGTCCACGGACTCCGTACAGTGGAGAAAGTCGCTGAAGGCTGGATGGCTATAAAGACGGACATGTCGAAAGCATATGATAGAGTCGAGTGGAATTTTGTTGAGACTTTGTTAGAGAAAATGGGGTTCGACCATATATGGATTCGCTGGGTGATGGCTTGTGTTAACTCAGTCTCTTTCTCGGTTTTACTGAACGGTGAATCACATGGCTACATCAAACCGGAACGAGGTCTTCGCCAAGGAGACCCGTTATCTCCTTTTCTGTTTATTCTTTGCGCAGAAGCTTTGGTGAGCTCTCTCAATTCCTCAGAAGAAGCTGGTCGTATTCATGGTGTTCGTCTTACTGAGTCTTGTCCTTCGATACATCACCTTCTGTTTGCGGATGACAGTCTACTGCTTTGTAAAGCGAATTCAGAGGAAGCTGCGGAGATTTTGGCGTGCCTTAAGCTCTATGGTGATGCGTCGGGTCAAGTAGTCAATCATCTTAAATCCTCAGTTATCTTTGGCGCCAAGGTACCTGATGTGACTAAATCTGAGGTGAAAGGAATTCTCGGGATTGATCAGGAAGGTGGAGAAGGATCCTATCTGGGTCTTCCAGAGTGTTTTAGTGGTTCTAAGATCAGACTCTTAAGTTTCATTCGGGAGAAGCTGCAAGGTCGTCTTCGAGGCTGGTTTTCCAAGGCTCTCTCGCAAGGTGGAAAGGAGATTTTGTTGAAATCAGTGTGCTTAGCTCTTCCAGTGTACGCGATGTCCTGTTTCAAGCTTCCTAAGGACGTTTGTACGAAGCTTACCAGTGTAATGATTGAGTTTTGGTGGAGTAGCGGAAATAACAGAAAAAAGATTCCTTGGGTGGCGTGGCAGAAGCTATGTAAAGAGAAAGAGCTGGGAGGGTTGGGTTTCAAAGATATTGAGAAGTTTAATCAGTCCTTACTAGCCAAACAGACATGGAGAGTTTGGTCGGAGCCTAATTCCTTATTGTCTCGGTTGCTCAGACAACGCTACTTTAGTCGTTCATCCTTCCTTGACTGTGGCGTGGGCGTGAGACCTTCTTTTGCTTGGCGTAGTATGCTTCATGGGAGAGATCTGATGAAACAAGGTTTGCTTCAAGAGATTGGCAATGGTGAAGAATCCAGAGTTTGGCTGGACAATTGGTTGCTTTCTTCAGCTCCTCGTCCTCCCCGTTATCATCAGGATGCTATTGTTGATCTCACATTGCGAGTTTCGGATTTGATTGATGATCAGACAGGGACTTGGGATCATAACTTAGTACGTCAACTTATTGATGAAGAAGACGTTAACTTGGTGTTAAATACGAAGATCAATCTCTCTCGTGCTGATAAGCTAATATGGGGTTTTTCTAAGAACGGTAGATATGATGTTAAGAGCGGGTATAAGCTTATTGATTCAATGCTTGAACTTGATAACCAGCAAATCAATGCTCAGCCCCCATTGGAGAGACAACTATGGAGTAACCTCTGGAAAACTAAAGCTCCTCCCAAGTTAAAGCATTTCTTATGGAGAGTGAATTCGGGGGCTCTAGAAGTTAAGGCTCGTCTTCAAACACGTGGTATCCAAGTGAATCCAGTCTGCTCTGTGTGTGGCCAAGGTTCAGAAACGATATGTCATGTTCTCTTCCACTGTAAAACTGCGAAAGAAGTTTGGGACAAGTCAAGGTTTCCTCTGCCTTCTGCTGGCTGGTCTCAGAACTCTGTCTTCCTTAACATGCATTATCTTATTAGGTGCAGCAAAAATACGGCAATTGGACCTTGTTTGCGCCTTTCCTTTCCATGGATCCTTTGGCACCTGTGGAAAGCAAGGAATGGTTTTTGCTATGATCGTGTGACCCCAGACCCTGCAATCATTCTCCGTAGAGCTATGGAGGATACGGCGGTGTGGCTTAATCTGCATGATAATCTCCCTACTGAAGAGTATTCGGCAATGTTCAGGGGTTCTGTTCCAGAGAAATGGCAGAAGCCGCCAGCCTCTTTCTTGAAATGTAACGTGGGCTCCTCATTGGATGAAGGTTCTTCAATAGCGGGAGCTGCTTGGGTGGTGCGAGATGTAAGAGGAATTGTTTTACTTCACAGTAGAAGAGCCTTTGCTAATGTGAGTTCGCTGCAGCAAGCCAACGTTCTGGCTCTACATTGGGCAGCTGAAGCCATGAGTGATCTGAAACTTAAGAAAGTGGTTTTTGAATTCTCAGCTCTTGAGGTTAAAAAAGCAATGGATCATCCACTTCTTTGTTTTGGTCATTTCCAGCCTGTCTCTCATGCCCTATCGGCGATCTATTCCATCAGAGATGCCAAGATCAGCTATGTCACAAGCTCGTGTAACCTCATTGCCAATTTAATTGCAGTAAGTGTGACAAGAGATCAAAGGTATCAATCGTACGTCGCTAGGAATGGTCCTGCATGGTTAGCTACCCAGATTGGCCAGGAAGCATCAGCATGAAGGGCTCTTTACGTAGAGCTTACGCTTTCTCTGGATCTCCTTATCTCTGGTTTTCTTTTCTCCTACTGGAGTGTTGTTTTTTGGTTTTATCTATTTTGATTAGCTACATTGATCCTCCTCCCATTCTTTGATGGTGCTATGTTTTTTCAAAACTCTATAATGACAAAAAAAAAAAAGTTATCTTCTTTTTCACTTAATTATTTTTTGTATCTTTAAAAACTAAGACTAAAGATGATATTTATTTTTGGATTCAGATACTCTCTCATGGAATTTTGACAGTTTGAAAGATTCATTAAGTTTACAAACTAAACCAATTTCAAGATGATGTTTTCTCGGGAACATTCCAAAAAAAAGTTTTTATACTCATAGAGATGGTTGGAAAGACACTCCTTTTTAGAGGAGTGAACCTTCACAAGGAATGGGGTTTCCAGCTGGGGAAAGCAAGAGAGGAGGTTTTATGGGTGGGTGATTTTGGTCTTTTTCAGTAGTGATTTTGAGGGTTTTAAAGGTGTTGGGGTTTGAGGTGGAGAGTTTGAGGGTTTTGTTAGGGTGAGTATGGAGAAGGGAAAAAGGGTTTGGTGAGATGATAGGACGGGAAACATGGGGTCGTTTAAGGGAAGGTTTGTGTTTGAAAGGTGTTTCTCTTCGATTGCAGGGTACAGGAAGAGTAACGATGGCGGAAGTAGTGGAGGACTCCACAGAACAAGCGGTAGAGCTCTGATCAGTGACTCAACATGTCCATTTTCAACTTTGTTAGTATTACCTCACGTCTTACACTTAATCGTTCATCTTGCAGTATTCAGTTCTCGTATCAAATCAAATCATAAAACAAAATAAAATATCAAAAAATTTAATTAAATAAACATGAAAGAAAAACGCATTTAAATACAGTAACCGAGTCGAACAAAACCGAAAAAATCGTGATATCCCAAATACACTAAACCGGTCCATATATTCAACTATTCACCAACTCACATAAAAAAGGGAAGAAATGAGGGATGAGTAAAAAAGAGTCAATCAGCTACATATGAGATGCTAAACACACAAATCACTAACTCACTTATAACACTTTGGCCACAAAAGTCCAATCCTAACATGAAGAAACATGGCACCCAATATACAAAATAAAAATGGTTGAAATAATCAACAAAACAGAAGATTGTCATTAATTGCAACATGATAATTATTTTTTTAGTTTTGAAGTCTCTCGAAACAAAGTTTTTAAAAGCATAAAATTTTATAAAAATAAAAAATTTCTTAACAGAATTATGAAGGAAAAAAACTTGCTAGAAGAGTCGTCGGAAACTTGCTGGAATCCGTTCGGAAACCTGCCAAAAAACTCACCGAAAACTTGCTGGAAAAATTTACTGGTGGCTGGTCGTCGTTTAACAACAAAAACGAGCCTAATGAGGCTCGGGAGTTTTACCCGATACACGTACCCGACCCGAAAAATCTAAACCGAAATCCAAACTGAAGTAGCAAATACCCGAACGGGTATTAAATTAGAAGATATTGGATATCCGAATCTGAACGGATAATATCCGAACCCGAATGGATATTTGAAGATAATCGAACATATGTATACTTAACCCTACATATTTAGTTTACTTCTCTTATTTTACTAAAAATATTTATACTGATATTGCACATGGCTGTTGGACCCAATAATCATTAAAGAAAAAACGAGCCGACGGCCAAAGTCCATTAGCATTCGACTTCAAACAGACTCGATTTGTGGCAAGTTACAGACAATGAAACCCATCAATTTGACCTAAGAAAGGCCCAGTCGAAGTCAGCCTTTTAACGACAGGCTGAGAAGGTCAACACGAGGGGAGAGCAATCCCAAAGATCTAGAGGTCGTTGAAGAGAAATCCGGGGAGGACGCAGCTATAAGAGGAAAGAAGACCGAAGTGGAGAGGCACGTTAAACCCTAGAGATACCTAACCATATTCATCGACTTCGATCTTAAGTTCTAGTATTCTATTTCGTAGTCGATCTCAGTTGTATTTCGATCTCATTTCCATTATTGTATTCAACCATATTTAATCAATAAAATCCATCTTTGTCAACCGGAATCTGATTACATAGCTGTGTTCTAAAGATATCGTTGTCCTCATCCTTTTTCTTCCATAATTTTTACATCTCAAACACTACCAAATACTTAGTGTGAGTTTTAAGATCCACAATGGCTCAAGATCAGATAATCTAATATATAATTACAGACAAAGTGATTTGCTATCCACTTAAAATACATGTCAAGATCTTGCTTCGTACATTAACAAAGTTGCATCCAAATTTTCATAATAACAACCGGATTGGTGCTTTCTATTTTTTTATCTCTAAACCTATTAATCCTTCGATCTATTAAAAATTAGAAAATCAGTTAAACCAATGGTATATCCCAAAGATCTACCCAAAGAGGGGAGATCAACACGAGGGGAGAGCAATCCCAAAGATCTAGAGGTCGTTGAAGAGAAATCCGGGGAGGACGCAGCTATAAGAGGAAAGAAGACCGAAGTGGAGAGGCACGTTAAACCCTAGAGATACCTAACCATATTCATCGACTTCGATCTTAAGTTCTAGTATTCTATTTCGTAGTCGATCTCAGTTGTATTTCGATCTCATTTCCATTATTGTATTCAACCATATTTAATCAATAAAATCCATCTTTGTCAACCGGAATCTGATTACATAGCTGTGTTCTAAAGATATCGTTGTCCTCATCCTTTTTCTTCCATAATTTTTACATCTCAAACACTACCAAATACTTAGTGTGAGTTTTAAGATCCACAATGGCTCAAGATCAGATAATCTAATATATAATTACAGACAAAGTGATTTGCTATCCACTTAAAATACATGTCAAGATCTTGCTTCGTACATTAACAAAGTTGCATCCAAATTTTCATAATAACAACCGGATTGGTGCTTTCTATTTTTTTATCTCTAAACCTATTAATCCTTCGATCTATTAAAAATTAGAAAATCAGTTAAACCAATGGTATATTATAAATACAAGAAATTGAGCAATGAAGAATTTGATTTTTAAAAAAAAAAATCTTAATATTCGAACCCAACCCGAAATAACCAAACCCGAACTAAAAATATCCGAACTCGACCCGAAATGTAGAAATACCAAACAGGTTTTATACCCCCTATATTGAAATACCTAAAAATCCGAAATAGCCGATCTAATCCGAACGCCCATCCCTAGGCCTCATGAGAAGAGTTGTCTTGTCTTGATGAGTAAAAAAGAAGGGGTGAAGCTCTTTTATAAAATGCAAGGATAGTGAGTTTTATAAGTTTCGATGTGGAACAAAATAAAAGGCAGGTTTGGACTTAAATTTTAAATAAAATAATAGGCATTTGGGTCACAGTGGTTACAATCTACCTCACTAAACTAGAATTTTCTCTGAATCCAAGCAGAACCCGGAAAGAAATTCAACAGTCATCTAAGAAACGTAGGAGGAACGTATAAAATGAGACTAGAAACAACAATGGGCTAAGAAGCAATAGAAAGCAATTAGTAACTTAGACACGGAAAGCAACAAGAAAACTATTTTCCGAAAGTCTTCTTGAACTCTCAAGGCTCTCTTACTGTGTATCAAAATTACATCTTCTGCGTCTCTCACTATCCAACTAGCCGCTCGCCAATTATTTTTATTAGACCATAAAGAACTAGTATTGCATTTCAGCCACGGTAAGGTGGATGATTCCAATTGTGGTTTGATTCTCCAAAATGGTCTTGAACATTTGACCAAGGAACCATTCAGTGACCTCTCTTCTTATTTTTTCAACTGTTTCCAAAGATGAGAACTTCTTTCAAAGATGAAACAATTCATGCTATACCATTCCTCCATAAAATATGAGGAAAGCAATATGCAACTCAATATGAAAACTTTTTTCTTCTCAAACAAACGAGATGTTGAAAATTGTAGAGAACCGATCCCTCATCATAACTTATATTAGAATAAGAAAGACTAAAGCAGACCAAACATGTCTAAGAAAAGTGCAAGATAAAAAGACACGGTTAACGATTCACCTTAAGGAAACCACAATTTTTTTCGATATGTTGTCCACAGCTTTATACCTCTTGGAACCAACTTGTCTGCTAACCAGCATAGCTCTAGTTAGCATTTCTCGATATTTTTTTGGATCTATTTGAACTTGCCAAAAGTATTTTTAAAATTGTTGATGAACGGTAAGTTGGTAACCAGGAGGCTTCTTGAATTAATCCCCACTTTGTTGATTTGGAAGGCTTACTAATAACTTGACTTAACACAAATCTCCACTTTCATTGTATCTATGAACATAAATCCTTTTGATCAACTACCGGATGGTAAGCCAAAATGCAGTTTACATCATCCTGAAAGAACAAGTCCTCCAACTTCCTTTTGTTCCAACCTTATTCTCCACACCAGTCAAGTCTTTTAGCACAAGATTAATACAAAAGATATCTCTCAAAGAGAGGTACAGTTTTCTTCAGCTTTAATTGAAGGGTCAATCCACACTTGGACTAACCATTCCATACTCGTTAAATAAAATCCCATAACCAACAACTCATTTCCCTGTAAAATATTTCTCTACACAAAGTATGGCCGGGAACATAGTACCAAGCTTAACATGTCACCATCAGGGAAATACCTACTTTTTATCACTCGAGCTAACAAACACAAAGGGACTTACAGAATTTTCCAAGCTTGTTTAGCTAACAAAGCTTGACTATAAAAATTGCTAACTCTTTTGCCCGACAGAACTTTTCCAGACAAGTCCAATGTATTTTCCTGTCATGTTCAGCACCGATCAGCCAGAAATTTCATTCATCAAGTTAACACAAGTTGTCTTTTGGAATTTGTAAAAAACATTGCATTGACAAAACCGCTTTAATCAAGCAGATCCTCTTTTCTCCTTGATACAAAGTACATGCATATACCAAGACCCGGCTATGAGATTTTGGAGGCCATAAAAATTTAGTAAAAACTTTGATAAAAAAAAATTACAATTTGGAGTTTCTGCCTATTTATATATTAATTTCTAAAAATTTAGAGATCGAAAACATTGTTTCTGCTGTACTCATTTATTGTTTCATTGAGCCTGTACCCATTTAAGTCATGAATATACCAACCTGACAATATGGGCTTCAGATGATCTTTCATGTAACTAGCATTTTTATTTATATGGAATATCTCAAGTAAGTTTCGTTGGTCTCAAAAGTTAAGAATCGTAATTGTACTATAATTGGTTTGATTTATATTAATTGATTCAAGACATGTGAAACAATCATATATGCCATTTACATAAAGGAATGATATATTCAAGACTAACTAATATTCAACTAAGACAAATGATTATATTGCATCTTACCAATTAAATTAAAGCCTAACTTTTAGCGATGATGTCCAGATGTCCATGAACAGCCTCGCCTAACTTGTCTACGAAATTATAGTCTTAAATTATTATAGTAATTTCATTTATTAAACATTATAAGTCCAACATTCCATTTGGTGCCTTACATTTCACCTTCTCCACCTATATGATTTGAGATTGGACAACACACACCAATAAACCAGACAACAACATTGTATTGGTAGGAAACATATATATAAACACGCTCTTAAACTTAATGTAATCATATGATCCACCTAATTCATAATATCAAGTTCATTATACAGATTAATTAAATAAAAATCATCCCAACGAGGTTTATACTGATATTATTTGTCTCATATATAATTTCGACTCAAACTTAAACTTTTATGTGTGTGCTTATAAATTCATTATACGTAATCCTTCATGTCCTTTTCAAATGTTGGCTCCCTTTAGAAATTTAAATATATATTTTTTGTTTCCACTATAAATATAATATAATTTTTGAGATATTTTGACTATATCAAAAGATTCCAAAAATATGAATGAGAAAAAGTTTCTCACGTTAAACCAGCTCTTTAAATATGGACTTATACTGGTGCGGTTTAAGACGAATATGCCAAAGTCGAGTGGGAGAAAACACTCGACAGAACAATTAAAACGTCAATTTGCATGCCTTCTTTATTTGCGTACTGTTTATTTCCCGTTACTTTGATTCTTTAATACAGTAGGGCCCGGTACATTGAGTGGCATGGCTAAATGAAAGCCGTTGATCTGCCTCTCGACAATCCTGACGGTTGCTGGAGACGGTCTCTCTCATGTTGGTTAGTTGGTATTGGAAGCCCGGAGACGGCTCACGAGGGAAGAGAGGGAGCCTCCATCAAATGACGTAAATACAATAAAGGTGTTTTATTGTTTAAATTTTATTAGTTTCTTTTGTGTGTAAAGACAAAATTTATATGGAAGAAGAGTTTTTTTAGATTAATTAACCGTCAGGTGGAATATCTTGACTGCGAACCACTACGAGACTACAAAAAGAGAATATTTGTAAGAGGGTCCCGCTGATGTGGACCGTTTCATTAAAATCCCTTATATATTAATTGAGGAACATTTGAAAAGATGTAACCTCAATTTTGTATTAATTAAAAGAGGCCCCAATGCATAGGTGGCACTCAATTAGGTAGTCAATTACATTCAATTGAAAAATAAGTAGGTCCACATTCGATTTTTATATGTTGTTAGATACATAAGTTGGTCAAACTATATGATATGATATTTTCTTTCCTTAAATAAAACCTACAGAATTACCATAAATGACTAATATATATATGACAATTAATGATTTTAATAATAAAGATTTGATAACAATGTATATCTCCTCCATCACTTTTTGTTTAATTTTATATTATTAAAATAAATTAAACAATCAAATTAGCTATAAAAATAAAATTTAGATTTTTTCGTATATGTTATATTTTGAATTTTTAAAAACGACAATAAATGACTAAAACTATTAAAATTATTATGTTAAAAATTAATGATCAATAGTTTAACATTTTTATTATAAGAAGATACACATGATTTTAAAACCATATGAGCAAAAAATATCATTTAATAATAAAATAAATATATATATATATATATATTAAACACTATATACCATAAGATTACATAAATATTTTAATATTAAAACTTTCAATGAATTTTCAAGAACATTTATAAATTATAAACTTATTAAAGATTTCAGATTGAAAATTTTGTTATCGATGATTTAAATATTTTGTTATAAAACGATATGAACGATCATAGAACCGTATGATTATAAATTCCTATTTAATAAATAACTATACAAAATATACTATTCCTAGAAAAATAGGTTGGTCCATCTTAACTTATATTACACTTTTTATTAAACTAACTATCGAATTGATAAATAACGTACCAAAAAATGTTTTGCACTTTCCTTAAATAAAAGCTACGAAATTACCTAATATGATTAACGTATATGTGAAAATTAATTATAATGAATAATAAATATTTGATAACAATTTTTGTTTCTTAGTTCTTTTTTTAATTTTATATTATTAAAATATATTTAAAAATCACATTAAATATATAATAAAAACATTTAAAATTTTTCTTATATGTTATATTTTGAATTTTTCAAAACGTCTATAAATTATTAGAAATTTGAAGATCCCCACTCTGAAAATTTTGTGATCAATAGATTTTTTTTTTTTGTCATAATAAGTTACAAATGATCATAAAATTGTATTAATATGAACTTTTATTTAATATTATAAGAAGATACACATTATTTTAAAACCATATGAGTAAAAAAATATCATTTAATAATAAAACATATATATATATATAGATTATACTATATACCATAAGATTACATAAATATTTTAATATTAAAACTTTCAATGAATTTTCAAAAACATTTATAATTTATAAACTTATTAAAGATTTCACATTGAAAATTTTGTTATCGATGATTTAAATATTCAGTTATAAAATGATATGAATGATCATAGAACTGTATGATTAAAAATTCTCATATAATAAATGACTATATAAAATATACTATTCTTAGAAAAATAGGTTGGTCCATCTTGACTTACATTATATTTTTTATTAAACTAACTATCGAATTGATAAATAATCTACCAAACTTTTTTTTGCACTTTCCTTAATTAGAAGCTACGAAATTACCTAATATGATTAACGTATATATGAAAATTAATTATTATGAATAATAAATATTTGAGAACAATTTTGGTATCTTAGTTCTTTTTTTTTTAATTTTATATTATTGAAAGTTATTAAAAAATAACATTAAATATATAATAAAAACATTTTTATTTTTTCTTATATGTTATATTTGAATTTTTCAAAACGTCTATATATTATTAGAAATTTGAATATTCCCACTCTGAAAATTTTGTGATCAATAGATTATTTTTTTGTTATAATAAGTTACAAATGATCATAAAATATAACGCATATGAATTTTTATTTAATAAATATTCAAACTAAATAATATATATATATATATATACACTAATGATTTAAAGCAACAAGATTGGCTGATCAATTTAGTCGTCCAGTTGAAATCTTTCAAAAGTATGTGAAAGACTAAAGTCAAAATAAATATGGATTTAGAATAGTAGTTATATTTTACTAACCAAATACCGAAAAAAACCGAACCGAACCGAACCAACCCGATATCCGGATTGAACACCTGCAATCCAAATGAAGCCAAACTATTGTTTCATTCTCAAAAATATAATAAAAATAATAACTTAATCCCGCGCAAGGCGCGGATCTTATCCTAGTAAAACTATTAACTCTTGACTCCAAGTGACCAATAGAATCTTTCGAATTTTTTTTTGGTAAAAATCTTACGAATTTGTTTTCCATATAAATCATGATAATAGTTAAATGGAAATTGGTGGTGTCGAGATATTTTATGAATTTTGAATTATTACACATAGGAATAATAGGTGTTCCACGATGTATTCTTTTCTTTTTGTATACGTGCTACTACAATGTATTCTTAGAAAAGCAGTATTGTTTATAAAGTTAAAGTAGTGATAAGGCCAGTTACTTTTAAAAGGTGAATTTGCGACTAAAAAGAGAAGATATTTTTGTGATTTCCTTGTGAGTTATTCTTTCATTGTCAACTTTTGAGTATTGGCTACTGAGGTTTTACGAAAAATCTTCACGCACTAACATGTTTTCGAAAATAACTGTTGAAGTTCATGTGGTTTGTAAAAGTAAAACTAGATGTCTAGACATTGATAATGGATGGATTTGAATTTTTTTTTGGACACGATCACTAATTTTCTATAACACAAACAAGACCGGTTCTTTCGTGGAACTCCTATTACTTCAGTGACTTAACTAAAAATTCATTAATGCTTATATACCAAGATGTCTAGATTTTGATTCTCAAAAAAAAAAACAGAATTATACAAACTACAGTATGTACGTAAGGAATATCATTATGCCTGGATCTTGTAGAGCAGCTCATCTTCGTAAAAAATGTAAAATTGTTTGGTAATATAATCATTTTAAAGTCTTGAACATCAGTTGCACTTAACAAGATTATGTTTGAACTATTTACCACTAACCTAAAGTGGTATTTGGCAAATTGTGACCGAAATTTATTAATCAATATGGCAAGACTGCTTTGACTTGGTCCAAGGACCGGCTCTGAATACAAACTACATCGTTTTTTGACAGAGAAATATAATTAAACTATATAAAGATCACTAATTTTCTATCATATAACACTATACCGTTTTGACAGGGGAAATGATCGAACTATATACTTCAATAACTATGTACAATACAGTTCTGTGAAAATATTCATTCACGTGGGAATTAGCCAAAAAAGTATTAAAGAACTACTATTATGATACTATATTTCAGTGTCGTCATGACTCATAGCATACAATATACATGAAACAATAATGTGAGCAAAGAAAACCGTTAACAATAATATATTAACAACGTAAGCAAAAAATGTATTTGGTCCTGAATAATTTTTTTTTTAATTGTTTTACATCTTCTAATAATTTTTATATTCCCTTTATTTCATACTAATGTTACTGCCCATGCTTTGCATGGGTCAATATTACTGTCTATAAATTAATCATGTTATACTTTTCAGTAAGGATAATTTTTTCTTTTGTCAAATATTGTATGAATCTAAATAGCAGTGTCTCAAATTTCAAATTTGTAAAGAGGAGGGGAAGTGGGTAAACTAATGATATGCATTATTATCCAAAATATAATTAAATATTTGCTTAAAAATGTTGATCCATTAGTGTATCTAATAGATTTATATACTGTTTTATTATTTGACATTTTAAATTTAGGATTTTGTTGGCACATAACGTTTCATTACCTAACATCTTTTTAAGAAAAACTTGTACTTAAGCAAGATTAAACCACGCTACTTATTTTATAGTTTTTTTATAAATTCAGCTTGTTATTAAAATGAAAACTGTTTTCTTTAATTGTTATTTGAAGGTTTTTTATTTGGGGAGGGGGAGGAGGAATCAGTTGCTTATCTTAAATATTAATTATTTTCTGTTTTGGATAGTTGTTAAAACTACGTAAGAAAAATAGTAAAAAAAATTAAAATTAATTGCAGAAAAATTATTACAAACTAAAATTTATTTTGAGATAATTTCCAAAAAACAAATCTACAACATTAAGATTTAACGCCACAATCTATAGTATTATTTATGAAGTGATTTAGCTTATTTGTCATAATTTCCATGATTTTAGGTAATTTTGCTTATTTATCAAGTTTTAATTAGGTTTAAGCTGAGTCATTAATTTATTTTGCTTATTGGGAAATTGTCACAAATAGCACATTCATAGTACCACTTTTCATATTTACACTAACCACTTTTACCTTCACTTTTAATGAAGGTTAAAAAATAATTATACCCTTAGGATTAACTAATCTAGACTTAGGGTTTAGAGTTGAGGGGTGGGGTAGGGTTTTTGGAATGTGAAATTTAGATTCTAATAAATATATAAATAAATACTTAAAAATATATAAAAACTTTAAAAAATAGTTTCAAAAAAATTCGTTTTTCGTAAAGAATTTTATATATAATTAAAAACGAATTTTGATTTAATAATATTTAAATCTATATGTTATATTCAAATTCTTATTTTCTTATTTGTCATATTTTATTAGGTTTTAAGCTTTATATAGGTCATTGATTTATTATTAGTTTTTAACTGAATATTTATTAATTTTCACAAAACTCGTAATGAATTTTATATATAATAAAACACGAATTTTATTTTAATAATATTAAATTTATATGTTATATTAAATAATTAATTATAAACTAATATAATAAAATTGTGAAAATATTAGTCAAACAAAAATATTTATATAAAGATATTTTGTAAACTATTTCTAATATATGAGTGTTTTAAAACTTTTAACAAAATAATAAGTACATAATTTGATGAACGGTTTTTTGACATATATAAATAATTTGATCTTTGATTTAACTATTTAAAATCATAAATAATAACTTAACTTGTGACTAAATTCAAAACAAATTTTCTTGCTTTTACTTTAAACCAGTTTTATCCGTGAAACACTATAGCTTCAATTGGTGACCACTAGAAGAATGAAAAAATGAACAAAATAAAAAATAAAATTTTATTTGAGGAAATGAGAAAATAAAAAAGAATAAGAATTTTTGTTCAATTTGTTCCTTATCAAAATTGCATAGGGAAATTGTTTCTTATAAATTCATTCCTCCATGAGAAATTTAGAAGAAAAAAGTGGGATTTACCTTTCAATAATTTGACTAAAATTTTAACATAACTGGTATAAATTTTGAAGAACAAAGACTTCACCATAATTTTTTTCCTTCGACATGTTCACCAATTAGAGTTCTATTATGCCGATTTTTGAATTAATAATACATAAAATAATAAGTATTCGTAAGATGATTATGCCTGCATGTGCGGGCAAAACACCTAATTACTTTTATAAATGCTGAAAAGTAAAAAAAAAAGGTATATTGTTTACCTGAAATTCTGATTGGTCAAATGTTTTGCAACTCTATTTAATTCTCTATCAAATCCATTCGTCTTCAACTTCCGCCAACTTAACTCTAGAACATATTTCATCCAAACGTGTCTTTGATTACTTAGATCTTATTCTTTTAGATCTGACTTCTCATACATGTCTGTAGCAAACTGAAATAATTAAAAAAAAACTGAACAATACAAACATTGATGCTTGATTTTCTGTTTACCAAATTTTGCAGAATAGTTTTATATGAACTCGTTATGCAACCACCATGTTTACCTGTTAATTCAGGAAGTTATGGTTTTTATGGCTCGTAAAGCGGTTGAAAGCATCAATTGGATTGTGGCTCGAAAACAACAAAATTGAACACTTCGGAAGAATGGTTTTAGTGAAGCTTGAAAAGAAATTTGTTGATAATGTTTTAACATCCCGAGTTGTGATATATGAAAAAGCTTAAGAGAATTGATTTGGCTATCTATGTCACCAAAGTTGACTTACCTTTTCCGTCACACATCCGTTTAGAATTCCAGAGTTAAGCGTGCTTGAGCTGGAGTAGTGGAAGGATGGGTGACCTATCGGGAAGTGATCCGCGATAGCGTGCGAGTGAGGCCAAAGCATGAAAAAATGTCGGATGGTGATTGCACGGTCAGTAAACAATGATTCTAAGCCTTGGAAAATTAACGAACCGACTGTCAGACGGGATGGGACCCATGGGCCGAGAGAACGGACGTGGGTGGCCAATTAGCCGTGGGCGGGTCGGGCATTATAGATGTTTGTGTGAAACGAAGAGCGCTTTGTAAATATGTGCTGATGAAATTATTTTAAAGTTCACTTGAATTAGGTGTAAGCAGTTTACATGAAAATGTGGCGATCGTGGCTTTGATTGAGGAAAGGTTTAAACAGATACATTTTAACTTTTTTTGTTCTCTTTTTTTTTTTCCAACTAATTCTAAGCACAAACCGTAGACACCAAATTTAAATTACGTCAAAAAAAATTTAAATTATATAAAAGAGAAATTCAGTGAGATCAGACTTTTTCATTTCATTTTATTTTATTTAAAAACAAATTCCATGTGTCGATATTTGACTTAACATTTTTTCTTGTTATAAAAAAATATCACTTTACAATTTCGATACAAATTATAGTTACTTTCAGCTGAAAATTAATTGAAAACTATATTTTTTATAAATAATTTTGTTTATCTCAATACTATTGGTTAGAAATGTATAATTAATAACAACTTACATATATTTCTATCAGTTTCTTAATCTATGTGAAAAATGTCAAAATGACACTTATTTAGAAACATATAGTATATTATATTTTCTTAATAAAAGAAAAAGGAAAAAGTATCTCATTTTAATATATGTTAATACATCATTAGAAGTTGTCATGTACAAATTTGACATACTTTCTGAATGCTATTTATATGCATGGTGTCTATTTATATGCATGGTGTTAACAATCTAACACCTATTAGTTCAAGGATGTTCTCATATTATACTTCCCCTAATATCAGAAGATTTGACGTATTGCACTACAATTACAATACAAGAAACACTGCAAACCTTATACATACCATTTCACAACTAAATTTAGTATGTGCGTAGAACAACGCATATTTATGAACACACCACCTAGTACAAATGTACATTATCTTTTGTTTCCAAATATGATCTTAATCTTCATAAGAATAAGGGTTGTTCGTAGCATTATCAATTGCTATGGTTAAGATCTTTCTATCTTTGGATATTATTGAAGGTGTTTTCCTTTTGTATGAGTAGATCTGGAGTATATTCAATCCATTTCAAAATCATTCAGTGGATTAGGTTTCTTTGGTGACATGTGGATAGATGTTGCTCTTCGTCATTTTCTTCTCGCTTGAAGAAAGTGATTGGGATTGAATGTTTTGAGATATGAAGGTCTTCAAGGTTATTTTGTTGATGGGCTAGTCACCTCCAATCTTTAAGCGGACTCTATCCTCATTGCTCATTTCTGATCCGATTGTGGTTGGCTTTGGATTGAGGTTTCGTCGATCCTCCATCTCTTCTCCTTCAAAGCTCTAGATCCGGTTTGGTAGTTTTCCTCTTTGGAAGATGAGGTAGGGAGTCGCATGTTATGTGGCATCCTGGAGGTCCTTCACCTCAAAGGTTTTTCTCTATTATCTTCTCTAGATCCATCACTTATTTCTTCTGATATTTTGTAACCGGTTCACGCTTGGAGATGTGTGAGTTTTATTTTGATCTCAAGTCCATATAGCTGTGGGATCTACTTTTCATTGATTTGGCTTAAATCTTATCGTTGTTTCTGTTTGAAGCTATCCTAATGGATCAGTATCTATCATATTTGTCTAACATTCCATTTATTCAATATATTCTATCAAACACATTAACACAAAGTTGATAAGATACATCGCATCAAAAAGCCAAAATAAGCTCTTGAAAAACACATTTAAACAATTTTAAAATATGATAGAACATATATGACTTCAAGAAAAATCAGTGATGAAGTTTACACCAAAATTAGGTTGGTTTTTTTCAATACATTGATACAAGAATGATTTTCTCTGTATGTCTCTGAAGTTTCTTCTTATCTACATGTTTAAATATGGTGTCCGGTGTGAATATAAAATTAAACTATAATATATATGAGTATTTAATATAGTAAAATTTTAAAATACTATTTATACTTTAACGATATATTTTATTCTATAGAAATGATATATAATATAATAAAGGATTTTTATTTAAAACATAATATATATATTTGAGAAAGATATGTTTTAAATAGTAATTTATGGTGTATGTGAAAAATCTAAATATATTATTGTGCACGATTATTTGTTTACAACTATTATGGTAAAAGGTTTGAAAAAATAATTGACATGGGATTGAACAAGCTTATTAAACATAATATAAACAAATAAAAAGAGAGAGGAGAGATTCTGATTCCAAAATATACAGAGGCATATTAGTCTAAAATATCATTAATATGTAATATATTATAACATTTTTGTTGATATGTGTATTGAGTGAATTTTAGTTTTCAAAAGATTATTTCAGGCATTTTCCCTTAAAATAGTCAAAAAATTATTATTGTAACAACAAAAACCTCTTCAACAATATGCAGTCAAATGGGAAATTCTGTCTTTCCTTATAAAAGCAGAAAACACAGTCACCATAATCTAACATCCCTCAAACCTCTTCAACAAAAAACAAAAAAAAATCTCACGCTCCCTCCCTCCGCCACCATCACCAGCTATGGGCTTTCCATCTCCATCATCACCAGAAAAATCCCCAGGGACCATTCTGCTCGGTAAATACGAACTTGGTCGCCGATTAGGCAGTGGTAGCTTTGCCAAAGTCCATGTGGCTCGTTCCATCGAAGCCGGCGAACTCGTGGCCGTTAAGATCATCGACAAGAAAAAAACAGCTGATGCCGGTATGGAACCGAGGATTATCCGCGAGATCGAAGCCATGCGCCGCCTCCACAACCACCCCAACGTCCTCAAAATCCACGAAGTCATGGCCACCAAAACCAAAATCTATCTCGTCATGGAACTCGCCGCCGGTGGAGAGCTTTTCACCCGAATCCGCCGTTCCGGCCGCCTTCAAGAATCTGCCGCGCGTCGCTACTTCCAGCAGCTAGCCTCCGCGCTAACCTTCTGCCACCGAGAAGGAATCGCTCACCGCGACGTGAAGCCGCAGAATCTCCTCCTCGATAAGCAAGGAAACCTCAAGGTCTCCGACTTCGGTTTATCGGCTCTCCCGGAGCACCGTAGCAGCACCGGGTTGCTCCAAACATCGTGCGGCACACCGGCTTACACAGCTCCGGAGGTGATCGCTCAGAAGTCGTACGACGGAGCTAAGGCGGATTCGTGGTCGTGCGGTGTCTTCCTCTTTGTACTTCTCGCAGGTTACGTTCCTTTTGAGGACTCAAACGTTGTAACCATGTACCGTAAGATCCAACGGAGAGATTACAAGTTCCCAAACGGGATCTCGAAACAGGCTCGATCCATCATCTACAATGTTGTGGAATCGAATCAACCAGAGATCAAGATCAATGCTAAGCAATCACAGCTATGAAACGATTTCGTGAGATCAATCTAATCGATACGAGAGAATCAAAGACTAGAAATCACGATAAAGACACAGCGAGATGTTATCCAGTTCGAGCGCAAACCGCGACTCTACGTCTGGCCGAGGATCACCTCGGAATCCACTAAGCTCAGTGTATTCAACACCGCCGTATCAACGCCGTAACTCTTACCCGAAAAGCCCCAAGAGAAATCACTCACCCCCGTAGAATCTAACTCCTCTCTATCGCTTTTCTCTCTCCCCGTGTTTCCCAGAAATGATCTACACTCTTTACAACTCGTCACACAAGCTAGATAACAACCGCAGTCAACGGCCTCTAACCGTGGACCCCACTCTGTAACAAACTTTCGACGAAGCAAGACGATGACGTGATACGACGGCGTATTACAATGATATTAAACCGACTCCTAAACCGGAATACAATTAACAATCATTAATCGAACCAAAACCGGTTCTGATTTCTTCGAGTCTTCACAACCAACTTCCTACACACTCCACCTTGGTTGCAAGACTTCACGCTGAGCTTAGATGAACTCCATCCTCGAGTTCCCTTCTGTTCTCAAAGTACAGAAGCGCCCAGTAAGCTCAAAAGATGTTTGAACTTACTTACCGGCAATACTTTTGTGAAGGTATCTGCAAGGTTCTTATCAGTATGCACCTTTGACACCTGCACTTCACCTTTCTCCACCAATTCCCTGACAAAACTTAACTTCCTCGCCATATGTTTCGTCCTTTCATGATGAACATTATTCTTCGCAAGAGCCCTAGCGCTTTGAGAATCACAGAAGATCTCAATGTTTGCT
The DNA here is from genome assembly GCF_000309985.2 of Brassica rapa. NCBI lineage: Eukaryota > Viridiplantae > Streptophyta > Magnoliopsida > Brassicales > Brassicaceae > Brassica > Brassica rapa. The sequence continues at coordinate 12,337,769 of NC_024795.2, forward strand.
TGTTTATACCCAAACTCTTCACTAAGACCCATTAGCCAAATAGCTTCCTTTGATGCTTCAGTTAGCGAGATGTACTCAGATTCAGTTGTTGATAGAGCTACAACCTTCTGTAAGCTTGATCTCCAACTTATAGCACACCCACCAGACAAGAAAGTATAGCCTGATATGGACCTTCTCCTATCAAGGTCACCTCCAAAATCAGAGTCACAGAACCCCACAATCTTGAACTCCTCTGCCCTTTCAAACTTCAAACTCATGCAACGAGTCCCATTGACATATCTCAATATCCACTTGACTGCATCCCAGTGTTCTCTGACCGGATCACTCATGAACCTACTCACTAGTCCGACAGGGTAAGCTAGATCAGGTCTAGTACCTATCATACCATACATGAGACTTCCAACAGCATTGCAGTATGGAACTGATCTCATGTATTCTTCATCCACTCTTACTCGCTTCGGATCTGCTGATATCAGTTTGAAATGAGCTCCAATAGGAGTGTTAACACTCTTAGCATTCTCCATTGAATACGTTTTTAACACTTTCTCCATGTAACTTTCTTGTGATAAGATCAATGTCCCCTTAGCTCTGTCTCTTATGATTTCAATTCCAAGAATCTTCCTTGCAGCTCCTAAGTCCTTCATCTCGAACCTTGAACTTAGCTGATCTTTAATGTTGTTTATGATTGTCATGTCTTTGCTTGCGAGTAACATGTCGTCAACATATAGTAGCAAGTACACAAACACTCCACCTACCCGCTTGATATAGACACACTGATCATGACAACTCCTTTTGAAATCAATCTCCTTCATGAACTCATCAAATTTCTTATTCCACTGTCTAGGGCTCTGCTTGAGACCATACAGGGACTTTCTCAGTCTACATACCCAATCCTCTTTACCTTTTTCTTCATATCCTTCAGGTTGAGTCATGTATATTTCTTCTTCAAGATCACCATGAAGAAATGCGGTTTTCACATCTAGCTGCTCCAGCTCCATGTCTTCTTGAACCACAATCGACATCAAGTATCTTATAGATACATGTTTAACCACAGGAGAGAAAATCTCGTTGTAATCTACCCCTTCCTTCTGAGCATAGCCCTTTGCTACAAGCCTGCCCTTGAACCTTGGATCCTCTACTCCTAAGATTCCAGGTTTTCTTTTGTAAATCCACTTGCATCCTATTATAGCTCTCCCTTTCGGTTTCTTTACGAGATCCCAAGTGTGATTTCTCTGCAACGAATCCATCTCGTCATCAGATGCAAGAATCCATTTCTTTCTGTGAGGATCTCTCATTGCAGACTTGTAATCACTTGGTTCAACCATATCTCCATCTTCAGCAACCATACATGCTAGATAAACGTAATCATCAAGCTTCTTAGGAGGTTTCGGTTCTCTTCTACTTCTGTCTCGGGCTAACTGATAGCTCCCCGTTACAGCCTCCCCTCCAGAGCCTTCTTGATCTGAAAAATCTTCTTCAGAATCACTACTTTCAACTGCGATCACATCAGTGTTAACCACACTATCTTGATTTGCCTCCTGACTCTCTCCACCTGAACTCATATCCTTCTCTTTGGATATACCGAGTTCTATATCAAGAAAATTTATGTTACTCTCTTTGTGTTCAGATGACTTTCCCTTTAAGTCTTTGTAACACTCATCTTCTTTGAAAGTAACACTCCTGCTTATGATACTTCGTTTATCTTCTAAAGACCAGACCTTGTAACCCTTTACCCCAGTAGGATAACCAATGAATATACCCTTCTTAGCTCTAGGTTGTAGTTTTCCTTCATCAGAATGATGATAGCACACACAGCCGAACTTCTTCAAATGGCCAAACTGCGGAACTGTTTTTGACCAAATTTCTTCAGGTATCTCATTCTGAAGAGCAGCAGATGGGGTTCGGTTTATCAGATACACAGCAGTGTTAGCAGCCTCTGCCCAGAAAACTTTAGGTAAACCAGACTCATCCAACATACTCCTAACTCTTTCCAGAACTGTTCTGTTCATTCTTTCCACAACACCATTCTGTTGTGGTGTATAAGGGATAGTCTTATGCCTTGCTATACCTTGATCTGAACAGAGATCATCAAACCTTTTATTGCAAAACTCAAGTCCATTATCAGTTCTCAGCGTCTTGACCTTGAGACCAGACTGTTTTTCAACAAGAGTTTTCCAATCTGCAAACCTGTCAAACGCTTGGTCTTTTGTCTTTAAGAAATAGATCCAAACCTTCCGTGAGTGATCGTCAATTATACTCAAAAAATAGTGACAGTTTCCGAGTGACTGAGGAACTGTGGGTGAGCCCCAGAGATCAGCGTGAACATACTCAAGACACGCCTTGCTTGTGTGTTGACCGGAGCCAAAGCTTACACGGTGAGCCTTCCCAACTATACAGCTCTCACAGAACTGTAAAGTTGATATCTTCTTCTTATCAAGCAGCCCCTTCCTGACTAGAACGTCTATCCCTTTTTGACTTACATGTCCCAGTCTACTATGCCATAAGCTTGTCTCATCTTCCACAGACACCAGGTTCACTTCATCAACGTGACTACTTCCCTGAAGAAAATACAAGTTACTCTCTCTCTTGGCCTTTAGAACTGTTCTGCATCCTTTTGTCAACTTCAAGTAACCTTGTTCAGATGAAAATGAACATCCTTCACTTTCAAACACTCCAAGTGACAACAGATTTCTTGAAAACTGTGGAATGTACCTCACATTTTTGATGAGTACGAAGCTACCATCAGATGTCTTAATACGAACCGTGCCAATTCCCTTGACAGAAGATGTAGACTCATTAGCCATTCTTACTGATCCTACATCCCGTTCTTCAAAATCTATGAACCAGTCTCTTCTTGGAGTCATATGAAAAGAACAACCAGTATCCATTATCCAAATCTCTCTGTAGTCGTATGATTCAGCAACGTTTACTTCTGACACAGTGAGAGATTCAATGTACTTGATGCCAGTTACTGCAGACGACTCACCAGTCTCCTTTGTCGCTTCCTTTCCTCTGTCATGGCTTCGTTTAGGACAGTTTCTTTTGAAATGGCCCTCAGCACCACAGGTCCAACAGGTAGGTTGATTCCCTTTTCCTCGAGACTTCGATCTACCCTTCCCTTTGAACTTGCTCTGATTTGAGTCTCTTGTACCTGACCTTCCTCGGTTATTAGAGCTTGAGTATAACACTTCACCTTGAGATTTGCTCCCCTTGCCATTCCCATTCACTCCCAACTCTAGTTGTTTTGAATGGATGGAGCTAATAACTTCATCAAGTGTCACAGTAGTCTTACTATATCTCAATGTATCCCTCAGCTGATCAAACTGTTTTGGGAGTGACATCAAGAGTAAGATAGCTTGATCTTCATCAGAGATCTCCACCATGACATTACTCAGATCTGTTATGATTCTCAGGAATTCATCAATGTTATTCTCAATAGTCAGCGACTCATTCATATGAAAACCATATAAGCATTGCTTCAAATGCATCCTGTTCGGGAGCGACGTAGACATGTACTGAGCATCCAGTATCTTTAACATACCAACTGCGGTCTTCTCCTTTATGATCTTCCTCAAGATCTGATCCGTCACATACATGATGATGGTGCTTCGTACTTTTCTCTGCTTCTCAGCCAAAGATACATCGACTTGTTGCTTCGAATCAGATTCATCTGCAACTCCCTTAAGCTTCGTATCTTCCAGCTTATCCTCAGACTTCTTCAGATCTTCTTCTTGACTTATAAGAGCATCCCTAAGTCCAAGAAGATCCAGGTTCGCCAGTAACCTTTCCTTCCACATGTTGTAATCGATCGAGCCATTGAACTTTTCCATCTCAACCTTCGCTTTCGCCATCTTGACGATATACTTTCGTCGATGCCGATCAGCCGCCTTCGATTCCTTCCCTAGATAGCAAAACCTAGGCTCTGATACCACTTGTTGTGGAATCGAATCAACCAGAGATCAAGATCAATGCTAAGCAATCACAGCTATGAAACGATTTCGTGAGATCAATCTAATCGATACGAGAGAATCAAAGACTAGAAATCACGATAAAGACACAGCGAGATGTTATCCAGTTCGAGCGCAAACCGCGACTCTACGTCTGGCCGAGGATCACCTCGGAATCCACTAAGCTCAGTGTATTCAACACCGCCGTATCAACGCCGTAACTCTTACCCGAAAAGCCCCAAGAGAAATCACTCACCCCCGTAGAATCTAACTCCTCTCTATCGCTTTTCTCTCTCCCCGTGTTTCCCAGAAATGATCTACACTCTTTACAACTCGTCACACAAGCTAGATAACAACCGCAGTCAACGGCCTCTAGCCGTGGACCCCACTCTGTAACAAACTTTCGACGAAGCAAGACGATGACGTGATACGACGGCGTATTACAATGATATTAAACCGACTCCTAAACCGGAATACAATTAACAATCATTAATCGAACCAAAACCGGTTCTGATTTCTTCGAGTCTTCACAACCAACTTCCTACATACAAGTTGCTCGATCCGAATCCGGAAACGAGGATGAGTATCGAAGCTGTAACTGAAACCAAATGGTTCAAGAAATCCCTAGAAACCTCCGAGTTTAAACCCAATGTCTTGGAATCGGATGATCGATTGGGTAAACTGAGAAGTGATACGATCACAGCGTTCGATTTGATCTCGTTATCTGCGGGATTGGATCTATCGGGGCTGTTTGAGAGGAGGAAGAGGAAGGAGACGAGGTTTACGGCGACGGTTTCGGCGGAAGGAGTTGTGGAGAAGGCCAAGACGATAGGGGAGAAGTTGGGGTATAGAGTGGAGAAGAAGAAGGAGGCGATGGCTTTGGGGTTGGGAAAAGGAAGAACGACGGTGATGGTTGAGGCGGTGGAGCTGGTGGAAGGTTTGGTTGTGGCGGAGGTGAAGGTGGTGGAAGGTGAAGAGGAGGAGGAGGAATCTTATTGGTCGGAGCTTATTGTAGAGTTTGAGGAGATTGTGCTTTCATGGCACAGTGACGTATCTGTTAAAGTTGAAAGTGACTTAGCTTAACTTTGAAGATTCAATTTTGTAAAAGAAATTTGGGTATGTAAAATATTACAGATTAGTTCATTTTAGAGTTATCAAACCCTCAAATCTCAAATTTTAAGATTTTTAGTTCTCTATTCAAATGAGAATTCAGCCAAAAAAAACTTCAACTTTGCACGAATTGCCAAAAGAAACATGAACTTTTAGACTGACAAAAAAAATACCAAATTTTCATTGACTTTAGAAATAATTAACAATATTTTCGCTGACTTGCCAATTTAGCACGTCGTCAACAAATTTAACAGAAATATTTGACGTCGTTTATTGTTGGCGTCAACAATTTATTTTTCTTTTTAAAAAATTTTATTTTCTATTTTAATTTCAAAATTAATTTTAGAAAAAATTCTTTATTTTTTAATCCAGGGATCTACATATTTTTAATTTCAAATCATGTAAAACGACGTCGTTTCATCTCATTTGAAAACGACGTCGTTTTACTTAACGACAACAATAAACGACGTCAAATATTTCTGTTAAATTTGTTGACGGCGTGCTAAATTGGCAAGTCAGCGAAAACATTGTTAATTAATTCTAAAGTCAATGAAAGTTTTGTATTTTTTTGGTCAGTCCAAAAGTTCATGTTTCTTTTGGTAATTCTTACAAAGTTGAGGTTTTTTTTGGCCGAATTCTCCTATTCAAATTTTCAAATTCGAAGATTTACTAGTCAAAACTTCAAAACACTATTTAATTTTTATTTTAGTCTTAACAATTATGTAACTTACATATAATACTAATATTGATTTTTATCACTTTAATCTCTTTATAGTTATATTTCACTTAAATATTCAAATATATATAAATTATTAGTACATTAATTAAATAATTATGTTAAAACTAAATCAAAATTATTAATATAAAATAACATTTTGTAAGATAAAACAATATGTATATGTAATTGAATTATTCCGTAACTTTTTTCTTTTAGTTGATACACTTTCTCTTAAAATTTAAAGATTTGCTTGTTTGGTAAAACTAAAATATACATATCTGACTAATAAATATTGTGTTTTGAATTGTATGTGTGTAATTATTATTTATTTACAAAAGTTTAGTGCTTATAATTATTATTAGATTAAAATATAATATATAAAAATATTCAAAGATATACTTGAGATGCATTGTTGGAGTAATCAACTTCTAACTTTTTATTTTGAAGATTACTTACCTTGTTGTTGGAAATTTTCTTAGTTTAAAAATAAAATAAAATAAACTGAAGATTTGTAAAATTTGATCTTATTGTTAATGGTATATAAGAAGAGACTAATGGTTAAAGAAACTAGTATCAACTTTTTAAGGGGAAATTACGTGTTTACCACTTTCATGGTATCACTTTTCATTTTTACCACCACTAAAGAGCTTGACTGGTTCAAACGCAGCGGTTGCGGTTGCGATTGCGAGAGTTTGTAGATGCGGGCGGTTGCGGTTTCTAGCGGTTTTAAGAAATTTGTACGACTGGTACTGTGATTAAAAATTGGTGCGTTTGCGGGTGACTTATGACTAGTTAACTACCTAATGTGGTAACAATCAAATAATAAATTAACAATATTTATATTTAATATAATTATAAAAATATAAAAAATCATAAAATTATAATAAATATAAAACTTATATTTATAAAGTTATAATTTTAATTTTTAAAAATTTATTGAAATTGTTTTTATTATAAAATTTTATAATATTAATTAAAATATAATAGATATATTCTAATATTTTCATAATTTCAATTTTAAATTTTTTATTAAATATTTTTACTTTTGTATATATATTGTTTTAAAAAAAGAAAAAAATTTACCCTTCTGCAACCACCCGCAACCGCAACCGCTAGGTGGAGCCAGCTTTTGAATTTATGAGATTCATAGCGGTTTGAAGCGGTTTAGAGCGATTTGAGTGATTGTTGTACACCGCCGACAACCGCTATCAGCCGCAAAAGCTGCGTTTGCGGGTGGTAGCGGGAAAACCAGTCGCCCCCTAAGGAGACATTTTCAAAAATACATTCTTCATTAAGTGACAAAAGATTCTTATGCCCTTGTTATTTATATATATAATAAATTATTATTTAAATAAAAAAAAAGAAATAAAGAAATAAAAAAAAAAAAAAAATAAAAAAAATAAAAAAAATAAAAAAAATAAAAAAAATAAGAAAATTTAAAATTTAAAAAATTTTAAAAAAATTTTAAAAAATGTTTTCGAATTATACTTTTCAAATTCGAACTTTTTTATAACAAAAAAAATTTCAATTTTTTTTTTATTTTTTTTTTCAAATTTGTTTTGAAAAACGAAAATTATGTTTGAAACTATTTTTAAAATTTTTTTAAGTATTTAATTATATATTTATTAGAATCCTAAATTTCACATTCCAAAAACCCTATCCCACCACTCAACTCTAAACCCTAAGTCTATATTAGTTAACCCTAAGGGTATAATTATCTTTTACCCCTTCATTAAAAATGATGATAAAAGTGTTTAGTGCAAACACGAAAATTGGTACTATATGAATGTGCTATTTGTGGTAATTTCCCACTTTTTAATTGATATTATTATTAAATGCTAAAACTTGTAACACTTGTGCGGACTAATATATATACCAAACAAATTTTATTTTTAAAGATAACTTATTTAATTAAAATCTAAGCTATTAAATTAAATAATTATTAAATTGATATAAAAAATTATCAAATTTTAATATCCTTACTAACAATTGTTGAATTAAATTCACTTTTTATTTCATAAAATTTTATATTTATATATGTCTGGTGTAAATGATACATGAAATTCTACATTAACACACAAAATATCTGGCACAACCAGACATTTCCATTACATCTGCTCCAATGAAACAAAGGTTGACGACCATCATCAAGATCGTCCTCACAATGTTGAACTTTCATCATTAAGCAATGACACGCAAGAAAATATCACTTTAGTGGTTTCAACAGAATTATTAATCTTGTAACTTACCCATTTCTCATATAGAAAATATATAACTTTGTATAAACTAAATAGAATTTCAACCCACATTTCTAGCTATAACCAAAAAATATCTAACAAGCACAACATACATCATTCGAGATATTCAATCCATGAATAGATTTTATTGGATCAAAATATTCTTTGCTAATATCCAAACCATCATTAAACAATTTTTATTAGAAATCTTAATTGTGTTGAAGGCATTAGAAACATTCGCAACTCCTAAAACAGCAACAAAATAAAAACAACTAATAAACATTATATATCATCTACAATTTATATCTTAGAAACTATGATACATAAAAATTACAGATTAATAGATATGTATTTTCGCATAAAAACAAACAAAGGAACACATAAAAATATAACTGAATATTAAAAATTCAAATCAGTATCATGTCAAAAAATAACACAATTTAAAATTAAGCGCTCTATAAATCATATTATATGTCATTGAATAGTTAATTCTAAATTAAATATATACTAGGGCTTGATCCGCACACCTGTACAGGTATTTATTTTCAATTTTATATATAAAATTATTATTTAAATGTTTATTAGTTACTATTTTAAATATTTATCATATTTAAATTTTTTTTATAACCACCATTGTGAAATAGTTTACATGTTGGAAACAAATATTAATCCATGCTCCATATCAAATTTTCGATAAAAAATGAATAATTGATATGTTTGAGTAATATCTCTTTTAACATGAAATCATTTTCCAACTATATACTATCTATACTATTATTTATGAAGTGATTTAGCTTATTTGTCATGATTTTCATGGTTTTAGGTAATTTTGCTTATTTGTCAAGTTTTAATTAGATTTAAGTTGAGTCATTAATTTATTAATAGTTTTTAGTTGAATCCATAATTTATTATTTTAATTTAAATAATATAACTTTAAAATATGTAATTTGATATATATATATATATATATATAATTATTTTGATTTTGCTTATTTGTCATATTTTCCATGATTTCAGTCAATTTTGCTTATTTGTCATGTTTTATTAGGTTGTAGCTTAGTCATTGATTTATTAATAATTTTTAGCTGAATAACTAATTTATTAATTTAAAAATATCCGTAATGAATTTTATATATAATTAAAAATGAATTTTGATTTATAATATTTAAATATATATGTTATATTAAAAAAAAATTTTGTTTATCTTATTTTATTAGGTTTTAAGCTTTTATATAGGTCATTGATTTATTATTAGTTTTTAACTGAGTATTTATTAATTTTCACAAAACCCGTAATGAATTTTATATATAATAAAACACACATTTTCTTTTAATAATATTAAATTTATGTTATATTAAATAATTAATTATAAACTAATATAATAAAATTGTGAAAATATATTTAAAAATTAAGAGAATTCTTATATATTTTGTGTTGCTATCTGAAAACAATATTTTTTATTATAAAGTAAAAAAACTAAGATATAAAACAGTTTATAATTAAATATTAGTCAAACAAAAATACTCATATAAAGATATTTTCTAAACTATTTCTAATATATGAGAGTTTTAAAACTTTTAACACAATAATAAGTACATAGTTTGAGACACATTTTTTGACATATATAAATAATTTGATGTTTTATTTAACGATTTAAAATTATAAATAGTAACTTAACTTGTGACTAAGTTCAAAACAAATTTTCTTGCTTTTACTTTAAACCAGTTTAAGTTTAATCCGTGAAACACTGTAGCTTCAGTTGGTGACCACTAGAAGAATGAAAAAAATGAACAAAATAAAAAATAAAACTTCATTTGAGGAATTGAAAAAGTAAAAAAAAAATTATGAATTTTTGTTTATTTTGTTCCTTATCAAAATTGCATAGGGAATTTTTTTTTCTTATAAATTCATTCCTCCATGGAGAATTTAGCAGAAGAAAAGGATCTACCTTTCAATAATTTGACTTAAATTTCAACATAACTGGTATAAATTTTGAGAAACAAAGAATTCACCATAATTCTTTTTCCTTCAGCATGTTCACCAATTAGAGTTTTATAATGTCGATTTTTAGATTAATAAAACATAAAATAGTAAATATTCCTAAGATGATTATTCATGCATGTGCGGACAAAACACCTAGTTTTAAATATGTTGATTACATATGAATAAATATTCCATTATAAACATTAAATATTATTCTACAAGTAATTTTATGAAATTTAAAATTTTATATAGATAAATTTATGGGCAATTGTCCTAGATAGACATTTGTCACAAAAAGGGATTTTAAGGAGGAAAATGACCAAAATGATTATATGTTTTCAAATTCGAAATTCTTTATAATTTTTTTTGAAAATTTAATTTAATTTATTTTTCAAGTTTTCTTTTTGAAATTCGAAAATACTTTTTGAAACTATTTTTTAAACCCTAAACTATATTCCCGATTCTCTATCTCTTAATTCTAAACCCTAAGATCTAGATTAATTAACCCTACGAGTATAAATGTATATTTTAAAGTAGATTTTGATATTGAATATATATTTGTTGTATAAGAATATCATTATATTACAATGGATACCAAATATTTTTTTTCTTTTCTTGTTATATTATTCTATAACTTTCATTTTTCTGTATACAATGTACTTTTTACCGCAGATCAAATGATAAATAATGCAATAGTTAAATAAATATTTAGAGTTTTTTTTTGTTTCTATATTATTCTTCTACACTGATATATTTAATTAAAAACATTATTATGTTATTATATAATATAAATATACTACTTATTTTAGGACACAAGAAAAATTATAAATGTTTCAATATTATAAGAAGATTTTATTTTGATAATATATCTTACGAAAATATATTGAATGTATTTTTGTAGGGAAACTTAATTATTAACACAATAAGAATTAAATTACTTGAAGTTCTAGTTGTTTTTTATGTCCATTCTAATTTATTCATGTACAGCAATATATATATATATATTAAATTCGTTGTTATATATATTATAAATGGAATATTTATTTTTTACAATAATATATGTATATATATATATATATATATATATATGTTTCAATGGAATATATTAAATGGTAAAACGCTTTTTCAAAATAATTTAATGATATATAACGCTTTGATTGAAAAATATTGACAATTAAATGTGTCATTAGAACATGTAATCAGATCAGTTGGGCCCTATTGACAACTTTTATTCGATTAAGCCCAACACTATAGTAACTTTCACAAAATAGAATATTTCAGGGCCTTGGTTTTAGGCAATAAAATCTCTAAATATCTAACTTTGAAATTTTAACAAAAAAAAAAAGAAATTTGATCAATGGCATTCTTTTGTAATTATTGAGTAAAACTCAGGGTTAAATACTATTTGTACTCTTGTTTTAATAGTTTAGATGCTAAAATTGGTTTAATACTAATAAACCATATATAACTAGATAAACCTAACTATGATATGTTCACTTAAATTTTGTTAATATCCATTAATTATCCTGAATAGAATGACAATCCTACTATATAAAAGGGACTAAATTCAAAGCTTTTGGGACTATCCACCTCAGCCAAAATATTCTCATCCAAAAAGAATTAAAAATAAATGTCATTTAGAAGATAATTAACTAACATACAACTTTTGATATTTCTAGAAATTTCAAATTTGTAACTACTAATTTATTAATAGAATCATATATCTATATTGAATTATGTTATATTTTTAATCGTTAGACTTCAAGGGTAAATTAATAATCAAATTTGTAACTACTAATTTATTAATAGAATCATATATCTATATTGAATTATGTTCTATTTTTAATCGTTAGACTTCAAGGGTAAATAAATTATTAATTTATAATATATATAGTTTATAACTTTATATTGTAGTTATAAATAAAGAGAAAATAACCGGAAAAGGTGAAGAAGCTCATGTAAAATTATGTAATTAAAATGGTAAAATGGTGAGTATGATGACGTGAATCTAAGAAAATTTGTTATACAAATTAAGGTGATTTCTTCGTCCACTATAATGATTTAAAATAAAATATATATTCACATAAATAAGTCAATATTTGTTGTTTTTTTTTGTAAGATGTTAAGATTATCATTTTTTGAAAGGTTACACTGTTGTTTTTAAACAACTTATTACAGCAAGGAAACAAAAACAACCAACAACAACTCAAGGTAAAAAAAACCTTAAGGAAGTTTTATACAAGAAAGATAAAAAGAAGTAGAGAAGAGGAGAAAGAAGAACTTGCCGGGTAAGAGAGGAGACGGTCACGCATCATACGGTCGAGAGAGGCAAGGATGACTAATGAAGGTGAGGAGACAGCTGTGAACACACGAGCATTACGCTCTTTCCACAGTAGGTAGATGGCTGACCGAAAGTAGAGCTTGATGACTGGAGTAGCATGCGTATCTGCGTTGACGCGAGGTTGATTGATCCAGGCTATATAAAAGGGACTAAATTCAAGGCTTTTGGGACTATCCACCTCAGCCAAAATATTCTCATCCAAAAAGAATTAGAAATAAATGTCATTTAGAAGATAATTAACTAACATACAACTTTTGTTATTTCTAAAAATTTCAAATTTGTAACTACTAATTTATTAATAGAATCATATATCTATATTGAATTATGTTCTATTTTTAATCATTAGACTTCAAGGGTAAATAAATTATTAATTTATAATATATATAGTTTATAACTTTATACTGCAGTTATAATTAAAGAGAAAATAACCGGGGAGGGTAAAGAAGCTCATGTAAAATTATGTAATTAAAATGGTAAAATGGTGAGTATGATGACGTGAATCTAAGAAAATTTGTTATACAAATTATGGTGTTTTTTTCGTCCACTATAATGATTTAAAATAAAATATATATTCACATAAATAAGTCAATATTTGTTGTTTTTTTGTAAGATGTTAAGATTATCATTTTTTGAAAGGTTACACTGTTGTTTTTAAACAACTTATTACAGCAAAGAAACAAAAACAACCAACAACAACTCAAGGTAAAAAAAATCTTAAGGAAGTTTTATACAAGAAAGATAAAAAGAAGTAGAGAAGAGGAGAAAGAAGAACTTGCCGGGTAAGAGAGGAGACGGTCACGCATCATACGGTCGAGAGAGGCAAGGATGACTGATGGAGGTGAGGAGACAGCTGTGAACACACGAGCATTACGCTCTTTCCACAGCAGGTAGATGGCTGACTGAAAGTAGAGCTTGATGACTGGAGTAGCATGCGTATCTGCGTTGACGCGAGGTTGATTGATCCAGGCTGCAACAGAGTGTAGATCAGCCGGAGGAGAAATCCAAACTTCAACAGCAAAAGGCTCCCATATCAAGCGAGTGAAAGAGCACTCAAAGAAGAGATGATGGTGAGTCTCTATTTCCAGATTACAAAGGACGCATGTTCCTGAGACATTTAACCCCCAACGCCTCAAGCGATCCTTGGTTGGCAGTCTTCTCCGCAAAGCCAGCCATGATATAAACGTATTACGTAGAATATGTTCCTTGAACCAAATAGTCTTGTGCCAATATTTGTTGTTGATAGTGTTTATATTCTTTTCTGACATTAGTATCTATATTTTTTAGTAAACTGATCCAAAGAGATTAATTTGTGGAGCTAACCAAACAAAGATTATAGTGTTTACTTTGGAAAAAGTAATAGGTTGAATGATAGATGGCGTGCGTGTTTTTTCACATGGAAATCTGCACATATATTAAAATCGTAAGATTTGAATCATAGAGAAAATATAGTGCATATGACTGAAGTTGGTTCATTCTGAAACTAAAGATGGCTAAAATTCTTTTTTGTCAAAATGCATAGATGTGAATTTTATTCTCCATTGCTTATAACAGTGTAATAAACTCCATGTGTAAAGGAGAAAAAATGTTATATAAGTGAAAACAAATTTTTTTTTTTTGTGCCTATAGGCTCTTCGCAATTTGAAGAAGAAAGAACATATTGTGTGAAAATCTTTGGCTCGGTCAAATTTTATCCAGTTGTTTATAAAACTGTTGTTATCTGATTCATGTAATTTTTCAGTGTTGATTTAAAAGCCCAAAAAACTCATCTATACTGACTTTTTGATATATTTTTTCTGTGATTTGAATTTAAAAAGAGATAAAACTTTCGATAAATTATGTAAACTCAGAACAAGTATTTAGCTTTAAAAAGCATTTACATGTTTCAAACTTAAAATATATACATATATAATGTTTAAAATTATGCATATAAAACCTGTGTAAAATGTGCCTGAATATGTTTCTCTTCTTTAATGTGTTAATCGTACTATATATAACATTATTTTAAAATTTCAAAAAGTTTATGTCACATACAAAAAACCATCAATAAAAAATATAATTCTCCATCTACAACAAGAAAAATGAAAAATTATAAACATATAAATTTAAATTAAGAAAAACTAACATTGGAAAAACAAGAAGTTAATGTAAAAAAAAACCGACAAATAATATTATAAATAAAATAAATTTATAAGACACAATCCGCGCAAAGCGCGGAGAAAATCTCTAGTATACATAAAGATCTTTAAGTTACTATTACTAAAATAAATATAAGACAAAATTAATTATGATACTACCGTTAGAATTCTTTAATATCCATCAATTATCCTAATAAGTAAAATGGTTTATTAAAACTAATCGAGAACATGACAAATCAGTCATTTCTTAAATAATAGTGGTAGAATTTGTTATATTCATTAATTATACTCAGCCTAAAATCATGGAAAACATGATAATTCAGCTAAATCACTTCTTAAATAATAGTATTAATATATTCGGATAAAAGAAACAAAACATAAATTGGACAAAATAAAAGACGTTTTTAGCCTACATTAGGAGATTATCCCTCTGTGTTATCGCTGACACCTCTGCTGCTTTCACCAAGGCCGTAGCATCATGGCGGTAGCTTCAGCGTCCTCAAAATTATCCGGCCAAGTGTAGCTACTCTGGTCAAAACTAACAAGTGAGCTGTGGGAATGTGACCCATATTGATCCATTGTTAACATTACCAGGGCCGTTTTAGTCATCACGGCAGACAATCTCTTGTAATTGTTTTGGTATGCGGTGAGAACTTTCAAACCAAAGACCCAAATATGTTGGATTTGAAAGTGAGAGAAGAATTTCTTACATAGTTTAGTCTCCTCCATTTGGGGTGCGAATGCTGGTTATTATGTCGGTATATATACCATCTTCACCAACTATGAATATTCTGTAGCGAATCTCACCTCTGAGAACTGTAGGACCGTCATACACTCCATGACCCAAATAAAAGCTTCACATTCTGCATGTAAAGATGTCTACTAGGGAAATTCATTGACCCCATAATCTTGTCATTTGAAACTCTTGTGCACGAAAACCATCCTTGTCATGAAAATTTATCTTGTCAACTCGATGATCCATCTACATAACACCATCACATATCTCCTTCTTGTTATCCCATTTGCGAGCAATATGTATCATCTAGATTTTTTAACATCGTTAATTTGTGGTTTAGTCGGCAATTTTCTCTTTATTTCTGCTAGACACAAGATCTCTTATGGGTTTCCATTTTTTTATAGTTCTTGTCATTTCTATTTTTTCCAAATGTACCATAAAATCCATAGAAAATAATTGAAGTCATGATCCTTAGGAAGTCTCCAAAACAAATAATTCATGTTCACGAATATCAATGATACTGGAAAAACTCATGGATTAGATGAAATTTGTGACATCGCCCATATTTAAATTGCTGGTGGACATTCAAATAGGATGTGATTAATTGATTTGTCATCTGCACCACATGTACTGAATTCCTCTTGACTTTAAAGCCTTAGTAATTGGTAAATATCTTGATAATGCTTGCCAAACAAAATGTTTAAATTTTGGACAGAATTGAAGCTTCCAAGTGTACACCAAAAGTGGTTTAGTGTTTGGACTATAATACTATGTGTTTGTATTCATATCTGGGTATAATTTTCTGTTTTATATCTTGATTTCACTGTATACCTCCCAAATAATATATAATGTCATCCATATGTATCTAGTTTAGAGGTTCGACTCACTGCCATACTTTGAATGATTTTCACATCATCCGGGTGAATATATTGCCTTAAGAAAAATTTACATTCCAAGTATGATCCACCAGATTAATAAGATTATCCATATTAAGTAAAAGTAGGAAATTCATTTTGAAGTTTTGGTAATGCTGACCTCGGACGAGGAGCGGAAATCCAAGAATCATTCCATATTGACATAGATTTCCATGTACACACTGATTTGATTAGCCATTTTTTAACTAGAATTGAGCAAAAATCATACTTCTCCAGCCATATGATGTCGAATATGATTTTATTCGATCCAAAAAATATGAGTTTTGATAATACCTCCCTCTAAAGAAATTTGCAAATAAATATTTTGGCTCTCTATCAGTTTCAAAAATATTTTGCTAATAAAAAAATATTGAAATTTTGTAGGTCACAAAAAACTAATCTCCCATCTTCTTTATCTCTGCACACTTTTTCATATGAATACCATACATACCTTTTACGTTTCCTCTACTTCTCCACCAAAATTTTTCTATTATACTCATTAGTGTTTTCATCACCATTTTTGTCAACCTAAAACATGACATAACATGTGCAGCCATCGCTGATGTTATTTTTTTTCCTCCTTTTGTAAGAAAGCGAAATGTCCAACTGTTCACTTTATTATTAATCTCCCTATTTCCGAAACCAAAATTTTGGGTCTTTGACCCGCTTTAACTCTCTAAGATTTCTAAATAATTACTCATTCTCCCGATGGTTGTTATCCCCATGAGGTTTTGTATTTCCACCCTCGTGTCTTATATGACCTTATGAGGAACTGTAAAGGTAATTTGGAGACAATAATTTGTTGACCAGACACATGCTCATACACTTTAAGGATATTTAAAATAACCTTGCATTCTTCTTTTTTCTTCAAGAAAAAATAAATTATCATCTGCAAATAGATGAGGGATTTCGTACATAAAATAAAAAAGATAGGGTGATAAAAGATCTTCTTGCGTCAATCATCTTTTTGGTATAATATGTGTTTTAGTTGTCCATTTATGACGATTTTGTATTTTACCAATGGGATGCATTTCAACAGCCAGGAAACCCATACCTGTGAAAAATACCATTTTAGGAAGAAGTTGTTGTATAGAAAGCCATTCAAATCAATAATATGCCTAACTCATTTCCGTCTTTAGTGAGGCATTTTTCTTACATAAATTATTTGTTCGTAGCTCATGAAACATCTTCAAGAAATTAATATATTGTCTGAATATAGACGTTCTGACATAAACACAAACTGAATCTCCAAAATCAACATTAGAAGTAATACTTTCAATCAATGACAAAGCACGTTCAAAAATAGTTTTATATCCCACTTACACAAATTAAATGGCCGTAACTCCGTCATATTACTTGACCTAATTTTTTTTGGAATAAGAAAAATGTTAATTATATTTAATCTTTGATCAAATGATCTCGAGTGTAGAAAACTATGTTAACGGTAACAACAAAATCCGCTTTAATGATTGACCACGATTGCTGGAAAAGGCTATAATACCATCCAGCCCAAAATTTCTTGGATACATCATAAATAATGTTGATTTCACTTCCTCCTCAAATGACATAGATGCCAATCTAGTATTTTGATAAACCGTAATCAACTCTCAAACTTCCTTAAAATTCTTCAAAACCAAATTAGGACATCTACTGAAATAAATCCTTAAAACTCTTAATCGTAACTCCTTCCACCTCCGATTCCAAAGTGACCTAGGTGTAAACCAACTATTTTTTTTAGAATTAAATCAATATATTAATAAACATACAAGAATAACACATTTTATATCATAACGAATGTAAATGACAAAAAAAACTAAGTAGACGACTAGAAGTAACTTTAATGAAGAAATAAATAAATGAGACAACTTCCATTATCATGAATGTATCTCTATATATATCGTTAGGATGTTCTTGTGAAGAATAAAGAATAAGTAAGAAAAATTAACAGAATAGATGTCAAGAACAGTAACAACATCATGTGCATATGAAGAAACGTTGTTGTATAAAAAGCCAGTCCAGTCGATAGTATACCGTACTCATATTTGTCTTTATTTTTAGATATTTTTCTTAAATGGGTTATTTATTCGTAACTTGTGAAACATATTTAAGAAATTAATATATTTTCGACGTCACGACACAAACGTAGTCTGAGTGTCCAAAATCGACTTTGGAAGTAATACCTTCAGTCTTTGACAAAGTACCTTTGAAATAATTTTATTTAAACTAAATGGCCATAACTCCGTCATATGATTTGACCTAACCTTTTTTAGAAATCAAATAAATATTAGTTACATTTAATCTTTTATCAAATGATCCCGAGTCTAGAAAAATGTTAACGATAACAACAACATCCACTTCAATGACTGACCACGATTGTTGGAAAAAGACTATCATGCCATCCAGTCCGGAATTTTTTGGATACGCTATCATAAATAATGTTGATTTCATGTTATCCTTAATTTCGATAGAAGCTAATCTAGTATTTTGATTAACCATAATCTACTCTAGAAACCTCCTTAAATTTTCTTCAAAAAACCAGATAGAGACATCGACTGAAATAAATCCTTAAAATACTTAACCGTAACCCCTTCCACCTCCGATTCCGAAGTGATCCAAGTGTAAAAAAAATATTTTAGTTGAATTAAGTAAACATATTTAATATACATACAAGAATAACATATTTAATATCATAACAAAGGTAAACGACAAAAAAAAATCTAAGTGGAAGACTAGAAGTAACTGTAATGAAGAAAGAAATCAATGAGACAACTTTCATTATCATGAATGTATATATATATATATAGTTAGAATGTTCTTGTGAAGAGTAAGGAATAAATAAAAAAGAAAAATTTAAAAATAGATGTCAAGAACAGTAACAACAGCATGTGCATATGAAGAAAAGTTATTGCCTATCTTTAAATTGTAAAATTATGGTTAAGATGCTTTTACAAACTGTAACTAACTGAAATTAGGAGATGTAGGAAACAATAAATAAAATTCAAATTCAAATGTATTTTTTTTTCTTTTCCTAATATTGATGCAATATGCACTAAATAAATTATTAATGAAGTTTTTTTGAATAATTAATGATTATTAAAATCTTTCAAGCTATTGCAGTAAATGTTAAATTATCATTAAACCATTCCTTCCACACAGCTGTCAAAACAGACAATAAAATAACTGTATATAGTAACGTATTACAGAAAACAGTGTCCAATTATGGCTGTTATTTGTTTACTCTAATACTTGTTAACTTCTTGCAACAGACATTTCCCATCAAAATCAATTTCAGATGCAAATAATTTTTGTTTTACTTCAAGCATGATGTATAAACACTAAATTTCAACACACTAAATTTCAAAGTTAATTTATCACACAATTCTTAGATAAAGTTTAAACATTTGCATTTTCCGATTTTATTTTTGCTCCCCAAAAACTCTTAACGTCTTAGAAATATGCTTATATCGAAATAAAATAGCAATTCCTAGAAAAATAACTAAATGGTACAAACTAACATTGAAAAATTTGACATATTTTGACCATATTCTTTTCGGAATTCTTATATCACCTTTTATCTCAATACACCATTTTCTCATATATCTGTTTTTTTGGGTTTATTTGCAAAATAACAAAAAAAAAGAGAAATTAAATTTTTAGTAAGAGTTTAGAGAGAGATAGGAAGAAAAATAAAGAGAAATAGGATGTTTTTGGTAAGATAGTGGATTTGTGTTTTTTTTTTATGGTTACAGGGTGCAAATTCCTTTTTTTTTAACTGTAAGTAGTACAGTGTTTTCTTTTAATTGAAACTTAAGTAGTACAGTGTTACCAGCCTCACACATTTCTTACCACTATATCAACAGAGACCATCACACATTTCTCACCACTATCACACTCATAAAAGCTCTTACTCTTTCCTATAAAGACAGAAACTGAAAACACAGTTACTCACTTAACGTCCCTAAAACCTCCGAAATAAAATTCCATGTTGCCTCCGTCAACATCCCCACGGCAACCATCGTCACATCATATGGACTTACCCACTCCACAATCACCAGATAAATCCCCCGCGACGATTCTCCTCGGCAAATACGAACTCGGTCGCCTTCTCGGCAGCGGTAGCTTTGCCAAAGTCCATGTGGCTCGTTCCATCGAAACCGAACAACTTCTGGCCGTCAAAATCATCGACAAGAAGAGAACCGCAACGGCCGGTATGGAACCGATGATAATCCGGGAGATCGAAGCCATGCGCCGCCTCCAACACCATCCTAACGTTCTCACAATCCACGAGGTCATGGCCACTAAAACAAAGATCTATCTCGTCATGGAGCTCGCTGCCGGCGGAGAGATTTACACCAAGATTCGCGATTCTGGCCGCCTCAAGGAATCTGAGGCGCGTCGCTACTTCCAGCAGCTCGTCTCGGCGCTCACTTTCTGCCACCGAGAGGGAATCGCTCACCGCGACGTGAAGCCCCAGAATCTCCTCCTCGACAACGAGGGCAACCTCAAGGTCTCCGACTTCGGTTTATCCGCTTTGCCGGAGGACCGTAGGAGCACCGGAATGCTCCACACAGCTTGCGGCACGCCTGCTTACACAGCGCCGGAGGTGATTGCTCATAGACATTACGACGGCGCGAAGGCAGACTCGTGGTCGTGTGGCGTCTTCCTCTTTGTTCTTCTCGCAGGTTACGTCCCTTTTAATGATTGCCATATTGTACTAATGTACAGGAAGATCCAAGGGAGAGATTACAAGTTCCCAAACTGGATCTCGAAACCTGCTCGATCCATCATCTACAAGTTGCTCGATCCGAATCCGGAAACGAGGATGAGTATCGAAGCTGTAACTGAAACCAAATGGTTCAAGAAATCCCTAAAAACCTCCGAGTTTAAACCCAATGTCTTGGAATCGGATGAACGGTTGGGGCCACTGAGAAGTGATACGATCACAGCGTTTGATTTGATATCGTTATCGACGGAATGGGATCTATCGGGGCTGTTCGAGAGGAGGAAGATGAAGAGGACGAGGTTTACGGCTAGGGTTTCGGTGGAAGGAGTGGTGGAGAAGGCAAAGGCGATAGGGGAGAAGTTAGGGTTTAGGGTGAAGGAGAAGAGTGAAGCGAGGGTTGTGGCATTGAGTAAAGGAAGAACGACGGTGGTGGTCGAGGCGGTTGAGCTGGTGGAAGGTTTGGTTGTGGCGGAGATGAAGGTGGTGGAAGGTGTGGAGGAGGAGGAGGATGAGTCTCACTGGTCGGAGATAACTGTAGGGCTTGAGGAGATTGTGCTTGCATGGCACCATGACGTATCTAAAAAATGTTGAAATATGATTTGGCTTAATTATCAATGTTTCAGTTTTGTGAAATCTCTTCTTGTTTTCTTTTCGTTTTAGGATTTTTTCCTTGAATGTTATCAATGTTAAAAAAATTGAAAGGTGATAAAAGGATGTCTGAGAATCAGCTTATCCCAAAACTCAAGATAATATCCAAAACTCAAACCAAAGAAAGAATCTTTTCCTATGCAAAATTATCAAAGGATTTTAAAATTCAAAAGTTTGATAACAAAAGGATTTTCTCTAGTAAATTCAAAAGAAAATTATTAATTATTTTAAAAACTTTGGTAGATGCCAATCTAAAGTTGAAGAAGCGTTTTATCCAAAAATCAAAATATAAAAATTACTTTTTTCTCATAAAATCATTAAGATATTATTAACATTTGAAAACTATTTGGCAATGAATTTTCCCGCTTAAAATTATTAAAACTACTAATAATATACAAAATCTTAGTAGGTATTACTCAAAATGTTGAGAAGATTTTCATCCCAAATCTTATAAATAATTAATTTTTAGTTGTTGTCATAGAAATAGCATTTAAAAATCAAAAAGAATATTTTAGCATAAAATTGCCAAAATATTGTTTTTTGTAACTAATTGCCAAGATATTGTTAATAGTAATACTCAACAGTAATATTAAAATTTAATGATAGGTACGCTCAAGACGCACTATCAATTTTTTTTCAAAACTACAAATTATAATAAGTTTTTCCATATAAAGTTGTCAAAATATTAATAATGTTCAAAATTTGGTAAGTATTACTCAAAGATTTATGCAACATTTAATCGAGTGATTTTACTTTTGGTATCATTACGAGTTATTAAATTTGATGGCCACAATGTTTAATCAATGCAACATTATAAAATGAGAAAAAAAATTCTAAGGGTTACAGACCTCTTTGTCTAAGTAATGTTAATTAAATGGTTTTAAGAAAAAAAATGAAATTATAAAAAATTATTTTAACAAAGTTTAGAATTTCAGAAATGAAAATGGAGATGCATGTAAGTAAAAGATATCCAAATTAGTTAGCACCACTTACCAAATTTGTTATATTTCATTCCTTAATTTTCCATAAAATATCATCAAATTCATTACATTCAATTGAATATTCCTTATTTGTCACTTTGACAAATTTTCTGGTTTTGACTAAACAATCCATAAGATTTTTAGTTGGTATATGAAATAGTGAAGATTTAACAATTCATATATTCATATAACAATGAAACACAAATAAAATCAATCAAATATCATAAACAAAATACATGACATATTTAGCGCCAAAGTAGTACACTAACTTCATTGGTTGTAATTACATAATTAGTTACTAGCCTTTCGACACTAATTAATAGTTTATTAATCTTCAACTGAGTTAAAAAAGTTCATCAAATTACATATATAGTATATACTTTATTGTATATAAAAATGTCTAATGTTATTAGTAGTTTATTTTGGTAAGAAGATAGTGATTATTTTTGTTTAATTGGTTTGTTTGATTAATAATCAAATCATATCTATATCCAACATTTTGGTAAAACAAATCAGTTCAATTCAGTTTGATTTTATAATTTGAAACATATATATTGAAAATAGTTGACTAATTTATTCGGAATTGCAATATTACTTTTTGTATTTGGCTCTTAATTGATTGATTACCTAAATATAGAAGCTTATCATTTCTTTTCAGGTGGATACTGTTGCATACTATCTCTCTGTCCTGAAACCGCTATTTCCAAATGGGATCAACGTGCTCTTCATGTTCACGGGCATTAGTGGTGGAGAAGTGGCGCTTCACCATCTCCAAATTCCAATGAAAACGGTTGTCTCTGTGGAGATCTCAGTGTGAATAGAAACATACCAGAAGTGGTCTTGAAGGTGAGCAGTCTTGCTTGTTCTTCGATTATTATAGGATTTTGGAGGTGGTTCGTGAGACAACAAAGGAGATGAGAAGATCCTTTTACTTAATTTAATAAAATACATTTGACTTTATAATAATTATTTTTTCTTGATAAAATTATTATTTGTGTTTCATTTTCCTCCCACATTTATTAACTATATATTTTTATGATACACAAGTTTGTGAGATATACTATGCACATATACAAAATTAGTTTGAATTACTTTATTATATTTTATTTTAAACTACTGATCAATTAAGTGATTTATGAAAACAAACATAAAATATTGACAATGTTAGATACTCAAAAGAATAACAAAAAAATCGTAGAGGTGTTTTAATTATCTACCAAAATAACATTTTGAATAAATTAGCAATCTTGACCTTATTATTACTGGAAGAAAGCTTCTTATATATGAAGATTTTTATTACAACATATATCTTACCTTTATGAAATATAAGCTTGATCGAATGTTAATAGCAGACGACTATTTTCCAAATCATTGTAACCTACCTATTAATGTTTCTCTGGCTAATAGGTAACTATTGTTCCAATTGCTTATGTTTGGGTCGAATTAATAGATATTTATAATTTAAAAAATAGCAGACGACTAATGCAAAGATATAATGTTAATTTGAGTATATTACAAATTGTAAAGAGTGTAATCCAATTTGTTAGGTTTATCAAGATGTAATTGTCAAGACAAAATGACAATTTTAGAAGACGCAACTGTTGGAAAACTTAATTGAATAAAACAATTAGACATTTAATATCATAACGAATGTAAATGACAAAAAAATCTAAGTAGACGACTAGAAGTAACTTTAATGAAGAAAAAAATAAATGAGACAACTTCCATTATCATGAATGTATCTCTATATATAGCAGACGACTAATGCAAAGATATAATGTTAAATTGTGTATATTACAAATTGTAAAGAGTTTAATACAATTTGTTAGGTTTATCAAGATGTAATTGTCAAGACAAAATGACAATTTTAGAAGACGCAACTGTTGGAAAAATTAATATAATAAAATAATTAACATGAATAATTGGTAACCGAGATAGGAAACAATAAAAGTTGTGGTTCAGAAATAATTATAAAGCGGTTTGAAAATTAAAAATAACGCACAAGTGCAATGTTTAATCATATTGCAATGGTTGATTACCAACTTTTGCAAACATTAATAATCAACGGAGACATTGGTTATTAAAGAATGCAATGGTTCACTTGAACAGTTGCAAATATTCATTTACATATTACAGTCATACATTCAAATGGTTTCTCTGATTCACTTAAAATCTCCAAGGATATATTTATTCTGTAAATTAAACTACAAATTTTATATTTTCTGATATGTTGATTTTTGTTCTACATGTATTTTGCTTGAATTGAACATAAGATAGAAATGTATAAAAAAATATGATAGAAGATTTGAAAAGTATGATCTCTGAATGAGATGTTTTACTAATTGAAATAAACAAACCTGTATAACAAATGATTTAAGATATGATTTTCTTATAAAAAGTGGTTATAAGCACAAATATAAAATGTATAATAAAATACAAATCTTAATAACATCAAGAAAGGAATTTTAAAGGAAATATCCTTGTAAAAATGTTTTATTTATATGGTTGTGAAAAATGTTATAATCATAATGAAGTTGCTAAAATCATTTATTATTTATCGTTGAACCATGACTTTATTGTATCAATATTTTCCCATCCGTGTCATCTATTATTTCCCAGCTCGGACTTAGTGGAAAATAATAAGTTGTTAGTAACACAATTTTATAATTGGTATGATACAAATTAGATACAGTCAAGATCTTTTTCTAGTCATTAATTGAAACTTGATACAATAGTCATTGGAATTAAACTGTCATGAAACTGCATCTGCAAATATCTGCAAAATTTTCTATGACCAGTAAAATGAAAGCGATTGAGATTTTTAAAAGTGTGATTAAGGACCATCAGGTTCTTGTCAAACGAAATCTTCTTCTGTTTCAATATTCTTGATGAGATTCTTGCAAAAAAAATTGTGTTTACCAACACACATCTTTAGACTCGCCATTCAAGATTTTTTATGAACATATTTCTTCAAGATTTTTCTTCAATATTTTTGTGAACTTACTCTTACATATCAATTAAATAATTCACATGAAGGTAGGCGTTGTCTTTAGATGCATCTTCATATAAGAAATCATCAAAATTAAATGAAATGAGTTCACAGATGGAGTTGTAGAGAATAGTTTGAAGATCTTGGATTGTAAGATTATCAGACCACTATTTTCATATGTTGATAGGCCGTGAGTAGTATCAAATGTGGTAACTATTTGATTCATTTTGGAAGGGAGAGTGAATCTTATAAATAGAGAAACAAACCTTAGTTATAAAATCAGTTATATAATAAACTGAAAAAGATCTGAAACTTAAGGACAGTGAGTAGTTAAAATTCTTCATTACTAATTGTTTTCGACATAATGATAAACAAACAGGTGTATATAATTGAGAAAATTATTCTAACTTTGCTACTTTATGTTTTATTAAGAAGGATTTTTAATGTTAAAATCCCCCACTAAGTTTATTTTGGATAAAAACCTCCAAACTAAGTATTTAACAGAAAAAACACAAACTAACTTTATTTAATTAATTAAACCCTTTGTCTACAGTGTCGGTCAAAAATATCACCACTTACGCTAAATCTTTAGTTTGGAGATTTTTTATATTTACTAGATTTTTTAACCGCGCTACGCGCGGATAAGATATTATATATATTTCTCAATTCTAAAAAATAATGTATAATATTATATTATATTATTTAAAAAATAGAAAATAAGACTACATAACATAAATATATTTTTTATATTTTCTTTGTAGAAATCATTATGTTGTTTGATTGTTGTACTTAATTCACATATTTGCATAGATATTTGTGATAGATGAATAACTATATTTTTATTATCAGTAAATAATATATATTTATTATATAATATAAGAAAAATGAAATTATTTACTTTTTAACAAACTTGTCTCATGTTGGGGACTCGGTTATAGACATATCATATTCGAATGAAACATTTTTACACTTATCAATCTTCTTAACAATAAGAAACAAATCTGAATATCAAAACAATATCTCATACGATCTCTTTGTGGAATAACTGCTCTGAAGAAATTGAATTTATGCATCAAAAAGGACTGGAAATGGATGTGCATATGTGTTATCTAAGTCAGCTTTACAAAAAACTATTTATAGTTCATATATCATTTATGTCCATCCTATTTTTTTGTCCATCATTTCTTAAACATCTTGAAATAAGTAATGCTAATTAATAATAAACTTTTTGCTCACAAAATAAAAATCAAATTTGTCTAATTATCGCTTAATTTGTCTAACTGATATATGTATTTCTCAATTCTAAAAAATAATGTATAATATTGTATTACATTATTTAAAAAATATAAAATATGACTACATAACATAAATATATTTTTTAAATTTTCTTTGTGGAAATCATTATGTTGTTTGATTGTTGTACTTGATTCACATATTTGCATAGATATTTGTGATAGATGAATAACTATATTTTTATTATCAGTAAATAATATATATTGATTATATAATATAAGAAAAATAAAATTATTTACTTTTTAAACAGACTTGTCTCATGTTGGAGACTCGGTTATAGACATATCATATACGAAGGAGACATTTTTACAGTTATCAATCTTCTTAACATTGAAAAAACAAATCTACATATCAAAACAATATCTCATACGATCTATTTGTGGAATAACTACTCTGAAGAAATTGAATTTAAGCATCAAAAAGGACTGAAAATGGATGTGCAGATATGTTATCTAAGTCTGCTTCACAAAGTACTATTCATAGTTCATATATCACTAATGTCCATCCTATTATTTTGTCCACCATTTCTTAAACATCTTGAAATAACTGATGCTAATTAATAATAAACTTTTTGCTGGAAAAAAATCAAATTTGTCTAATTATCGCCTAAATATTTTATTAATATGGTCTAAGAAGCTTTTAAGTGATATCATAGTTTAATTTATTAGTTTTTTTGTTAATTTTTAGAGGTTTTTGTATTTAAGATTTTTTTCCATATTAAGCTTCTATTTCTTTCACAGAATTGATATATATATATATATATATATATCATAAAAATTACCATCAAATCAGTTTTACTTATTTATTATTTTGTTTTAACGAAAATACACTTTTTAAATAATTTAATTTAAAATAAAATTATATACTAATTTGCTGTATTTTAACAATTTCATTGATTTAATTAATTTGCTTTGGTGGATAACTTAAAAAGTTTTCATATGAATCGGGGAAAGCAAGCTTATATTGTTATATTATATTTATTTTGTGTATATAGAATCTATATATAATGCTAGTGTAATAAATAAAGAACATTATTTTTTGTAAATTCAAAAAGATACATTATTACAATTTAAAATGAATCAAAATTGAATAAAATGGTAATTAAATATTTGTAAATCTAATTGTTTAGTTGGATTCTCATGAAAAAAAAATCGATTGGTTAAACAAATGTTTCAAAATTTGTTGTGGTATTGTTTTGTCTATAAATTATAAAATTTATTGAATTAATATATTTAATTATTGCATTCTTAAATAATATTTTATTAAGACATTAGAAAAATATGTTTTGAGTTGTTTTGTCAAATTGTACAAAAATCTATGTTTTTTCATATTTGTAACTTCAAAAAGATACATTATGATAATTTGAAATTAATCAAAATTGAATAAAATGGTAATTAAATATTTGTAAATCTAATTATTTTTTTATCTTGTTTAGTTGGATTCTCATGAAAAAAAATCGATAGGTTAAACAAATGTTTCAAAATTTGTTGTGTTATTGTTTTGTCTATAAATTACAAAATTTATTGAATTAATATATTTAATTATTGCACCCTTAAATAATATTTTATTAAGACATTAGAGAAGTATGTTATGAGTTGTTTTGTCAAAATTTTACAAAAATCTATGTTTTTTCATATTTGTCACAAAAATTTATATGTTAAACTTACTTTTACAAAATTCTTAACTTTGTCACGAAAACAAAAATCTATGCTTTTTCATATTTGTCAACGTTCTCACACTTTCTAAGAATATATTAGCTTAGTCACTTACTTATATTTTTTAAAAAACAAAGTATCGGAGTCTTGAAAGTTGAATTCATATTATTGTAAATGTACATAAGAGTTTGTGATTATATACTTAGTGGTTCTTGTATATGTGTCCAAGAAAGTTTCAATGGCTTAGTGGTAACTGTCCTATATATATATCATACTAACCCGGGTTCGATTCTCACATTCGCATTGTTTTTTTATTTTTTACGAAAAATAAATGAGATGACATGGCAATTTCGGATTCTCTGATTGGTTGATTTTTCTATCCTATGTGGACACCCTCTCCATGGCTTATATGCCCCTTTTAGTATAGTATAGATTAAACATAATTGAGAGGTTTTACCATTAAATATTGTTTTAAAATCAACACTATATTTTTGTAAATTGAAATGTAAAAATCATAAATATAATAAAAATTATGTATTTACCATTAATGATCTAAAAATCGAAAATATAAAAATATGTAAAAATATAAAAATATGTAAAAATATAAAAATATTATAACTTAGCTAAAATTAGTAACTTAAATTTTCCAAATTAGCATTTTAAAATTTTACTCAAATATATGAGTATGATTTTTTTTTCAAATCAACACTATATGTGTATAAATTTAAAATTTGAAAAACCAGAAATATAATAAAAATTATGTATTTACCATTAAAGACCTAAAAATCCATAAATAAAAAATATGTAAGAATAGAAAAACATAATAACATTATTTAAAGATCAATAACTTAAATTTTCAAAATTTTCAATCATGCAAAGGATTGTATATCCGATTACTGAATATTGGGAAAATACCACGAAACTGTTTCGCTACTTTTGGGATAAAGGCGAAGCCTATATGGTTGGCACTGCTCCTTCAGTTAGGATTAGCTTCAATTCCGTCCTTTGGGATTAAAGTTTTTTTTTGCTGTAGTCCTCTGTTCTGATAAATTTTATTACATTTTTTTGGTTTTTACATTTATAATTTATAGAAATATAATTATGATTTAAAAAAAAATCATACTCATATATTTACAGAAATTTTTAAATTTTAAATTTTTAAAAATTAATTTTATTATAGTTTGTATTTCTTTTTGGATTTTTCAATAGTGGTAAAACTCCTCAACTATGTTTAGTTAGTGTAAAATCTCATACTATAGATGTACCGGTAGTATTGATAATTTTGACCAACACTATCGACAGAAGGTTTAATCCATTAAATAAAATTAGTTTGAGAATTTTTCCGCTAAATACTTAGTTTGGGGGTTTCTCCACAAAACAACTTAGTTGAGAGGTTTTAACGTTAAAAATCTTATTAAAAAACGGACAAGATAGTGAGATAAGTTTGTAAAGAAAAGATTTATTGCATACCTATATTACCACACGATCTAGAATAGAAAATATTATTTTTCTCTGAAGTTGAAGATGGAGGAACAATTAAGATCAACATGTAGGAGTAAAGAAGATGTTGTCACTGTAGTTAATGTTACTGTATATATATACTGAGTTAGGGCCTGACTGGTTCAAACGCAGCGGTTGCGGTTGCGGTTGCGGCTGCGGGTGTTTGTGAATCCGGGCGGTTGTGGTTTCTAGCGGTTTTAAGAGATTTGTACGACTGGTACTGCGGTTAAAAATTAGTGCGTTTGCGGGTGACTTATGACTGGTTAACTACCAAATGCGGTAACAGTCAAATAATAAATTAACAATATTTATATTTGATATAATTATAAAAATATCAAAAATCATAAAATTATAATAAATATAAAATTTATATTTAGAAAGTTATAATTTTAATTTTTGAAAATTTATTGAAATTGTTTTTATTATAAGATTTTATAATATTAATTAAAATATAATAGATATATTTTAATATTTTCATAATTTCAATTTTAAATTTTTTATTAAATATTTTTTCTTTTGTATATATATTGTTTTTAAAAAAAAAAAATTTACCCTCCCGCAATCGCCCGCAACCGCAAACGCTATCTGAAGCCAGCTTTTGAATTTATGAGATTCGGAACGGTTTGAAGCGATTTAGAGCGATTTGAGTGATTGTTGCAAACCGCTGACAACCGCTACTAACCGCAAAAGCTGCGTTTGCGGGTGGTAGCGGAAAAACCAGTCGTCCCCTTAAAAAATTTTTATGTTAAAGGGTGCTAATTTAGGGTTCCAATTTTTTTAAAAAGCGGTTACGAAATTAACATCTCTTTTGAAGAACTTAACTTTTTTAATTTTATTTTTCGGTTTTCAGTTCTGTAAACAATAGTCTAGTAATTAACATTTGGGTTTCACAAAATTGCAACAGCAGGAGGGAATAAATGTTCCTAACATTATTATTTTTTAAATAGTAACAGTCTGTTACTACCATGTTATTATAGGCAATGTTTTATAAATTGTGAAAAAGTATGAGTTTCTACTTTAAATATGTTCAATATATAAGATTCTGAAAAATTATGCTCTTTGTTATTCTAGAAAATACGTGTCGTTTGAGAAGTAGACTTTTCAAATGATAATTTTGGTGTCCCTTATATCATAAAATTGACAAATCTGACTGTTAATTTTTTTTTTTGAAAACTTGATATACTGATAAAAACACACATACTATAATTTGTTTCACTGTTAGTGTCAGCGAACCTAACGTTGTTGGTTGTTCATAGAGCAAATGCTCGTGTGAAAAATCGTATGGTGAAAGCATAACTGAAAGTTTTACAGAAGATTCAGATCAGAGAAGCTGTTGGCATTTATATATTGTTTGTTTTTTCTTCTCGACAGTATCATCTCTACTTTTGGGGTTATAACATTTGGAGAGAAGTACAAATACACCTCGTAGCTTTTGGTATTGCATTGATAATCTGGCAATCTGGCAATCTTACCATGCATGAATCGTTATTGTTATGATTGTCTTAAAATTTTTTAATCTTTTCTCCCTATTGAACTTGTTTGCTGCAATGAGTTTCATGCTTAATTTTGTTGAAATTAACTAAATCTGTTAATACGATTATCATGATGGTTTGAATAAAGATCATATTTTTTTTTAACTTTTGACAATAATGCACTTTTATTTGTTTATGTTCTATACGATTTTGATTACAGAAGCATATTAGCATGACTATTTACTGCTCATCAAGTTATTAGTAATCTCTATAAACATTGTTTTTATATGACGCCCAAAAATTATGTATTTACCTTATGAAGCTTGTAAATATAGTTACGGATTCCGTAGTCAGTCAAAAAGGGATATGATTCTTTAAAGTCCAGAGTGTTGAAATATTCAAAGACCAAGCTAGGTGTTCTTGACTGTTCATCTCTGACAATATCAAGGAGCTTAACAATGTTTGGTTCACTACAAAGGTTCTGTAGTATCTTGATCTCTCTATCTCTATCTAAACTAATACACACATTGTTGTTGTTTTACTAAACTTATCACCTTCTTCATTTTAATGGGTTTGAGGGTCTTGAAAATGCAGCGCTGGTTCGTGTTGATGTTCTTGCCTTAGAACACTTCGCTGTATTTTCCTCGACCAACTTTCCTCACAACCTCATAATCATCTTGATGACTTTGAAAGCATAGAAAGAGCGACACTCTTGAATTAAGTATATGTAAATACCATGTAGGAGCTTTACTGATAGCTCCTCTGTCTTTGCTTAGCTCCCAACCTATCGTATCAAAAAAGAAATATGTTTCCTCTGCACAACATTAGAACTCCCTAGAGAAGGAGGGGTGTTCTAAAAATTGTTTCCGTCTTATTGTAACAGTTTCTGCAGAGGCTTATCGCAAGGCTGAAGACATAGCTCGGTCTCTATAAGCCTCCATCATCCCAAGATAGTACCGTAGACTTAGATGTGTATGACTTAAAAAGGAGAGGGAAGAGGAAAACGACAAACTTTTCATCAAGAAACAGCATGTCACGAAGTGGGATGAGCGAAGTCATGGTCCCTATTTATAGGATTAAATTTGTGGGAGTGGAAAGGAGGGGGCAAGTGAAAATTAAATGTCACGAAGTGGGATGAGTGGCTTGAAGGACATAACGGCGAGGTTTAGTTACCTGGTTTGAATGGTTAAGATAAGCGTTACAGAGGAAGTTTCGTAACAATGGAGAGCTAGGGCATGCGAGAGGACAAAGATGCTGATAGTTAGGCCATCTCCAACCCAACTGCAAAACACTATTTTAGTGTGATTTTTACACCAAATTTTCTCCAATAAAACTGCAAAAATCACACCATTTTAGTGCTACACTACAATTTGATACCAAATTTGGTGTGACACTATTCACCACACTAAAATACTATTCATCCCTCACTAAAACATTATTTACTTATTTTATTACTAAAACATACAATTAAATAAATGATAAATAAAAAACTTAATACATATAATATTATAAAATAGTTTTAGTGTGAAGTTTAGTGTTATGGTTGGAGAAGACCTTGGTTTTCGTGTTGAAATTACATTAAAATAGTGTGTTTGGACACTAAAATAGTATTAGTGGTTGTAGATGCCTCTAGAAAGAATCCTTGATGGGCTAAATAGTTTAGTTACCAGTTAAAGCTTAATTTGATAACCCAAAGTATTAAAGGTCCAGTTTCAGATGCGTATGATTGTGAATAAAATCAGAGACCCTTTTTAAAGTGATTACGTTGCAGTATTTACCTTCTGCTCAATGCTGAGGTGGCTCAAAGAAAAAGGATAGAAGTCTTTTTTAATAATTATAGATTATTATAAATATAGATTATAGAAGAAAAATGAGTTTGAGTTGGAAATGGTATTAGGACTTCAAAGAAGCTGTCGTAGTGGATAAATTGTTACCGGGCTTTTTCCTTAGCTCGCGGCAACCAAGATTGCCTCAGCATCAGCGGCTACCAAGATTGCCTCAGCATCGCTACTCTTGTGAACGGTTCATCGTTATCGATGTTTGGAGATTAGAATTTGTAGTGAAGTCATTTATCTTTCTTGTCTTTGGCAACGTTTTGCATCTATTTTGACTTTTTTATTTTTCTGCTACTAAATTCTCTCTATGTAAACTCTAAAAAAAGAAACGAATATTCGCTAATAAATCTTCAGATGTCTGCCAAAAAAACTACAAAAAGCGATATAGTCTGAAGTAGTTCCTCTATGGATAAATGTGGAAGAAAAAAAAGAGATTATGCAAGCCAGGCTACATAAACTCAGAGGATCAGACCTTTTATTGAAAAATTACTTTTATTTTAAATTTACTTAATACGAAAACAAACTCATGTGTTCACAGCTTGCAGTACTTGTTGAACCAGACAGCAGTGTTGAGAAAGCTTTCATAATCCGTCTGCGGTCTGCATAACAAACAATCACAAGATGCAAATCATGCTTTCAAAACTCAAAACTTTCTCTCAGAGATGCCTTCTTTATTTACGATGAACAATTAGAAAAATGGCAGCTTTTTTTTTTACCTGTCTAGGGGATGATTGTCATTGGGAAAGACAAGAACTTTAACCTCAACTCCTTTCTCTTTTAACGCCCTCATGTACTAATACAAATCAAAGAATATTTGAATTAAACAATATTACCAATGAGTTTGGATTGCAAACTTAAAAACGTTGCAAAGAGTGATCTTACTTGAAGTCCATTTGAAATGGGAACACGAAGATCCATAGCTCCCAAGATAAACAAAGTTGGTGTTTTCACCTACAGAAAGTGAAAAATACAAAAGAAGAATCATTAAATGTCTTCAAACTCATAGGAAGTGGGTGTGTTTCTGACCTTTGAGATGTGTGAAATAGGAGACACTTGATGAAACCGAGACATATCTTCAGGTGAGGGGGCTTCTGTATAGTGTTTCTTGTCACCATAGGCATGAAAGAAACCCCAGTCAGGTGTATCTGTAATCCCAACCAATGACGCAATGTTACATACAGGATTCCTCGCAGCTGCTGCCACAAATTTATCTGGCGCCTATAGCAAAACTTTTGGTATAAGTTTGATGACGATTTATATTCCAGTGCCATCACTTCAGAGGTGAGTGAGATGCATTACCTGGCCAATCAAGTGTGTGGCCAGAAACCCACCATGAGAGCCACCTAGCACGGTTATTCTAGACGGGTCTGCAAGTCCCATTTCAATGGCATGGTCTACAGCAGAGAGCACATCGTTCACATCCTGTATCAGGTAAGCTAACAGATTGAGAAGAAGATTGCAAGTCAGGAGAAGGAATGACACTAGAGACGCGTATATAATAAAACACCTGTGATCCAACGTTTCCAGATAGAGACTGCAAAGCTTCTTTCCCAAATCCCAACGAGCCCCTTTAGTTCAAATAGCTTGAGTTAAAAACTCCATAAAGGTTCTTGATGAAGCAGTGGAAAATGGAGCTTTATGTGAACCTGTAATTAACATTCAGGAGGCTGTATCCGATTGAGGAGAGATAGGCCAAAGTCTTGGAGAAGCTGCATGTTGCAACTGAATGAGGGCCTCCATGGATAACAACAACTAATGGATCACATTTCCCATTCTCCTTAGGCTTTGAAGACGATACATATATAGCTTCAATAGGCTTTTTGGCGCCTGCCAGGTGGAGATCATTGGGAAACAAAATCAGAATTGATCATCTTTTTGTAAAGCAAGATAAGTGTTGAAGTACCTTCGGTAAGACATTCAGAGACATTACTGACTGGAACTTTTAGAATTTTAAATTGAAGAGATGAAAGTCCTAACATGACCTGCCGCAGTAGATAATGAATACAGGAAAGTTTAAGATCATTTGTATTAAGATGATTTGGCAAATACCTTGTCAGAGCATTTAAATATTGGTTTTTGGATATTTGACCACTGCCATGAAGGCTTCCCAGCTGGATCAAGAACTTTCTTTCCATACTTAATTTCAGGAACACTCACTGGACTGCTAGACACTACTCAGAAAAAAAGAATGGTTCTTCAAGCCTGGTGTGTGTTTAAGTTCAATGTGTTATGGTCACAGTTAGCAACTGAGATAAGAGCTTGCTCAAAGATTTTACCGGCAACTATATCGTCACCATTTAGCGCAAGAATGCTCCACGAATAATCTAAATCATTAGGGCTGACTCTGGACAGTTCACCACTATAATTCCCCAAGATTAAATATTTAATCATCAGTACAGCGCAGCAGAAGAAGATGAATAGTATTGTATTCATCAGTTACCTAAGTAAATTTAGGTTGAGTATTACTCTAAAACTGCGCCAGTAGGAAGACAACATAATAGTATGTCCATCCGACAGCCACGGATCACTCAGAAGGTCGGTGCCATAGAGCCCAGGGAAAGAACCATCGTCAGGACAGTTCACAACTTGAACCTGCAATTAAAAGATATATTATTAGTATGAGATTTTTAGTTTGATTACCATTCTGACGACATGTACTTTTTTTTGTGTAGAGAGATGTGTAAGTTTCTAAGAAACAAAAAGAAGAAAGTTTGAAGGAAGCGAGACACAAAGTCCTTATACTCTTACCACATCAACAATATCTATTGACTCAGTAAGTTTCCCATCACTTGGCCATTTAATCTTGTGAAGTGACTCGGCTACCCAATGGGCCCCGATATCAGCAGCTGTCTTTGCGGATAAAAACACAAGAAACTTTCCATCTTTGCTGTAAAGAGAAGAAAAAAAAAGGAACATTGCATATCAACACTGAGATGGCTCGGTTATAAACAGAGTAAGAAGGAGGAGAACACATGCTTTTAGTAAACACATAGTTTCAAAAGACGAGGAAAGAGTTTCATAAAGATGTAAACCTGAACCGTGGGGAATAACCGCTGCTTATGCTCTTAGTCAAATTATGAAGAGGGAATGCTTCGTTAGCATCATCTCTGGAACACAAGTAAAAGACAAACTGTTATGAATAATGAAGTTGTCTTCTTGTGAGTTATAGAAGCAAAACACTCACTTTGGTTCTTTGAGTCTAACTGCGTATATGGCACATGGTCTGTTGGAGCAGTACTTAATACCAAGCTTTCTTTTACCTCCTAACCATCCGACAAAAACTAAATACTGAGCTGAATCTTTACTGTTTGGACTCCAAACAACCTGTCCAACACTTATCGATCTTGGAACTCCTTTGATATGCTCAACCTCTCCACTGTTAACAGAAAAAAGATAGATAATAATAAAAGAAATGTAAAGAACAATCAGTAAAAGAGTTCTTTTCTTGTGGAGAGATTGATGAAACCTTTCAACATTGATAACAAATAGGGCAGGCTGCTTTTTTCCGGCATATGCTTCTCCCCATTCCTCTTCCCAATCTCCTTGACCTTCCCAGCTACCAATATCCATTCTGTCCAAAGAATTATTTTTCTTGTAACAACCTAGATGGTCAAATGTAGGCTTGGTACGAGATGGTTCCTCAGCGACATAAGCAACCAGAGTCTCATCTGAGTTCCAAGATATCCCTTCAAACCTGCATCAATTCACACACACACAAGCCCTGCTGAATTGTCCTACATCTCTCCAAGAACAACATGTCTTTTAAAACAAAGTGTGGTAGTACCATCCGTCAACGTATACAGAGCCATGAACTTTCTGTGGAATATGAAACTCCTTCTCTAGCTGAGACGAACTCCATATCTCAAACTTTGTAGGAGATTCCTTCTCTGGAGGATTACGGATCACAAGGAGCTTCAGACCAGACGGAGACGGGACAAAAGCTGATGCGCCAGTCATGTCGGTGGGAAACGGCGCCCAGTGAAAGTTTACAGGTTGGTTGCTTTCTTTTGAGATATGACCAGATAACATAAACTTCCTCCTTTTATTAGCCAAAAGGTTTGCTTGACTCATGGCAACCATTGCTTGGGGACCTGCATTATAAAAACATTTTGCAGATCTTTAGATAAAAGACTTTTTATTACAAGTCCAAAGCTCCCAAAGTTGTAATTAATTACCAGAACAAGAGTTGAAAATCCAAGCTTTGTCAATGCTGGGAATACTCATGAAGTCTTTAAGTAACTTTGACTGTGTGGCATACTCTTCCTCAGAAGAATCCATCTGTGGCTCCAAGCTTTGAAACTGCAACAAGTCAAACCCATATAATCTCTAATGGTTGCAAAAGAAAGACATTCCAGTAATAACACCATTTGCTTCAAATCCGTTTTGGATCCAAGTATGAAACTGAAAACAATCAAATAGAATAAACCCAACACAGCAACACAAACGCAAAAAGACAGGACTGAGGGAGAAATAGAAAAAAGAAAGAAGAGGAAGAGCGTACCAAGATGGCGGAAGCGGAAGTCAAATCCCAAATTGGCGGAGCAAGTAATTGGGTGAGACGTGAGAGTAAATAAACAACAAACAAATTACAAATCTTTCGAGTCGTCACGTCGATTCAATTTTCCCAGACTTTCCTAATCTAGAGATATCAGAGCTCCCCCACATAGCCATACAATTTATATAATAGTATTATAACGAATCATAATAATACATTTGCCAGTAAAGTGTCTGATGGATTTGTCAGAATATATTTTTTGAGATACTGCTTGTCTTTCTCATTTATTTTAATTTTTAAATATTCTAGCGACGGGAATGATTTTTATATATTTTCAACCTGCCGGAGTTTATCGGTTATGGTGCAGTGGCAACAATCATTACTCCCAGGCGCTAGCTTCAGCTAAGACATTTTTTTTGGTTTTCTATAGATTTTAACTAAAAAAAAAAGTTTTTGCACAAAAAAAAAAACTAAAAGAATTTTTTTTTCTTTTTTTTTTTTGAAAAATGCTAAGAAAAAATTAAGAACGGTTTCTTAAATAAAAGACATAAGAACTGTCTTTTAGCTAAAAATTATAAAAAAAAATAAAAAAATCTCAAATTATGAGTTAAAAACTCTGACTAAAAAACCATAATTAATAATGCCCTAAATCTCTCACAAATATTACAATAATTTTGTTTATATAATTTAGAGAATTTGCTGCATATATACAAGAATTGTAGCTAAATTTTCAACATAGGGTTCCATATGCATATTCTACATTTTTCAATGATACCGTAATAGCCCTATAATTGAACTCAACGCCTAACTTATAGCCTACTAGTCACGATCCTAAGTATAGCATATCTATGTGTTGATACGTTACGGACCCAAGGAATCACCATATATGTGTTTATGGCTTCAAATGGTGACCATTGTCCCGTTCTGCCTCATAGTTAACAGTAACAAAATTTTTTATATATACTATGGATCCGAATGTTTGACCGCCCCGCACCGCACTTAACAGTAACAAAAATCTATGCATATATCATATATTTATATGTGTTTATAACTGTTAAAACCGCACCGCAGTTATACCGTTTGTCCCGCAACGCTCAATCCGCTGTTACCATTCGGAGCCTATATATCTATACATTTTTATAACTGTTAAAACCGCACCGCAGTTGAACCGCTTGTCCCGCACCGCTCAAACCGCAGTCACCATTCAGAGCCTATATATATTGTCTCTCTCTTATCTACCTAGAAAC
The DNA here is from genome assembly GCF_000309985.2 of Brassica rapa. Classification (NCBI taxonomy): domain Eukaryota; kingdom Viridiplantae; phylum Streptophyta; class Magnoliopsida; order Brassicales; family Brassicaceae; genus Brassica; species Brassica rapa. The sequence continues at coordinate 12,376,727 of NC_024795.2, forward strand.
TCATCTCTTTTTTGTTGGAACTATTTTTTTATAAACTTAATGGGCTGAGTAAAAAATTGAATAAGTATAAATATAATTTTTATAAGACTAAAGAGCTGTGTAAAAAAACTTTTATTGTAAAGAAATATGTGTATTTTTTAAAAAATAGTGTTAAATTTATTCAAAAAAAATATTTGTACAATATATGTAATTTTAACCAAATGTTATGCAGAAAATAGATTTGAGACCTGACACAACTCCTATATTATCGAAATGAAAACCATGTTTTCATGGCGTTTTCGTATCAACTTATTTCGAACTATTTTATCAATGCCTTTGATCAGTATTGCAGGAGGGTGTGAGTCTTCTCCATGCTTTCTCCCATTTCTCTCTTTCCATATAGTAGACAGTGTTGCTTGAAACACATACCGGAGCAGGAAAAGTTGAGTCGTATCCTTTGTATGGTCTGTTAGTAGTCGGATTACATCTTCCCATTTGTTGGTGTATGTGAAGACAGTAACTTCAGAGTGAGGTTTTTCCAGACTTCTTCCGAGTATGGACATTTGTAGAAGAGGTGGTCTCGGGTTGCAAGTGGCTCGGAACAGAGTGAGCACATGGTTGACGCAGCCGTGTTCCAATGTGAGATTCTGTCCCATGTGCATAGCCTGTTCTGAGTATCTTGGCGTATTGAACGGGAACCAGACCCCTGCAAACCAATCGACTTTGGCACTGATTGGTCTAGTTAAATTCCAAATCATATTTGAATTAAAATATGGGTATTTGATGAAAAGGATAAATCTTACAGAATTTATGCTCAAATAATTATGGAAGGTTTCTTATATTATTTTAGAGAAATGTAAAGATTGCGTCCAAATAGTTGTAGCATATTTCCTATAATATTTTTGGATAAATGTAAAGTTGCGTCCAAATAATAATAGAATACTTCTCAACTAATTATGTAATATTTCTCTTGGTGATCAAGTAACTCATACTCATATAAATAGACACATAATCTCTTCATTCTAGACACACAGAAAAAGCATACGCTAAATACCAGTTGGAAACTAGTTCCAGAGAAAACCCTAGTCGTCTTAAATAAGTCTTGAGAGTACAACGTAGTAGTTAGTTCGCAGATTTTGTTTTGGGTGCAGCTAAACAGTCTCATTGTGGTTGTATCATGGGATCATCCAAACCGTCTCACATCACGGGAGATTTATTGAGCTAAAGAAATAGATTAAATCTCGACTCCACGAATTCGTCTATTTCTTTAATGGTTTCTTAAACGTTTTCCTACATCTATATTATCGTTTATTCGATTTTTGTTTCGGAATTTTCAATCAGGATTTTCGCGGTCCTAACATTCTTAACTCAATAAATATGTTTTTTGCTTATCGCTTAACTCAGATTGAAATATTGCGAAAAAGAAATTTCTAAGAAAAACGATTTTATAAACGTTTTTGAAAGCGATCTGAAACGATTTGCGAACACTCTTTAACTATTTTACAAAAAAAAGGCTTTGATCTATAAGATGAATCATATAAGAAAATGATTTACGCGACAGTCTGTGGCAGGTTCACGATCTCGTTTTTCTAATTATAAAAACAATGTAATCAATTGAAAGTTTAAGAACACCTTTAAGGCGGATTCTGGGATAGACTATTAAATGTTTAAGAACGCTTTACGCGATTCTGGGAACGTATAGCAACTTAAGAGTTTCAAATTTAATCGCTTGATTAATGATGTCACTGACCTTAAGTAAATAACTGAGCTACAAAATTTAAGCTCGTAAGATAAATTTTGTAAAATATGAATAAATCATAGAAGATTGAGTTCACAAGATTTTTGGATAAATTGATATCTAAAAATTGTGTCCACATAGATAAATCCCTAATTGGGAATGGTCATCCATTTGGTTCATCTTCATGTGAAGATTTGTCTATATGTAATAAAACTAGTATACAAGTCTATAGTCAGTTGAATACTTTCATGGAACATAAAGTTTCCTTATAGACAAATCAAGGTTCAGAACACACGCTCAAAGAATTTTGCAGTGACACAATTTCTTTTGATGAATTATATGTTCATCATATAATAGTCAAAGAGTTGTGATTCTACATGCGTGAGAGAACAACTGCTTGTACATCAACTAATTTGATATACTAGGTTTATAGGTAAATTGGAAATTTTCCAATAAAATCGATCTTTCACAAGCAAAGGTTATGAGTCATATGAATTGACTTTCAAGTAAGTCAAATATGCAAATTACAAAGCATATGAAATTCAAAACTGTGAACTTATTGTGAAAGTGATTGAGCAAAAGAACTATGAAAGCCTAATGTTCATATGAAATTATAAATTAGCTTTAGAAAGCAACATGCTTAAAAGAAGTTCAATGGACAACTTCAAAAGTTGACACACATCGTAGCAAGGTTGGCGAATGTTGTAGCAATATTGCTTTACGTAGAGACAATATAAAATCTCAAACCAATTTGGTAAAAAACTAACACATGAAGTGTAGTTTTGAGTCAACATTTCATAACATAATGGAATAAACGGGCTAGTCCCCAAAAATGCCCGTCAAGCAAGGGCAGTTGGCGGGGAAGCAAGAAGAAATATCAGGTTGGCTCTCAAAACTGAGAAATTGGATCTCACGTCGGTAGCTATCCATAGATCACTGGCGATCTTAATCTTTCTCAGCATATTCGACCACTGATCGGAAAATAGGCACTGTATGTGGTAACATAAACGAGATTAAATGTGTTAAAATTAATATTATTCCTCGTAATATTTGATCCTTGTTCAGTTGAATCCAGTGTAGTGGAGGAACAAGAGTTATAAACTCTAATACGGATGAACGCAAGCATACATGATTTTGAGTTATCTCAGGACATGTGGGAGAGGGGCGTCGCGTACCACATATAATAAATGCAAAAGGATACACTTAGATAACATACAAGCATACAAAATACCGAAAAGTGAGGGAATGCTTATGATTTTTTTTTAAAAATAGCTCCCAAAAAGGTCAAAATTAGACCTAAAAAGTGTAATCTCAAAAGTTTCAGCTGGCGACCTTATGGATATGTACCAAAGGTTCAATATGAGATTAAATTTTAAAATCATCGAAGGGAATGAGTTTATTGCCTATTACTAAGAAGATGTTTGATGGAAACTCCACCAACGCGATTGGAGATCCCAAAAGGTTGGTTCAAAAGGACAACTAAATCAAACATAATCTGATAAAAGTATTGAAACTTACCCATATCCCAGATGATAATCAGTGCTCCTGTAAATTTAAGGTTAAGCATTGGATTTTAAAGAGATAGGACCATGGCCTTCATATATATGTATATAAAGTATTACAGGGTAAACCGGGCGCTTGTGGTCTGGTGGTAAAGGGTTCACGACTGTGAGTTCCGCCACCTAGGTTTGATTTCTGGCCACCATCGAATAAAAATGGGGTAAAAGGCGGCTCCCCTGGATGCCTTCGGCGGGCTCCCTGGATCAGATCCGGTAGACGCCATTAGGCGCTAGTCAGGTCTCTTTCGAGGACATCCGGATATTAGGGTCATAAAAAAAGTATTACATGGTAATTTATTGTATATATGATAGGTGCACATGGCAATCACCTACTGAGTGTGAAATGAGGCCATTTTTAGGAGGATGAAGTTTAGGCTATATTCTCCAAATTCACTAATGACTACCAGGCAAGTTCATGGCCAAAATGAACACAACACGAAACTTAACTCTACGAGAAAACTCAGCTGTGTTGTATCTGTTGACTCGGTTTACACAAAACTTCGGGTGGTTCAAGATATCATGTACACCTGCTGAAATGTAGATCCAACAGGTATTAACAATGAGTGGTTCAAGGCTTGAATATGCTACTACCTCATATACAATTAGTTAGTGTGTGGTATGAGCAGGATGTCACTTCTTAGAGATTTTCTGGATTGCCTTGGAATGGACCATAAGAAAATCTGGTAGGAAATGCCCCTTTGCTAAGTATAGGAGAGACTATGATCTTTCAAGTCGTTTTGGCACATAGCCGAGTGTGATCTTGTGATGTTGGTGGATTTGCGATCTCGGATTCGCATTAAAATTATAGTATGACATCTGTCTTATGGGTCAAGGCCTTAGCGGCGCATGGCCTTATGGGCGTGTAGCCGCATAATTATTTGATCTAGAGGGCGTGCTGATAGATTTGTCGATATGCTGTCATGAACACACTCTCTTCATGTTTATGAGCAGGAGGCCTTGGCTTGAGCTAGTACATAATTTGTGGTATGCTATTGTGGGCATAGAGTTTTATCTTATTGGTGATGATCATGTAGATCTGTCCGAGTTAGTAGGAGAACCTTGTCTTCCTATCAAGTGAGAAGGAATACCTAATCCGGAGGCAGGGGAAAGACTTGTAAAATGGAATGCCCCTAGCAGATATATTCCAGCCTTCATTTAATATCATATGCCTTTTTGAAGATTTTTCTTTATTCTTTATAGGGTGTTACCATTTTTCGATGGATCCTGATTTCTGCGTAAGAGGAAATTTAAATTAACTCTCGATATATGATGTTTGAAATAGGCCTATACCACATCCCAACAATCAACTCGCACCACCACCGCCAGGAAACTCTTCCTCTGAACGTCTGCTCATCGTCCTCGAAGCTGCAAGGAAAAAAGGATCCCATCGACATTCTGTAACAGAACATACTTCATCCCTATGTCTGTTTTCCTTGCTGGAAAAGCACTTTCTCCACATCGTTTGGACTGAGATACCTCTACTGATGTGAATCTACAGACTTACCACAGTAAGACATGAGGACATGAGCCCAAATTCATCCTGGTATGTGGAGCCATACACCCCATAAGAACCGCAAAACCACTGCTACACTACTGTTGCCACGAAATCTGACACTAAGAAGCACAAGAAACCAGATGAACACACCACATAAAATGGGGCTCATGCAGAGAAAAAAAAAATTTAATAAAGAAGATGAGCTCTCTCACAGCATCGCGGGAGAGTCGATGCCTGAAAGACAGCAGAAAAAGACAGTGCTTCTTGTACAAGAGAGAAGAAAGAGTTTTTGAAATTAAAAGAGTAATGTACATAAAAGGATACCCTTCCAAATATTAAATCACATCGATCAGTGGGATATTATTTCAAAATTTAACTTTGGGTTGCACTTATACTGAGTAACAAACTTTCAACGGTATGAAATTATTATTAAATGATTAGTCTGATAATTTGTCTCACGCAACCACATGTGTATATACTCCTGATCCTAAGGGCCAGTCAATGGTGGGAGGCTCAAAGCGACTTAGACGTCTATTAAACCAAAGACTACATGAAGAACCATCTAAAACGCAAACACATGTTATGAGAAAGAAGATGAAGACTGGTCTTGTAATCATAAACTGTATAATCCTGGCCATTGGAAACTGCGGAGGCCCTCTAATCACGCGTCTCTACTTCAGAAACGGTGGCAAACGGATCTGGTTCTCAAGCTTCCTCCAAACCGCAGGCTGTCCCATCATCCTCTTCCCTCTTCTCTTCTCCTTCCGCCTCCGCCGTAAAGAAGCAACAACGACTCCATTTTTTCTCATAAAACCTCCTCTGTTCTTGGCTTCTATTGTGATTGGTCTGCTCACTGGCGTTGACAATTACCTCTACGCTTACGGGTTAGCTTACCTCCCAGTTTCCACTTCTTCTCTGGTCATCTCCTCTCAACTAGCCTTCACTGCTTTCTTCGCCTTTTTCATGGTGAAGCAAAAGTTCACGCCCTTTATTATAAACGCCGTCGTTTTGCTTACTCTGGGTGCCGGAATCCTAGCCCTTCACACCGACGGTGACAAGCTTGCCAAAGAGACACACAAGGAGTATATCGTTGGGTTCCTCATGACCCTTGCTGCGGCTATTCTCTACGCGTTTGTATTGCCGCTTGTGGAGCTCACTTACAAGAAAGCTCGTAAACGAATCAGCTACACGCTTGTGCTCGAGATGCAGATGGTCTTGTGCTTTGTGGCCACTTGCTTCTGCCTCGTTGGGATGCTGGCTGATGGCGATTTCAAGGAGTTAGCAAGAGAAGCAAGAGATTTTAAGCTTGGAAGGTCTACGTATTACTATGTGGTGGTTGTGTTCACGGCCATCATCTGGCAAGGCTTTTTCTTGGGATCTATTGGGATGATCTTCTGTGCATCGTCTCTGGTCTCTGGAATTCTTATCTGTGCTCTGCTTCCGTTGACAGAGGTCTTGGCCGTCTTTTTCTTCCGGGAGAAGTTTCAGGCGGAGAAAGGTCTCTCTTTGTTTCTCTCCCTTTGGGGATTCGTCTCTTATTTCTACGGACAGATTAAATCCGAGAACAAGACTGAGACTCAGGATCAGGAGGCACAACTCTCTCAGCTTCCGGGCATTGATTCTGTAGCTTAAAAGCACCTAACTTGTTACACTTTTTAAGTTTTTTACTTTTATTAATGATGTGTTCTCATTTGTCTAATGTTTCTGTGTAAAACACATACCTGTAACATCTATGGTTTGGGGAATTCATTTTCAAGTTTTGGTCACAAAAATAGACTATAAGGAATAAAATAATCAAAATGTTTCATTTAATAGATAAATGACACAAATACCCTAGATATAAAAAAAAATTTATAGTTTTAGATCATATGTTTTTAAATTCGAATTTTTTTTAAAAAAAATTTAAATTTTTTTTTTTCGAAATCGTTTTTTTATTTTTTTTCAAATTTTCTTTTTGTAATTCAAAAATACTTTTTGAAACTATTTTTAAAATTTTATTTTCAAATTTTTAATATTTATTTTCTATTTTATAAAATTTTAAATCTCAACTTCAAATTCTCACTCCTTAACTTTAACCCTAAGGTTTGGATTAGTTAATCCTAAGGGTATAAATGTATATTTACATTTTTAATAAAACATTTTGGTCATTTTGATTCTTAGAGTCTATATTTGTGATATAAATTTTTTTAGTGCTATTCTAGAGTATTTCTCTAAATGAAAACAATACTACAATTAGAAAAAGGATATTTGAGCTTTTCATTTTAGATACAGGGGCTTTCAAGATGATTTTTCACTGGGCAGTTCTTTCAAATAGTTTTTTAAGTTTTTTTTATCAAAGTAGCCTTAAAAAAAACTAAAATTGCTCATTTTATTTTTATTTTATTTTTTATATTTATGCTTTACTTTTAAAAATTTGAAATTATACTCTCAAACTATGCTCATTAACTATAAACTCTAAATCTGGGTGTAAACTTATATTTAACATTTAATAAAACAGTTTTTTAGTTATTAAAGTTATTTTTGTGAAAATAAATAAAAATGGCTATCATAAAAAAAATTATTTAAATGGGCCATGTTTGTTAAAAGTGTTGTGCTTGGGCCTGGTTACGAAAGACCACGTATCCAAACAAGCCTCTAGATATCTATAACCATCTTTCTTTCCCCGCCATGGATAACATTGAGTTCGAGCTTCGTCTCGTAGCCGAACGAATCCACGCTGAAAGCTTTTGATCAAAGTTGAAGCTTTTCTGATGTATTCTGTATTTCTGTGAGTACCCAATTGGAGAGTAACTTGTGTCAGAAATGGCGATGAATTCAATTCGCCATCTTTATCCAGCAGCCACTACTGCGGTCGATTCGTTGGGAAGCTCCTTCTGTAAGCTCCACGGAGCCACTTCCCTCCGATTCTTAAGGTACAGTCCATCAATTTCACTCGGTGATGTCAGGAGATTCGGTTTCTGTTCTACAAGGAAGGTTAAACTATGTAGAGGTAGCGGTAGGGATGAGAATTGGAACAGGACCCAGAAGCAGAATCAGTTAAAACCTGTGCTGAATCATCGGAAAGGAGAGACATTTTCTGATTTAGGGGTAACGAGTGGTGAGAATGGTGATGGTGGAAGTAGTACAATGGAGAGGATTGTGGAGAAATTGAAAAAGTTTGGATTTGTTGACGATGATCAGTTTCAAGATGAAGAGATTGAACACGAGAGGAGGTTTGTGGAGGAGGAAGAAGGGAATGTGAGGAATAGGAGAGGTGGATTCTCGGAGGAGTCACCGTTTGGTGCTTATGGAGGTGATGGAGAAGTTAAGTTTCCTTGGGAAAAAGTAAGTTCTAAGGAGAAGGAGAAGGAGAAGGAGGAGCTAGTAAACGGAGTGTGGACAGCTAAGAAGGAGAGTAGATACTCTCTTGCGGAGATGACTCTTCCGCAAGCAGAGCTGAATCGGTTGAGGAATCTGATGTTTAGAACCAAGAGCAAGATGAGAGTTAAGGGTGCTGGTGTCACTCAGGCTGTGGTTGATGCCATTCAGGAGAAGTGGAAGAGCTCAGAGATTGTAAGGCTCAAGATCGAAGGTACAAATGCGCTCAACATGAGACGGATGCATGAACTTTTGGAGGTATTTAGTCTGCATTCTACTCTTTAGATGTGTTTGCAAAGTCTTGATGTCTTTTCTTCTTCACTGTGGCAGAGAAAAACTGGTGGTTTGGTGATTTGGAGGTCAGGGACTTCCATCGCCTTGTACAAATACAAAAACGACACTTACAGGGATGCATCAGTGCCAATGAACAAGCAAATATACCGAAGAGCAGGGACGTCGCCCTCTTCCTTACCTACGAGTAGAGTGGATCATAGTGTTGAACAAGTGCATCATCCTCAGATAGAGAAGGAGGCAACAAATGTGGGAAATGAAGACAGGACATCTCATCAAGAAGTAGAATACGAAGATGAAATAAACGAATTGTTAGAGGGTCTTGGTCAGCGGTACACGGACTGGCAGGGAGGTTATCCATTACCTGTTGATGCTGATATGCTTCCAGGGATCGTACCTGGTTACGAACCTCCTTTCAGGGTTCTTCCTTATGGAGTGAGATCAACTCTGGGGCAAAAGGAGGCAACCTCTTTAAGGAGACTTGGCAAAGTTCTTCCTCCACACTTTGCTTTAGGTATTTGATTTTCCTTTTTAACTCTTTTTTTTGTAGTTCATGATAAGGTCTTTGAAGAGTGAGATTTTCTTTGGATCTATAGGTCGAAGTAGACAGCTGCAAGGGCTGGCAACAGCCATGGTTAAGTTATGGGAGAAGAGTTTGATTGCTAAGGTTGCCCTTAAACGTGGTGTACAATTGACTACCAGTGAGAGAATGGCTGAGGACATCAAGGTAATAAGGTTTCACAGCTGAGTAACATGCATCTATAGAAAATGCAGAATGTTTGATATCGTGATTCGTGGTGACTGCAGAGATTGACGGGAGGTATGCTGCTCTCTAGGAACAAAGACTTTCTTGTTTTTTACAGAGGGAAGAGTTTTTTGTCACCAGAAGTAGCAGAAGCATTGGTGGAGAAGGAGAGACTTGCAAGGACTTTCCAAGACGAAGAGGAACAGGCACGTCTAAGAGCGTCATCGGGTCTGGTTGTCCCACGTGTTAAGGCTAATCAAAACCACCTTGTTTCTACCGGTACTCTTGGAGAAACTCTTGATGCAGCTAGTAAGTGGGGAAGGAATCTGGACGACGATGATCACGTGGAAGAAGTGAAACAAGAGGCTGAGAAACTGAGGTCTGCAAATCTTGTCAGGAAGTTGGAAAGAAAACTTGCTTTTGTGAGTTCCTGCTGCCTTGAGCCTTTACTTCCTTCCTGTCAAGTTATAATTCGCATTTTGTCTTAAAAGATTGCTTCTTGAACTAGTTTGTTAACCTCTTATAGGCTGAGAAAAGGTTGATGAAAGCTGAACGGGCATTAGCTAAGGTAGAGGAATCTCTGAAGCCATCAGAACACAGAACAGACACTGAGGGCATAACTGAGGAAGAGAGATTTATGTTCCAGAAGCTCGGATTAAGGATGAAAGCTTTCTTACTTCTTGGTAAAATTTATTGTACCAATCTGTAGGCTGATGACTTATGTCTTCTCTGGGATGTGGCCTCGTCTGAGAAACTTGAATTTGATTGCTTCAGGTCGAAGAGGCGTGTTTGATGGTACTGTGGAGAACATGCACTTGCACTGGAAATACAGGGAGCTAGTAAAAATTCTTGTGAAGGCTAAAACTTTTGAGGGTGCGCAGAAAGTGGCATTGGCCCTTGAAGCCGAGAGTGGAGGAATCCTGGTTTCTGTTGACAAGGTTTCCAAAGGCTATGCCATTATCGTGTATAGAGGAAAAGACTATAAGCGTCCTTCCGAGTTAAGGCCTAAGAACCTCTTGACAAAGAGGAAAGCTTTGGCTCGTTCTGTTGAGCTCCAAAGACGCCAGGTTCCTGATATAAAACATTTGCCATTAATTTTCTTATCAAGCGATTAATGGGTAACACTTAGTTTGGTTTCTTATCATCCAACAGGCCATTATAAAACATATTGCGGTAGTACAGGCGAGAACAGAGGAGTTGAGAGCTGAAATCGTATGGATCTACATTTGCTGACTCAATGAAAACGTTTTTTTTTTCTTTTTGGTTCTGCAATGAACTAACATGAGACTCTGAATCTATTCTGGCAGGAACAAGTGGAACTTGTAAAAGACAAGGGATCTCAAGTGTTATACAATAAGCTTGACATGGCTTATTCTTCTAGCGACGAGGAGACCGAAGAGACAGATGTACGATGTGCTTACCTTATACTTGTCTTGAATTTCACCACTATGACACATTCTGTGGTGCTCTTCGATTGTTGTAGGGAGAAGGAGATGACATCTATTTAGATACATACGATGAGGATGGTGAAGAAGGTGGGGTTCAGGCCAAGGGTTCACTATCTGATGTTGAATTTGATTCAGAAGATGAAGACTGGGATTCAGATGAATCAGAAACTGAGTTTGATGATGATTCTGCATCCTCCGCTACACCATTTGATGCTGAGCCGACATCCTCCACAACACCAGAAGCAACCTTTGTAGATCAACAGAAAGAGGAACGTCATCTGCAATCATAAGAACCACGAGCTAGTATGCACTGTGTTGTGAGTTGATGCAGGAGATAAGTTTTGACATTATCTATCTTCTGTGTACTCTCTGTTGATCAATGCAGTGAGAGGTATACTAAAAGTGTATCACATGCAAAGATTGTAAGCTTTTAGGAGCTTTGTAGATTTATATTATTTGGAAGATACATGCATATCTAACTCTCCATTGTAGTAAGATAGGTCTCAAACAATTTAGAATCCGCAGCTTAATGCTACTACTATACATGGTTCACCATCAAAACCACATTCTCTTTCTCATCGGAAAGAAAAATACATCTGCCTTGGTTATATGTAAACGTTTCTCTTTTTTCTGTCAAGGGAAGATAATAAGAATACGACCGAGGTTTTTCACCTACGAGCAAGTCTCTGCCCAGCGCCGGCCAGTAAAGCCTTACCAATGACCCCAGTGTGCAGGCCACAAGCCAAGGCGACACCTCCTACAACTACCCATTTCCAGTCCATTCTCAAATTGTCCCGCTGTCTCCTTGCATAGCCCATTGCTCTGCTTCTGTCTTCATCTTCTGTGGATGATTCTGTAGAATCCATGTTCAGTACTGTGGTGATCCTTGCCATTTGAGCGATCCGAGATAGACTAGAGTCTGATTTTCTGGCGGTTTGGTAGGCTCGTAAACCGGAGTTTAGCTTCTTGACTGCTCCCCACATGCCATGACGGACGCCTAACTTTGCTACGTCTTTTGGGATTCCCATGTCTTCGTAATGGACTAGAGATACTTCACAAGCCGATGATTGTCCATCTCCTTTTCTGGATTCAACTGCATTTTTTTTTTGTATTTGTTTTAACATTCAAATTACATGCCAGCTTAAAAATAATCAAAAGGCTTACCTGCTCTGATAACCCAACTTGAGAAATAAAGCTCAACGCGCCTCGGCTTATCACGCTTGGGTAGAGCTGGATAAGGAACTCCCTACAATATCAACAAAAGTGTGATTTGTCTTTCTTTGAACAAAGTTTGACAACACTGAAAATCTAATAAGAGATAAATGGGTTAATGAGGCATGAAATTATACCTTTGTCACACAATAATACTTATTTCCAGACTCCCATATTCTACGACCAATGATATACTCTCGGTCACTACAGAAAAAGGGAAACTGCATGCAAACTAATAAATGAATAAAGACAAGAAACAAATGGGCTTGGAATTGGATTATGAAAGAAGAGTAAAGAATCATTAAGCTGCAGAGACCTTTTTTCGCCAGTGAACAATCATAGTTCCTGTGCGAGTGTCGTCGTCCAAAGTTTTGAAGTTGGCAAGCATGAAATCCCATTTAGGTCGAAACTCATCATCCCAGAAGAAATCCCTAACAATATCTGGACTTGCATCCTCAAAAATGGTTCGACTCCGATAAACAACAGGACCTGTCTAACAAACAACAACACAACCTTTCAGGCTAACAACACGGTCTGATAAAATATTTTTCTCAAGCCAAAAGCCCAAAAAAAACACAGTTTCTAGTAAAATGTCGTAAAAATGCCACGAAGCAGCAAATGAACCACAATGATAATCTTTCAATGAAAAACATCTTCCCTCAGCAAATCCGTAATTTATAACAAAAAAAACTATCTTGAAAGCAGGTAGGTCTGTTAGTTAGGTGTCATTCAAAATTTTCCCGTAAAGATTTCATTTTTCGACAAAAGTTTCTAGAGCCTACTACTCAATTATAAGGCTTGTCACCGTAAGAAAATGGATAGAAAGAAAGCAAGAGTCAGAATTAGGGTTACCTCAGGCTCATGACGCCAAGCCTGGTAGGTCATATTAGGAGTAGTCTTGTCCATCATGGATTGCCATTCCCTGGTCGCATTTCCAACTTCGAGCAGCTGTAGCAAATGCTCTTGATCATTCTCTGTCACAATCTCCTGCTCTCTCACCGTCTCGCTAGCTCTGCAAATCAATGACCCATTTCTCTCAGATCCTAACATCAAAAAAAGATCGAGATACCTCTTTCCTGCTAATATTTGGAAGTAGACGTTACGTTTTTGAACACATAACTCTTAACTCTTTATCAATTCAACTTATTTAATCAAAAAACAGAACAGAGAAACAACACATGTTGTGTAATAAACTGACCTGGAAACTTCATCACTTTGAAGACTCTCCTCTACAGGTGTCTGCTGCGATGAAGCTGAACCACTCGTAGATTTGTTGGCTTTAGTGTCAAGCCGAGAGGGCTGTGAAAGCGAGCCAAAGCCGCCGCGCGCCGAACCCAGGCGGCGCAGTCCAGAGTATGATGTCGACGAATGTCTCTGCAAGAGAGGGCTTCTTCAGGAAATACATTAGATCGGATAACATCTCATCCATGGCGTTTCTTGATTGGAGAATCTTCCTGAGACAAATGATAGTTTCCCCAAGGAAAACCAATATTATTCGAATTTCATGAGAATCGAAGACGACGAAGAAGAAGCAATTTTCTTTTGAGTAATTTATTAAGTTTGGTGATTTTTTATTTGATTAAAATGAAGAAAATTTTGATTGTTTTGGTGTGTCGACAAGACGTTGGCGGGTGACAGAACGATAAGAAACAGCAGTGTGAGAGATGACAAATACACTTCCCACGCGTCAACAATTCTTGTTCGTTACCCGAGAAAGAAATAATATCCTCAGTCAAATCTCAATTATTGACATTGTGAAACACGTTTTGTCAACACGCTGGGCCGGTGCTTAACCCATCTCCTACCCAGCTCCAAAACATTATTTTAGTGTAATCTCTCCAACCCAACACTAAAAATTACATTATTTTAGTGCAACACTATAATCCTACACCAAATTTAGTGTGAAATTATAGTGTTGTGTAACTTTTAGTGTTAGGTTGGAGATGTTTAGTGTAAAAATCACACTAAAATAGTGTTTTGGAGTTGGGTTGGAGATGAAAAAAGTTTTAGTGTTGAAATCACACTAAAATGGTGTAATCTTGACACTATAATATTGTTTTGGGTTGGAGATGCTCTTAGTCAGTAGAAAGCTCGTGTTAAAAAAAAAAATACAAAAAGTCAGTAGAAAGCTCATCAGGTTTTTTTTTTCACGTGAAGAGTACCATTTTATTTCAAAGAAACACACACAATCCGATACAAAAACCGGCAAATGAAAGAGCAATCCCCAGACACAAAAGCCCACATAAAGAAGGCAACTAGAATCCACTCCAGGATAATTTACGGCAACAAACAAACATGCCAACTTAAAACATAACGATTTATCAAGTTAAATAAGCAAATTTAAATCCAAATAGTGACCAATGATCGGGAATTTTCGCTGCTGCCTATAGCCCGCCACGCGACAATATCCACCTCCTACACCCAGTGCACTACGACTTATCGCTGCTGCTTACGCCCGCCAACGATAACGTCCACAGAACCAAAATCCCGCGACTTCATAACCCGACAGGAGGGAACTCTACTCGGTCCACACACCCTTCGGATACGGATGCGACACATTCAGCGCCCACTTACTCCTAGATAGAAGCCCACACAAACTCTCAACCAACACGAAGCCTATCAGGTTTAAAGACCGGTAGGTTTTTTAATAATTTTGGGTCATTAAAACATCTGCAACAATGAATCTCGCATTTTGAGAGTGGATAATCCTCATAATAAAAATTTGAGCGTGGAAAACAAAAATTATCAAATATATATTTAAAATCCTTTTATATATTACATTTTAATCTTAAATCTTCGTAATAATTAATTATAAAAACTAAAATTTTATAAATAGATAATAAATACATATTAAAATACAAAACATAATTTCTAATTCATATATATACTTTAGTTTAACAAAATAACAAATTCTTTAGTTTTATTTAAAAAGTGCGTTAGTTTTTTTTTTTTTTGAACAACGTTTCATTGATAATTATAATGTATATGGCCAATACAAGAAGTTTATTAACCAAGAAAGAAAAACTTAAAAACTTAAAAAATCAGCTCGTCAAAAATATGACGTGATAAAGCATCAGCAGGTAGTCGAGTCATCCAATGTCGAAGATCATGAAGGACGTTACCCAGTTGAGCATGATTCAGAACCACTTGATTCACCACCCGGTCAAGTTCAATACAATCACCTTCAAACCAAATCTTTCTCATACCCCGAATCCACACATGTTGCATCGCAATAATAGGCCCAAAGCTTCTCCTTGCAACGCATTGGATACATTATTTACCCGAGCCATTCCAGCAAGAATGAACGATCCGTGACCATCTCTAATGATCCAACCTAATCCAGCAGTGCCATTCTCATTTCTGAAGCTACAATCAAAATTACATTTTAGCCAACCTGGGGTAGGAGGCAACCATGAGGATGGTTTAGTAGAGGTTTCCATTGTAGATTTCTTTCTAACATACACTGAATTCCATTCAGCATTCGCTTCTGATGCTCGATAAATATCCTCCATAGAGTGAACATTTCTTTGAGCAAAGAGGAACTCATTTCTAGATTTCCAAATATACTACAATACCTAAAACGAAAACTTTGCAATCCTACTTCGAGTGTCAGCATCGTTCATAATATCAAACAAGGCAGAGATATTAAGTTCAAGGTTTTGAGATTGAATATTCAGTACCGGCAAACATGAACATCTCCATGTTGCTTGTGTATGAGGACAGGAAAACAGAACATGACTGATTGTCTCTTCCTCCATACATCATCTCTGCAAACTGGATCAGTATTAATTCCACGAGAGCAAAGCTGAATATAAGTAGGAAGAGCTCCCGAAATAGCTTTCCAAAGAAACTGCTGAATCTTGGAGAGAATTTCTAATTTCCATTTCTGAGCCTTTAGAACCAGAGATCCCTCAGGCGGGATGATAGGATTCTCATCCATAAAATCATGGGTAACTGTCCAGTAACCTGATTTTGCCGTATATTCCAAGTTTGTTGTATTTGGCCAAACATATTGATCTGATAAATTAAACCTCAAATCAACATCTTCATGCTGAAATAATGCATTCAACTTATCCACATTCCATGTTGCTACAGAATGATTTATAATTTCCGAAACTCTCATGTTAGGATGAGAACTAGGATGAGAACAAGGAGATATCAATCTGCGTGGAAGAACACCTAGAAGCCAGAAATCTTCCCAAACCCGTATGTTTCTCCCATCCCCTACTTGCAAGACCAAACCTTTCTTTATAAGGTTTTTGTTTGTACAGGATTCGGTCGATTAGAATGATGAACTTAGAAAATGGGGTGACTAAAGACGTTTTTATTAGGATTAACACAGTGG
Source organism: Brassica rapa (assembly GCF_000309985.2). Lineage (NCBI taxonomy): Eukaryota > Viridiplantae > Streptophyta > Magnoliopsida > Brassicales > Brassicaceae > Brassica > Brassica rapa. The sequence continues at coordinate 12,392,896 of NC_024795.2, forward strand.
GTTACAAGACTGATGAAAGGTAAGGAGACAAGATCAGAGGTTTAAACGACAAGATCAAAGAGATGATTAGGAAACCCTAAATCTAGCCGCTTAGTATGTGATTTGTCCAAAAGTCCTTCTTTCGTTGCCTCCTCCTTCTCTCTTATAGTGCCCTTGTGCGTGGTGCCCTAATCGCGCCTATCCTTTGGGCCTTGTCGCCCAAAGGCCGAGTATGTGGGCCTTGGTACTGTTTCATCCAAGCCGAGTACAGCTGATCGACTTAGCTGGTGGGCTTAAAGTACTCTGGGGTCGAGCCGACGTCTCTAGCCGCTAAGCCGACTAAGCTTGATCGACCTTGTCGGGCTAGGGCCTGTTATGTGATGGGCCTTGTGGAGGGATGTAATCCATCTCCTACAATAAGTCCCCCCCCAGTTCACTTGTGAGCGGCTTGTCGGTCTCAGTGAATTTGTGGGTCAGGTTCGTTCATATAACAGGACCTAATGCCGATGACAGCTCGTTTTACCGGTGTACGGTTTTAGTCGCGCGCCGCGTCTAGTCGCTCCGCGTTACGTCTTCTCACGATGCGTTGTGTTTTACTCGGGAGGTAAACTTCTCGAATTAGGAATCCAGGCGGTCTTTGGATGGTTAACTCTGTCGAGTTGGTTCGGGCTAGAACCGGAGATTAATTTCGGTCCGGTTTCTTAATTGAAAACCGGTTTTGGCGAGAAACCGAACCGTCGCGAGTAGGTTTTTGGGCATTTAGGCGGCCTTTGAAGCCCATTTAGGCCTTTGTAGACCTAATGATGATGCTTCGAAGGATGCGCCTCGTTTTTGCTATAAATAGGCGTCTCTCCTTTGCTTTCGTCATTCTTCTCTGCAAGCTCAGGTATTCCACTTTCTCTCCCTTCTCTCTGCTTTTATTTTCTCTCTCTAGATAAGCCTTCTGTAGCATAGGGTTTTTTGCTAGCGATTTAGCTAGTTTAGTCGTCCCTCCGAGTAGAAGAGATATCGCTTCAGGGAATCGGCTATCGCGCGAGGAAAAAAGGAAAGATATAGCTACCTCGCCAAGCCCGGCTAGGGATGCGGACGGGGGTCCGCTGGAGGATTTCGACATAATCCATCGTGATGCTCTGCGGGATACGGAGAACATGAGCCTTTCCCAGCGCCTTCTGGTCGCTGATGCCCATAGACAGTTTCGCGAAGAAATCGAAGAAAACGCTGAGGGCGAGGGTAGAGAGGCGAGTGGTTCTGAAGCGCCTAGCCTTGTCGTAAGACCTAGGAGACGGGCTCGTCGGAGGGGTGGTATCGACCAGTCAGACCGTCTCCCCGCTCCGAGAAGTGTTCCGTTCTACGAAGTAGACTGCCGTCCTGTGATATTTCACCCTGGTGGGATTTTCGAAGAACTACCTTCGCTGCCTCCCGAAGCGTTACGCGACCCGCGAGTTCAATCGTGGGGAAACGTTTTCAGTTCCTGTTCTTCCGACGAGACTGTGAAGAGATTGCTAAGGGAGAGTGGTGGCGCTGGAGTCACCTTCCTCATTCCGTCAACCGATCAGCGGCCGTGGTCGCCACCGGTTGGCTACCAGTGCGTGTATGAATCTTATTTCAAGGATCAGACGAAGCTCTGGTTCCCAATCCCCAGACTGATCACGTCTTACGCGTTTCGTCGGGATATCGCCATTTCTCAGCTGCTGAACGGGTCGCTGCGCATAGCCGTCATGTTGATGGTTATGGCAGCGGAGATGGATGTTTCGATGAGCGTGAGGGTGTTTGAGGAGCTAACTTTCACGAAGGCGGAGCCTAACGGGATCTTCTCGGTAAAGATGAGAGCGAGTTACAACGTTTTGACTGGTCATCCCAACAAGACGCAGGATTGGCAACGCGCATACTTCTTCATTAAGTCCGACGAGCATGCCTTCGAGGAGCCGCCGGGGGACGATTATCGCGTTTTATGGAATCAGCAACTTGGTAGAAATTTGTCTGTTTACTCGTATTCTGGTCGGTGGTTCTGATGTTCCCTTTTTCTTTTGCAGTTCGTCATCCCAATACAATTGCCTATCCCGAGAAATTCTTCGAAACTGCTCAACTGATCGCGACGCATAGTCATCTCAGGTGGCCGGATCTTAGTCGGGAGTGGATACGTCGGCAACAAGCTAGGATCGCCAGAGGTAAAGTTGCCGTTTACCCTAGAGAGATGCTCTTGAACCTTTTTCGTAGTCTTCGTGTCTGATTTCTCTTTCTTATGTAGTTGATTGGGAATCGAGACTTCCTTGTGTACTCGGTCCCCGCAAATCACGTCTCTCCCTATTTACTCGGAAGCAACAAAAACTCCTTAACCAAGCTAGAAAGATGGAGGGAGTTCCCGACTTAAGTGCCCTGTTGAAAGGGAAGCTTCAAATGCTCTCGACGAAATCGTCTTCCGCCGGTGCCTCAGAAGTCAGGCCCGTTCCCACAGATGGAGATGTGAACTCTGAGCCGCCAGCTCAGAGTTCCCCAAAGAGGAAGGCCAATAAGGCCAAGGCCAAGAACAGGAGTGTCCCTTTGGAAGAGGCACCATCTTCTGCCGATGTCTCTGAAGTCGCGGCTAAGAAGAAGAAGAAAAAGGAGAGCAAGAAAAGGTCTCGTGAGGAGACTTCTGTTGGGGCTATGGAGACCTCAACTGCCGCAGAGAATGATGGTGCGGAAAGAAACGATCCAGCCGATTCTACTCGGGGATCGCCTGAGGAGCGTCCCAAGAAGAAACTGAAGAAGAAGACAGCGGAAGACGATGGGACTTCTGCTCCCGAGATTCCTTCTAGAAGTGGGGAACCGGCTACCGAAGTCGGAGATGGCTCACGGGATGAATCTCCGTCGAGTAAGGGAGCCCCTTCGTCTTCTGCGAGGGAGACCGGTGCGGGAAGTGGAGGTTCACTTCCGCGGAAGGCGGGGGGAGGAATTCGCTTCCCGGATCGCGTAGAATTCCTTTACGACGAGGCGACTCCGTTGGTTCTGAATCCACTTCGGTGTGCTGAACTGACTCGTCAGATTCGTGGCGGGACCAAAGAGTTGCCGCCGGTCGATGACTTATACTTCAAAAAGGAGTACATTGACGCGGCTATGGCGGGCAGACGGGTAAACTCGCTTTCCCCTTATTTCCCTTTCTCTTTCTTAAAAAATTTTTCTAAGTCTTTACTGCTTCACGCAGAGCGACGGGAGCATGAATTATCTCGTGGAGAAGTACGACAGCACTTTGAAGCAGACGATGATCCAGCTGGGTGCCTCGGATAAACTCGCACGGACCAGATTGGGCGTGATCGAGAGGTTACGCGCTGAGAACAAAAAGGCCAGCGACAAAGCGGCCAAAGAGAAAGAGGTCCTCCGAGTTAAGTTCGAGGAGTTGGAAGACAAGCTGAAGTCCGACCGTCTTGCGAAGAAGGACGCTCTCCGCGAGAAAACTCGCTTAGAGCGATTGGTCGCTTCCCTTGAGAAGGAGAAGGCTGAGCTCGAGGGAGAGAGGGACGCTGTCGTCGGAACGCTGGTCAAAGAGAGGCAACGCCTGAGGGATTCAAGGGTTCAGGAGGTTACCCGCGAGAGGATCAAGGTCCAAACGGCTATGGCGGACAAGTCTACTCGCTGTATCGGTAAGATGAAGGGCTATCTGGATCGCCTTATCGCGCGAGAGAAGGCCAAGAACTTATATGGGCAGGCTTCAGGAACCAAAAAGTGCCTTGAGATGATTAAAGATAGCGGGATCGCGATTCCGCCGAGTATGATCAACATCTTCTCGGAGCAGGAGAAGATGTATGAGGCTGAAGTCGCCAATCTTTACCTCGAGCCGTTCTCTGAGGATGACTATGCTCTCTCTCCTCTCAACCTCCCTTCTCGATTTGTGAATGAAGAGCTCATGGGGGTACTTGACCCGTACGGATCAAATGTTGGTCTGATTGGCCACGAATCGGCCTCCCAGTTGATCACTTCCCGCGAGGCGACTGAGGATCCAGTCGATGAGCCGATGGTAGACATTACTTCTGCTTTGTCGGAGCGTATCGTCGTTCCCGAAGGAACTACCATCGAGGAGCGCCCCGACGGGAGCGATCCCGAGGAGACCGGGGATGCGATTCAAACAGACACGGGGGATGTAGCCGCTGAAGATCCGGTCTTGGTTTCTTCATCTGAGGAGCGAGGAGAGGACGAAGTGGGCGAGGAGGAGAACAGGTCATCGCCGGCGCTTGTTGAAGAGATGGTCCCGAACCTGCCAGTTTCAAACCCTCCTGCTCAGGTTGAAGGCCTTGGCGATCAAGTCGTTGAAGAAGAAACGATTGAAGCGCTTGACCCGAGTAGGGACGACCAAGACGTCGTCGTCTGATCTTGTTGTATGTTATATTTAGGATGCTTTCATCGGTGGTCTTGATAGACCTTGTTGTTGTACTTTAAAACTCTTTCTACTTTGTGTTTCTTGTCAGTATTTGCAACCCTTAAGCGATTTCATTTATCTGTTGTGTTTTGAAACATCAGATTTTCATATCCTTAATTTTTGCAAATAGACAAGTGATGAACCGGTAATTGGTTTTACTCGGCTGCCATCATGTTTCGATTTGGAGTTGTCCAAAAGTCGATAACAAAGAATTGAGTATAAGAGTGAAAGGTCCTTCTGTCCGTTTCCTCAGTGACAATTAAGCAATCGGGTAGCTAAGCCGTTACATTTTAGTCGAGAAAAGGCAAAGATTCACTCTGTTTAGTCGGTTCAATGCTTAGGCATAGGTGAACCGTGACTGTTAAGGTCCTGGAGCCAAGTGTCTGATCAGGACATAGCTGCGAGCAAAGGAGTGTGAGTGTCCGCGTATCCTCTGCTGGAGGCACGGGAACCATGATGTGAAAGTCATTGTTTATTCAATTGAGACCTAGGTAAGGTTTTGACTTTGGTTTTGTTACAGCTGGACCTGTTAAGGCTGCCTACGTACCTTGGTTGAGGATCAAGCCATTCGTAGTTCGTTTTTCCCGAGTAAAAGTGACTGTGAGTGGCGCATTTACTCGGTCGAGTAGAAGTGACCACGGGGGTGCATCTACTCTGTTTTTTTTGTTACAGCTGGACCTGTTAAGGCTGCCTACGTACCTTGGTTGAGGATCAAGCCATTCGTAGTTCGTTTTTCTCCCGAGTGAAAGTGGCCGTGAGTGGCGCATTTACTCGGTCGAGTAGAAGTGACCACAGGGGTGCATCTACTCGGTTTTTTTTTTTTTTTTTTTTTTTTTTTTTAGGCGTAAATACTTCTACGAGTAGAAACGTCGTAGATGCATTGAGTTCCATGATCGCGGGACTTCTTCTCCGAGCGAGGTTTGGAGCCGGTATACGCCAGGTTTAACAACTTTGATGATTTTGTATGGTCCTTCCCACCTGGCGCCGAGTTTACCGGCGTTAAGCTCTTTAGTGTTTTCAAACACTTTGCGCATGACGAGATCACCGAGTTCTAGAGGTCGGGCCCGGACCTTTTTGTTATAGTAGCTCTCAATCTGATGTTGGTAATTCTGGATGCGCAGCAGGGCTTGATCTCTCCGTTCTTCTATCTCATCGAGGGCGTCGAGTAGCATCTCCTTGTTTAGCTCGACGTATTGAGGCATTTTGGAGCGTCGGAGGCTTGAAACGTTAACTTCAGCAGGAGCCATGGCTTCAACACCGTAAGCGAGAGAGAAGGGTGTCGATTTAGTCGATCCTCGTGGAGTCGTGCGATGGCTCCATAGGACTCCGTCGAGTTCGTCAGCCCAGTGACCTTTTTTGAGGTCCAGACGCTTTTTAATGCCATCGATGATGAGTTTGTTGGAGGATTCGGCTTGGCCATTACCTTGCGGGTAACGTGGAGTGGACGGGCTTAGTCGAATGTTCCACTTGCTACAGAATTCCTTAAAGTTGCCTGACATGAACTGTGACCCGTTGTCGGTGACGATCTCGTAGGGCAGTCCGTGGCGGCAAATAATGTTTTTCCAGACGAAGCCGCGGACTTCTTTGTCTGTGACTTGAGCGTATGCCTCAGCTTCGATCCATTTGGTGAAGTAGTCGGTGAGGACGAGGATGAAGCGTCTTTGGCGGGAACAAGGGAGCGGTCCTATGATGTCCATCGCCCATCGCATGAACGGGTAGGGAGCGGTGGTTGTTCGCAACAGTTCGGTTAGACAATGGATGCTGGGTGCGTGCCGTTGGCACTTGTCGCAGCTTCTCGCATAAGACTCACAATCCGCGTTCATTGTTGGCCAGAAGAAACCTAAGCTCCTTACTTTTATTGCTAACGCACGTCCGCCCGAATGATTTCCACCGGCGCCTTCATGCGTTTCCGCCATAACCCTTGCTGTCTCGTCGCCATGGATGCATTTTAAGAGCACCTTACTCGCAGTCCATCTATGCAGTTCATTGTCGAGAACAACGTAATGGGCGCTGCGGGTTTTTAGCCGGCGAGCTGCCCATTTTTCTGCTGGGAGTTCCCCTTTCGAGAGGTAGTCGATGAATTCAGTTCTCCAGTCAGGGCCAAACCCATCGTCGTCTGGAGTGGCGGGTTCAACGACTTGGGCGATGAGGGTTTGATCAGTTAGGACGTCGATGCTTGGTTTCTCGATACGATGTATCGGGATGGTTCTTTTCACTTGATCACGAAGCTTGCTGCCAAGGGCGGCGAGGGCATCGGCGCAGACGTTCTCGCCTCTCGGAACTTTGATGAGTTCGAAGAATTCGAACTCTGCTGCCAGGCTTTGCACTATTTTGAGATAGGCGTCCATTCGATCGTTGCGGGCGTCGTAGTCGCCACTGAACTGACTGGCGACTAACTGGGAGTCGCAATAAGCGCTTAGTCGTTTAGCTTTGACGGCTTTTGCTAAGCGGAGTCCTGCGATCAGAGATTCATATTCTGCCTCGTTGTTTGACGCGGGGAAGCCAAAGCTGAAAGATTGTCTGATTAGCTCACCGGTCGGGGACTGCAATTGGACTCCGGCGCCTGCCCCCTTGTTGGTCGACGTGCAGTGTCCAGCTTGAGCTTGGGGATGTGAGATCTTGCTCTAATTCTGGGGCCAGTTCGACCAAGAAATCGGCCAGGACCTGAGATTTCGCTGCCGTGCGGTTCTTGTAGATGATATCGAGCTCGCCGAGTTCGATGGCCCACTTTGTGAGTCTGCCGGATCTGTTAGTGTTCTGGACTATCGTTCGGAGAGGCTGATCAGTCAGTACTTCGACGGAGTGCGACTGGAAATACGGTCGTAGTTTTCGCGCTGCTTCGACGACTGCTAAAGCCATCTTTTCTAGAGTTGGGTAACGCGTCTCTGGTGCTGTCATGCGTCGGCTCGTATAGAAGATGGGCTTTTGCTCGCCGCGGTCTTCTTTTATCAGAACGCTGCTGACTGCAGCCTGTGATACTGCGACAGAGAGATAGAACATCACCGACGTCTGGCTTAGCGAGTACTGGGGGCGTGGTCAGGTACTGTTTGAGTTGAGTGAACGCTGCCTCGCACTTCTCATCCCAAATGAACTTTTTATTTCCTCGCAGGAGATCGTAGAATGGCAGGCACTTATCGGTGGATCTGGAGATGAATCGATTTAGAGCGGCTATCCTGCCCGTGAGCCGCTGCACTTCTCTGCTGTTCTTCGGACTCGGGAGGTTTAGAACCGCAGATATTTGCTTTGGGTTCGCCTCGATTCCTCGCTGTGTGACAATGTAACCAAGGAACTCGCCAGAAGAGACCCCGAACGTGCACTTTGCTGGGTTTAGCTTCATGCCGTACTTGTTGAGAGTTTCGAAGCATTCTTGTAGATGGCGGAGGTGATCGGTGGCATGGAGCGACTTAACCAGCATGTCGTCGATGTACACTTCCATGGTGGTACCCAGCTTATCTGCGAACATTTTGTTCACAAGCCTTTGGTAGGTTGCTCCGGCATTCTTCAGGCCGAATGGCATGACCTTGTAGCAATAGGTTCCCCTATCTGTGATGAAGGCCGTCTTCTCGCGGTCATCCGGGTGCATCATTATTTGGTTGTAACCGGAGAAGGCGTCCATGAAGGTTAGCATCTCGTTTCCAGCTGTAGACTCGACTAAGCGGTCGATGTTGGGAAGAGGGTAGCTATCCTTTGGGCAGGCTTTGTTCAGGTCGGTGAAGTCGACGCAGACGCGCCACTTGCCGTTTTTCTTTTTGACGACTACTGGGTTTGCCAACCATTCGGGGTAGCGGACCTCGGCAATCGAACCTGCACCGAGTAGCCTGTCGACTTCCTCGTTCACGGCCTTAGACCTATCGGGGCCGAGCTTACGTCTCTTCTGTCGGATAGGTTTGAAAGTTGGGTCGACATTTAGCTCGTGCGTCGTTATAGTCGGGTCAATGCCTTTCATGTCTGCCATAGACCAAGCGAACGTGGATACGTTCTGTCTGAGGAAATCCAGAACTGACTGCTGCATTTCATCGGAGAGGTATGCGCCAACTCTCACGGTGCGACTCTGGTCGGCGTCATCAATAGGTAACTCGAGAACCTCGTTTTCCTGGGAGTAGACCTCTGGGGTTGGAGGGGACACTGAGTTCACGGGTAGCGACGCTCGTTGGAGTTTGACCGTGGCGACTAGGAGATCCCTAGCGGCCTTTTGATCCCCACGCAATGTTTTTATCTTCCCGTCCGCGCCGGGAAACTTGACGCACTGATGGTAGGTGGAAGGGACAGCTTGCATCGAGTGTAGCCAAGGAGTACCGAGTATAGCGTGATACGGAGCTTTTGTGCTAACGACGGCGAATTTGACCGTTCGAGTAACACCGCATGCGCGCACCGGGAGGCGGATCGTTCCCAAGATGGTTTCGGATGATCCGTTGAATCCTGTTAGCGTTCTGGAGGACGCTTTTATGTCGTCGAGGTCGACTCCCATCTTATGCAGAGTTCCTCGGAAGATGAGGTCGACGGAACTCCCGGTGTCAATAAGGATCTTGGTGACATCATACTCTCCAATTCCGAGGACGACGAGGAGGAGATCATTATGGGGCGCGTGAACACCTTCAGCGTCATCTGATGAGAAGGTTATTGGAGGATGACTTGACGGTTTACTCGGCCACTTCTGGGACGTCGCGACTTGTCGACGATAATCTTTCACGGAACGGACTGAGTCGCCGCTAGGGGAACCCCCCATGATGACGTTTAAAGACTGTCCCGTTTGGACTCGCTTGGAGTTCAGTAAGGCGCGGAGGTCTTTTGGTACGCTGGTATCAGGAGGTGGAAGTTGAGGTTGACCTTTAGCTCGTTCCAACTGTCGTCGTAAGTCTGTTGATTTTGACTTGTTAAGCCTCACGCGGAGATCGCTTACTCCGGCATTGAGTTTGTCTCGGAGGTCGCCAATTGGCCCTTCGTTGTTGTTGCCATCGCTTGTCGAGATGCGCCGAGACTTCCGTGCATCTAGCATCGTCCGGAGATCTCTGCGCGTGGTATCGCTTCCAGTTTCCGGTGCGAGCCGCCGTTTAAGGCTGTCTCTCAGGTCTCCGGGTACAGGCGAATCGTCATTATCTTCGTCGGACGACAAGGATTGCTGAGAGAGTATAACCTCAATGCGTCTACGATTAGCCGGATGCTCTTCGTCGGCTGAGGAGTCTCCCCCGCCGTTATCCCTTGGGGTTTCTTCCTCGTCGTCTCGTTGCGGAGCGTCGTTTTGTCGACCTCTGCCAGTGGCTTTGCGTTGGGCCCTTCGTTCTTTGTTCTTGCTCCAGCTCTTACCGTTCTTTGGTTTGGCTTTCAATGGCTCAAACTTAAACTCGCCGCTTGCAAGGGACGAGAGGTAATGCGCGTAGAGAGATTTGCATTCTGAGGTATCGTGTCCTTTGACGTCGTGATACTTGCAATGCTTGGTGAGGTCGACGGTCCGGGAGGGTCCTGCTGCTGATCCGACTCCCGCTGCGGGTTGGGTGGTGCAAACAGAATCGACTTTTTGGTCGGATGACTCGAGTTCTCTTACCCACTTGTTCCACCCCTCCCCGCGAACTACGAGAGTGGAGATTGGTGCGTTATTCTCGTTAACGACATACATGTAACCGTCCTTGCGACCGTTTTTGTCGTTTGGGCATGTTGGCGCGGTTCTTGTCGCGCATTTGCGTTCTTAGCCGCTGGAGCCTTGGGTGCGCTCATCTTGCTGAGGATTGCGTTGGTGTCCTCCTCCATTCGGATGAAGTTATCGGAGCGTGCGATAGCGTCTTGGAGCGACTTGGTTGGATTCTGGTACAGGTCTTCTCAGAACTTGGAGTGGACCCACAAGGTGTTGCGCAATGCGTCGATAGCGATTCCGTCTGGGATCTCAATCTTCGACACTACGGCTTTGAATTTCTCCATGTAGTCGCGCAAGCTCTGGTCCTTTTTCTGATTGAGGTTTCATAGGCTGGACGCGGTGGCGCTGCGCTTTGTGAACATGATGTATGTCTTGAGAAAAGCTGCTGATAGGTCGCGGAAACATCCGATTGAGTTCTCCTCCAACTGGGAGAACCAAGTCAGGGCTTGCTCGTGAAGAGTCTCGACGAACAGCTGGCAGTAACCTGCGTCCCTTTCGTCGTCGGGGAGTCGAGCTCGCGCCATCGCGATGTTAAAAGCGGTCATATGTTCCACCGGGTCTCCGCCGGGCTTGTACTCAGGTAGGCGCAGCTTTTCTATCTTTCCGAGTTGGACGCTAGTTAGCGCGCGAGTAAAAGGAGTGCGCGAGGTTGCGGCGAGTACACTCTCTATTTGCGGAGCTGCGCTGGTTACATGGTGGATCTTCTCTCCCATTTGTTGAAGGCTGAGTTTGAGCTCGGCGAGCTCGCGTATTGTCGTGAGATCTGAGCCTGCTGGGGGAGCGTCTGCGAGAAAGGCTTCGTTAGGCTCCGAGTCGTCAGAGATATGGTCGACTCCGGCTGCCGTAGGATTTGTGTTGAAGAGGCGGCGGCGTGTCAGCTGGGGACGGCTCGTTTGTCCCTCAGGGGCTGTGAGCGCCGCGACCAACGCAGCGAGTTGGTCGTTGGTTGTCTTTTGGACTTCGTCTTGGCGGGCGAGTCGAGCCATGACGGAGCTCATGAAATCTGAGGTGATGGGCGGCGCGGCCGCAGGCGTAGGCGTCGGTTCCTCGCCTGGGGCGCCGAAGGCGGCGTCGTCTTGAGCCATGTAGATCTAGAACGTTGCTTTAGTCGGCCCCACGGTGGGCGCCAATTGTTTGTACAGGATTCGGTCGATTAGAATGATGAACTTAGAAAATGGGGTGACTAAAGACGTTTTTATTAGGATTAACACAGTGGGTTACAAGACTGATGAAAGGTAAGGAGACAAGATCAGAGGTTTAAACGACAAGATCAAAGAGATGATTAGGAAACCCTAAATCTAGCCGCTTAGTATGTGATTTGTCCAAAAGTCCTTCTTTCGTTGCCTCCTCCTTCTCTCTTATAGTGCCCTTGTGCGTGGTGCCCTAATCGCGCCTATCCTTTGGGCCTTGTCGCCCAAAGGCCGAGTATGTGGGCCTTGGTATTGTTTCATCCAAGCCGAGTACAGCTGATCGACTTAGCTGGTGGGCTTAAAGTACTCTGGGGTCGAGCCGACGTCTCTAGCCGCTAAGCCGACTAAGCTTGATCGACCTTGTTGGGCTAAAGCCTGTTATGTGATGGGCCTTGTGGAGGGATGTAATCCATCTCCTACAGTTTTTATCCTTTTGTATAGACTTCCATCCATATGAAGAACTAGTTGAACTTGTCCACCGTAAAAATGTCTATAAATTATAGTATCTTCCTTTATAAATTCTTGCTAGCAAGGACCGAGGGTTTTGGACTATTTTCCATGCATGCTTAGCTAATAAAGCCAAGTTGAAAGCTCTCAAATCATAGAATCCCATACCATCTTCTTTCTTTGGTAAACATATTCTTTCTAAGAAATCCATGATACCTTCCTTTTACCGTCACTGTGCCCCACCAGAATCCAGATAGAATAGAGTTAACTTCGTCACGTTTTTTAGAAAAAAATGTTAAATTAAGTATACATAAAAAAAACTTCAAAGCATTGACACCTTCACGCGCAAGTTTCATCGTGTTCTCCACCACGCGCAAAGACATTACCGTCTTTAAACAATAACACCTTCTCTAACCACCTAATTACGAATAATTTCTCGTCATTCACCTAGTTGCCATATCCTTCTTGTATATTGAACATAATAATTCATAATTAAATTATTATTTTATAGTTTAGAATTATGTTTTATGATTGATAAATTGATTAATTCATTTTTATAAATTAATAATTTAAAGTATAAAATTAGTTTATTTGTAAATGATTGGTTTATGTATATATTGAGTGGTTATATTTTAATTTATGGATTATAATTTAATTACATATTTATATTTTAAGGTTTAGTGTTTGTGTATCAAAAAGATCATACAGTTAGTAATTTTGCAAAACCTAGCTTCTTACGATGAGATATGGTATAAATATGTATGATCAATTGAATTAAATTGAAAATTCAGTGGAAATGTTTATTTAATTATTGTTAGAAGCTTGTACGACGTTTAACATAGAAACAGAAGATATGAAGAAAAAAAAAAGAAGTGGTATACAGCGAATAGAATCCCTTTATATATAGAATAAAAGAATCAAATGAGATGGCAAAGACGAGGCCTTGAACACAAGTGCCTTCCATTGGCCTTGATCATCGCCACCACTCCTGCAGTCACTCCTGCCCACAAAGCTGACGCCAGATACTGCTGCGTGTTTCTTCCCGCTGTTGTTTATATCATTCAAAATCAACTCCAACCCCATAAGTCATATAAAATTAAAAGCCTTTCTTTACCTTGATGAATAGTGAAAGATGTCACTGTCACACCACCTATCAACAATGCTGATGCTACTGGCAGAAACTGTTTTATTCTCACCCAGCAAACAAAACATAACATAAACGAAATCAGATCAGTATCTTTCCATTTTTAACAGACTGTTTGAGTGCATTTCAGGAGGAACATACAGACGGTTGTGATCCTCCAATAGGCTGGAGCTGTGAAGGGCTGTTTGTGCCCACTGTGTAGCGACCACTTATGAGATCCAAAGCATCCTGCAACCAATTGAAAAATCTCTATTTCTCATCTCTTACATAAAAACATCGAATCTAATCTTGTAAAAAAGACACTACTTGCCTGCCTCACACCATCCTGGAAGTTATTCAGATAATATCTCGACATAGCACTGATGCCATCTTTGATTGCTCCAGATACAGTTTGTTTCCCGTACCTGCCATGTAACTATTAACATCCTCTTTCTAAATTAATATGATAAAAGAATCTTAAGGCGGACATTTTCTCACCTGACGAGGTCGCCCTTAAGAGCATATGTCCCGGCGTATTGCAAGCTAATCTCGTCCCCTTGCTCAGCCCAAACTATCAGAAAAGCCAAAAGGATTTTAGCTTTTTGATGAAAAGGCAGAAAATATCATACAGCTAAGACAAGTTGCAAGTGAGTGACATTCACTTACTTGTTCTGAACTTTGTGTAATCATCTTCAAACATGGATACACACTCTGCGGAATCAAGCACTCCGATCCTTTGAAGTTGTAGATTCAAAGACTTTTGGGCCATGTAATTCTTTTCACATGAAAAAGTTTTTGAATGCAATCAGAAGCAGTTCAGTGACAATGTTATTTGTAGCAAACACAGATGAAGTTAGATATGCAAGTAGTGATTTTCTCCCCCAAATAAATTAGTAGCTTGACCAATACTTGTACCAATCAAGATGGCTGGTGGAAATGAAAGAAAAACGAGAGTAACAAATCAAATTGAACAAACCTGGGTAACATTTGTGCGGTCAAGACAGTCGATGCAGTTAGATCTGATAACTCCTTTCTGCTCTTCTAGGATGTTCCCTTCTGCGTCTACAAGGAAGTATCTGCTCAGCTTGGATTAGTGGCAGCTGAAACAAAAAAAAAATCTCTGCACATAGCTAGCATCTACCTAACTTTAACCAAACAAACAAACAAATCTGATCTGACTGCTATGCAAATATTAACTCAGTGTCTAGAACTGAACTAAAAGAATAATAAGTTGTTTGCTTACGCTTGCTTTTCAAATTCATCCCCAATCTGTTCATAAAGTACCCCCAAGTTGTCGAAGTTAGTAGTTCCACAGATGTGATGGAAGTCAAAGGCGACATATCTGTGTCAAAACAACCTCATTAGCTAATAATACCTCTAATTCAACTTTGATGGAAGAACAGATTAAATAAAGAGAAAGGTGAAAGACATCCAAACAAACGAATAAATTATTACGAAGTGTCAGGAAACGGAAAAAGAAGTTTACCTCACGTTTGGAAGCCTCGCCATTTCGGTGGCGTATGCTTTGCTTAATTCACCTTCAGCTCCATGCTATTTGTAGACAAGGAAAGTAAGCAAGTGAATATTGCGTAGCAGCAACCACAAAATAACTGAAGCTAAAATGTCAAAATGCACTATGTTCTTATCTGCAATGAGGAGCAAGGAAATGTACCTGATCTGTTAGGTTAACTACCATAATTTCTCCATATCTTTGGCTAAGATCATGGAAGTGGCGCTGCACGACCTTCGGCTGGATGCAGAAAATAACTTAATCAAGGTTGCGGGATGGACAGTGAAATAAAAATATGTAACATGATCATAAGAAATTACCGTGTCTTCATGCTTATTTATCTTAAGCTGTGGTTTATAGCTCAAATCAACGATTTGCTCCCATAGAAGTGGAATTGAACCTCTAACCTAGCAAGTTAAAGCATGACGGTTACAACCCACAAAAATGAAAGGAAACCTTTAAACTAAGAAATCTATATAAGAATAATAATGAAACAGTGAATTTCAAGCATATCCAAAACCTTAAAACAGTAACCACTCAGTTGAAATGAGCATGTTATAGCAACAATGGAATGTAATTCCACAGATATTACAGCCAGTACAGTAACAAGAAAAGATCATTTTAACAGTACACAACACATGAAAGAGCTCCTAACAAAGGGTACCTGCAATAAAGAGAACTTGAAACCATTAATCTCCACTATTTGTTCAGATTCCACAAAATTAGCAGTGTCTCCCTCAAGATTGGCTCCTCTTCTCCACATACGTGTACCTGGAAATGCGAATTCCACCATGAGTATCAAACAGGCATTTAACTGAATTTTCCAACAGCACTAGTTATAAAACTAATAAACACACCTAGACGACGTGTACAGCGCCTCGAAATTAACGATATCACGGAAGGAGTATTCGTGAGCTGTAGCTCAGCAACTTGGTAGCTTAACCGTTGGTTAAGTTTTAAACAAACACGTTGAGAGACACAGCATTACATATACATATATATAAACAGTCCAAGAAGAATCGAAACAGAAGATAAAGAAAGGATATTTCCTTGAAGCAGAGGGGTAATAAAACCATCCAGCTACCACAAAAAGAGAAGATTAGATCTGTGAAGTTTTGACATGGAATGAGAATATTCAACTTAGAATGCGACAACTTACTTTGCATTCAATCAGTTCCTCCAAAAGATGCCAGTTCCAAACATATCGAGGGTCAGCCTGAGACGCAATTTAACCTTCAGCCTAACTTTTACTAGACCAACTAAAATCAGACAAGAATATAGTAATAGAAAAAAAATACAAGTTGCAGAATGATCAGAAGAACAACCAACCTGCTTCCACATGGGCTTACTCGTCCAACCAACAGCTAGCTTGCACCTTCTTTGCAAGCTGTAACATTGGATGAATGTATCAAATATATATATTCTTAAGTCTAGAGAATGAGACACTATTTAGCCAAAGATAACCAGATAGTGAAAACTTACTTGACAGTTAGATCTGTCTCATATGAAAAATACAATCCTGGGGTAGTCTCAAGTGCCTGTAACAGAGTCCTGAAATACGCTTCGTCCTTTTTCTGCACAAGCCACCAAAAGCATTCCAGACAACTTTAAAAAAAAAAACTCCAAAAATAGAAACTTTACAGAAGAAAAAAAGACTTACTTCTTGAGCTGTAGCAAACCTCAAATTCCCATTGCAAGGAAGGAACTTCATAGCCGTGACTCGAAAAATAGGAAAACCAAGGAAAGTCCCAGCTTCCTCCCGAGATGTTATAACGAACAAGTACGTTCCTAAACACAGTGAAGGATCCAATTTAGAAGAAACCAAAAAATAAAATATAGAAAGGTAGAAACTTTCACCTGCTAAGAGCCTAATAGTTCCAGCTACACCAAAGACTGTAGACACTTTGGTAGCATTACCAGAACTAGTGTTGTCTGCATTAATACACAAATAGTAACATCAACACACACAACAAACAGCTCGCGAAATGAATTACAGATTCCTCTCCGAAATCAAAACAGGAAACGGACACAGAGAGAGAGAGGTGAGAAGGTGATACCGTCGAGAGGTTTGATGTTGCCGTCGCGGCGATCGACGGAGAAGCCTTCATGAGGCGAATCTACGGGTTTGACGACGTACTTATCGGGAAACTCCAGAAGCTCGAGTTGATCGTAGAGCTTGAATCTACTTGAAGATGGAGCGATCTCCATTTTTACGCGATTTCGAATTATATTTTGAGATTAGAAAAGAAGATTAAAATTGAAGGATGATTGATGGGTTCAAGAAGGAACGGGATCAGATAAAAGAATGTCAACACTACTTCTCCTTCAAAGTTGACTCCTGACACGTGTCTTTCTTCTTCGTTACTAATGGGCTTTTCGTAGGACACTCCAACTCCACTTACTATTTAATAGAAAAAAGCTTTTTTAATGTTCGCTTTCTAGGATAAATTTCTGCCTTCAGCCCTTCACCATTAAAAACCATAATAAATAAAAATTTACCAAATTATATTCTATTTATAAAAAAATCAAAAATTAGTATTCTCTGTTTCATAATAGATGAAGTTTTGATCATTTGCACACATATTAAAAGTTATCTTTTTTTACACAAAAAATCATTGAAATATAATTTATTTAATTATAAATAAAAATAATAAAAATAAAATTGGTTATACTGTTTTTGATAAAATTAAAGTTATCTAGATATGTAAAAACATTATCTATTATAAAAACAAAAAAAAAACAATCAGCTAAAACATCATATGTATTTAAACGGAAGCAATATTATTTTTTGAAAAAAACATTTTGATGGTTGTTAACCTCGTTAGCTAAACGGTGAATCCTAAGCTCTAAATCCTAAGCCCTAGGTTTCACTCTACCCCTTATGGTTTAAAGTTTGGAATTAAAGATTTAGGATTGTACTTCTAAGATTTAGACTTTAAAGTTTAGGACTTTAATGACGGAGACTAGAATTTAGTGTTTTACTAACTGTATTAAAAATTCTTTATTTTTTTTTCTTTCTTTAGTCATTAATTTTCTGATTATGTTTATTTTTTCTCATAAACAAAATAAGACTTTACAAATTTTTATTGACTATTATTTTAGTAAAAAATTCACAAGTTCATTTTAAGAGGTGAACATAAGAAAAAAATCTTAATAAAACAAGAATTTTGTTTACCCCTAGGTGAACATATGTGTTCACCACTAAAACGATAAACGATAGTAGATAAAAATTTGTCAAGTCATATTCCATCTATACAAAAAAAATCAGAAAAAGTATTAGTTGAGGAAAAAGATTTAACGTTGTTAACGCTATCAGCTAAATCTTAAGCATAAGTTTCAAACCTTAGGGTTCACCCCCTTAGAATTTCACTGACAGAATTTAAGGTTTAGAGTTTGTTGACGGTATTTAGGGTTTATCATTTTCCTGACGGCATTAAAAACGTTAAAGTTTTTTTACTTTTTTGTAATTAATTTTTGATTATTTTTAGTGACATAATATGATTTTGCTAAATTTTTACTGGCTATTATTTTACTGATGAACATGCAGGTTCATAATAAAAATTTATTAGAATTTATCGGTTCGGGTTTTGTAGAGCCAAATTGTCTTAAAACAGTTAATACCAGCTATTTTTGGTTTGTAATGGTTTCAGATCGATTAAGATATTTATAATCTTAAAAGTATTTGAAGACCTGAAAAAATCCAAACCCGAAAAAATTAAAATTATTCAAGTATAATTTTATTTAAAATCTAACCCGAAGACATGAAAATATCCTAATTATATTTTTTTAAAATTAAAATTTTACTTGAAATCTAAAATTATATCCGAAAACTCATAACTGAAAATAATATATAAAAAATTCCAAAAATATACTGAAAACTCTAACTCCAAAATCAAAACATATAAACATGCTCGCAATTTATCTACAGTACAACTACTTCCAGAATTCCAGTAATTCACGCACCTAACATAGACTCACACAAATAATATATGGTGGTCACCACCAACCCTAGCTACGCTAGTGGCTATTACTCATCATCCACATTCTCCAACAGTGGTTCATCCTCATTCTTTAGGTTTAACTTTCTTCTTCTTCTTTTTCATTTCATCTATATCTAGCAGGAGAAGATGAAGTAAACGATGTCGTATTATTTTATATTTAGTAGTCGTATATACTTGGATATTATCTTATGAAAGGAAAATAATCAGACAAATTAACCTGTTAAATTTAACAAAAACTATTAAAAAATTATTGATAAAAATATAGAGAGAGGGCAAAAAGAGATCTCTTTCGTCGATTCGCTAGATATGGCTCAAGCAGAAGGGAATACATGTATTTATTGATACAAGATTAAAATAAACGCTCATGCGGATGAACAAATCGATCAAATTCTAGTATATAAGTTATTTCATTACCATAAAGTTTCACAAAACATGTAATATATAAGTTGTCAAGTTTTTAATGCCAAAAACATAAATCAATAAAAAAATTAAATAAGATATCTTTATATGATCCATTCACTGTAGTTATCAATTGCTCAGAGCCACCTTTGACAGTGATGTTGAAATAACATGTTGCATTGTCGTGAGAATAACTATGCTCCTAGAATTAACAAATGCGAGATGACAACAAAATGTCTGTGATCAGATTCTGACAACCTTTGAAATTCAGTCACATAATCTGGATAAAGATACATCCACTTGGATTGGCTTATACATCCACTTTGGATTGGCACTCACTATATCAAAAAAGCTTTTGATAAGATGAGAACCTATTTTGCCAATCCATGAAAATTTTCCATTTGTTCATATATCTCGTAAATCATAGGAACTAAACCTATTTTTAAAATAGACAAAGATTCATCACACGATAGGCCCTTTTTCTATTATTTGATATAATCTTGTTGAAAATCCCTGACCAATAACCAAAGTCCTTGTTTAATACTACCAATACGTTCTAATTTTTCCATAAATGGTGTTAATATTGTTGTATCAAATCTTACTATATAAAAGCTACTAATTTTGAAGCTTCTTAGGAGTGCCACATAGGACAAAATATTTCCCACCAATCAAATTGCCACGTCATCGCAAATGTTTAGATGATGGGTCTCGAACTATCCAAATCCATCAAAATAGTGAGTCCATTGTATAACTTATAGCTTCCTTTTCTTTAGCCTACTCGCCTCAGACGTCTCCAGCGATTCCAAATCTGTTCGTCTACCCAACTTCACCGGTGTAACTCCTACGACTACAACAATGGCACTTCAATGCTCCATTATAACTCATCAAGTGAAGACTCTTTGTACCTCTCCACATCCCTCCTCTCAATCTCTTGCCCAGTTCCTTAAATTTGATTTGTCACAAAAAGTTAGTGCATCAGATAGTTTTTGAAATTCAAGTAATACTAGGTGTTTTCCTGTACCATGTGCAATGATAATTTTTTTAAAGTTAAATTATATTTAAAATGAAATTTATTAATATTATATATTTTATTATTTTTGACTAATATTTAATATAAAGTTGATTATTTTTGAGACTATAATGTTTGCTATTGTGATCAACACATTTTTACAGTAATCTGTTTGTATTTTTTTTATTAGGCATTTTCATGTTCTTTTTTTATTTTTGGTAAAATGATTAAAAAAAAGAATGTAGCTAAAATTAATCTTTCTGTTCTTGATCATTCACGTTATCTTCAAAGTTAATAACATGGCCAACGTAAATGATCGACGTTGAGATTTCAACTTTTTCTGATTTTTACTATTCTAATGTTTCAATATAATTTTAATATTCTATTTGTTTTATAATATAATGGTTTAAAAGTATTTTTTGTTTCACTATATAAATTGTTTTTATATTTCAATGTAACTTTATATTTATTGGATATTGTGTGACCAATTAAATTATGTAGATTACTGTGTAATTGATTAAATTTATATATTAAATGACAGTTTTCTAAAGTAATAGCTTTTAAATATTACATATTTTAATTAAAATTGATTACATTTTGAAACAGGTAGAGTAATCTATAAACTAACTCTATATAGATATGAGGACAAAATTGTAAAGTGGTCTCATCTTGAATTTCTCTCATTCTGTGAATTCCTAATTGGGAGAAGATAATCAACATCTAATTTTATGTTACTCTCAGTATATTAGAAATAGTCGAACCGTAAACCAATTAAGAATGATGTAAGGAAGGCATAAAGATGTATTTCCAGTTATCACAAATATAGAATCAATTGACAACAACTTAATTATGTCCAGCGTAGGACAACATAGAAGAGTTTTCATACCTTCTAATATTATAATATCTCACTATATTATTGGTTAAATCAGTTTTCTCTAGCACAAATACTCACTCTATTTTTAGAGTTTAAGCTTTTCTATCTGATAATATTAGTAGTTTGATCCAAAAAAAAAGAAACGATTGAACTGTACATTATAATTGGAGAAAAAAAACAAACAAAAATCAACCGAAGACTTTTAAGGTATATGAAACAAAAATTGAAAATATCAATTCTCTGCAATTAAATAGTAATGCAATAAAATTGTAAAAATACAAAATAAAGCAAAAAAATACACAGAAAGAAAGATTTAGTAAAATAAAATCATTATATAATTTCCATAATTGATAGTGCTCAGCTACACTAAACTGTCTAAATTTACAACATACACAGTTTTATTTACATCTTGAAACCTATTATCTAATTAAAATGATTCTAAAAAAAGTGACAGCACGAAGAGTTAAAAAATATACTATAAAATATAATACATAACGTTAAAAATATATTACCACTAATCACTAAGAAATCATGTTAGTAGTAACAAAAATGAAATGACAACACATTTATTAAAACCATAGAACGACACGCAATAAGGTGTTATTAAATATACAAATTACAAATTAAATATGCTCAACGCAAACACACACAAAAATGAGACATCATATTTGGATATATTTAAATAAATAATTTTAAATATATTATATTCTACATAATTTTAAAATTACTTAAAAAGAAACTAAATTATTAAAAAAAATAATAGTCAAATAAAACTAAAGCAATATTTTGTAACGTCAAAATAATAAATGAATAAAAAATATAGTATGCTAATAAAACAGATTTTAGATTTTAAAGACTTCTAATTCATGTAATATTACAAAATTCAAAATTTGTTTATTACAATTAATATTTTACATTAGATATATTAAAATAATATTCTAGATCGATATTGAATTGTCAGTTTTCAACTATTACACTTAAACAAGTATTATTAAGTACGTTTTTTTTTTTTGAAAAGGAGGTTTTATATTTTAAGTAGGTTATTGGAGTATTTTTTATTTTCGTAAATTTATTCAAGATGAGATTCTGATCTTTTAAACTAATATAATTTGTGTTCTATACATAATTATATTTTTTTTACATAACTCTAAAATCTCGGACTTGATTCTTCATATTTTATTAGTTAATTGTGTTACATATAATATAAATATTTACTTCAATCTAAAAATATAAAAAAAATCAAATTTAAAAATTAGTTATATATAATTTAATATATAAAAATTCACGTACAAATAAAAATGATAAATGTAACAAATTTAAATATATTATTCGCGCGTAGCGCGGAAAAAGGATCTAGTTACCATAAAAGAAAACAAAAAAAAACATATTTCATTGTTTTCAACATAAATATCAATTAATCAGGAAGATTCATACAATTTTTTTACTACTTCTTGCTTCCATAATACTGCTAAAACTCTATTTCTACCTCAAGGAGATACTAAACATATGTAATCAAATTCTAAGGACACACTTACATCCCTTACAATATCATTTTTATTCATAGTTACTAATAAAAGTATCAATTATTATTCCATATAGATTTTTTCAGCTACCGATTATATTTATTAAAATCAAATAAGGATTTTAAATATTACATGAAAATATACTTTCACAAATAAATTTAGTACTTGAAACTGGAAAAGTAATAACCCGATGCCAACTTGCACAACTGCAGCATACACTGATACGCTAACTTTATCCTTGTCGGTCTAAATGATTTTGGTTTTGACTACCATAACATCTTTTTCAATTATAAAATTATTGAATGCAATCCATTTATTACATCGTAATCTGACCCACACACGAGATAACATGTTTTGTTATAGTCATTATCCACAATTTAATCACTTTTCCGCGTTGATGCCCATGAAAACATAAAATGTTCATCATCTTCTGTTTCCTTAATTGCTTTATCCTCAATAATTATTTCCCAAAGACAAAAAATATAACAGTCGTACGGATACGGGATCTCTAGCCCACTTGAACACATAATTGTGAAAAGAAGATGATCTTTGTAAAAATCTGAATAAGTAATAAATCTGGCAGTGGCAATGACTCCTTGTGTTGATTTGATAGAAACATCGTAACTATCAAGAAATTTGGTGAAAATCATAAGGAAACACCATCTTCTCATCTTGTAGCCATGACAACCTTTTTTCTATAAAAAATTCTCAAGAACACGATATGTTAGCCCATGGATTCATATCCGCTCCATTTTGAAAAATTAAAACCTAAATCACCAATATGTTGGTGTTGAAACTGAAACCACAAAGGAGATAACACGAACCAGTCGTAAAAATCCATAAAAGAATGAAGCCAAAACTATATGTAATTTAAGATGGAAAATATATAGTTATACCATAAACTACAAAATTGTATCTTCTATCAAAGTTATAAAATTAATTTTTATCATAAATTGTAAAACTATATATTTTCCATCAATATCATAAAATAAAATTTTATTATAAAATATCATGAAAATTGCAAAACTATATTTTTATCAGTTTAGAAATAATAATTTTTCAATAAAACCACAAACTTACATCTTTTTATCAAAATCGGAAGATCATATTTCTGTCAAAACGATAAAAAAAAAATGTCCCGCTAAATTCACAATTCTAAACTTTATATAAATTTTACGGCATGAAAGACATATAATTTTAAATTTGTTACAATTACTCTAGTTATTTTAAAATTTTATATTACTATCTGGTTATCCATTTCTTCAAACGGTACTTTTTAAAATGTGATAGAACACACCCAATAAAATGACGCCACGTGCTAACACGACAACTAAGTCCCGCAAAAGTTATGACGTAGACTCTTATCACCGGTAACTTACAACCACTGATTTCCCGAAACAGCATACTGTCCGAAAATTCTCACCACTCCCATCTCCGGCTAACAGCCACCAGAGACGATTCTCTCCGCCGCTTCTATGACTTCAATTCTCAACACCGTCTCCTCCATCCTCGCCTCCAGAGTTTCCTCCGTCGACCGAGTCGGAGCGCTCTCTCTCCGAAACCCGTTTTCCGTCGAGTTCACTCGCCGGCGTTCCGTTTGGTCCACGTCGGAATCTGAATCGTCTGGTACATTCCATTAGCTTTGTTGGATGCTGAACACGTTCTTTTTTGTACTGATTTGGTTACGTTCGTAGGGAGGAGATTTGTTGTGCGTGCGGCGGAGACTGATACAGATAAAGGTTTAAACTTTTGCTTGTTCTTCAAGTCATTCGTTAGGGTTCAAGCTTAGTTAACTAGGGTTTTCAAATGAATCTCCACTGCAGGTAAATCTCAGGCACCAGACAAGGCACCAGCAGCCGGTGGTTCGAGCATTAACCAGCTTCTTGGTATCAAAGGCGCAGCTCAAGAGACTGTGAGTTTCTTCGTCATTCTCCAACCTTTTTTTTTAATTTTTCTCCGCTGGAAGAAGATTCACTTGTTTCTTTCTTTGTGTTCAGAATAAATGGAAGATTCGTCTTCAGCTTACAAAGCCAGTCACTTGGCCTCCATTAGTCTGGGGTGTGGTCTGTGGTGCTGCTGCTTCAGGTAACATATATATATGAACCTCTTTTTGAGATGAATTCAACACTGTCATGGTGCTTCTTTACAATCTTCACCAAATATCTTTTTTACTTGTGTTCTCTAGTGTACTATGACTAAAATCTTCGGTTGCTGGCAGGGAACTTTCATTGGACTCCAGAGGACGTTGCTAAGTCGATTCTTTGCATGATGATGTCTGGCCCATGTCTTACTGGCTATACACAGGTCTGGTTTCAACACAACAAGAAGCAAGAGTTGTTTCTTATGCTAGTACATTTATCTTAGTGCCATACATAGTCTAAGAAGTGTCGATTTCCAGACAATCAACGACTGGTATGATCGAGATATTGATGCAATTAATGAGCCGTATCGCCCCATCCCATCTGGAGCAATATCAGAGCAAGAGGTATGTGATACAGAACATTTAGATTTTTTAACCATTAGTTTGTTTGTTTGGTACTAAATTTCTCCTTAAATGCAGGTTATTACACAAGTCTGGGTGCTATTACTGGGAGGTCTTGGAATTGCTGGAGTCTTAGACGTGTGGGTAAGTTGGTGGTTTTTGATGTAACCAGTACAGTTAAAAGCTTACATCAGAATTGCTAAACCTTTCCTTTTTCAGGCAGGGCATACCACTCCCACTTTGTTCTATCTTGCTTTGGGAGGGTCCTTGTTGTCTTATATATACTCTGCTCCACCTCTTAAGGTAAGTTCTATACCTACATTCCAGCGCTGTTTTGAAGTTTAGCACTTATCAATACATCTATTTGCAGCTAAAACAAAATGGATGGGTTGGAAACTTTGCGCTTGGAGCAAGCTATATCAGTTTGCCATGGTAAGATAGATATATTGTGCATATCATTCATTATATGCTGTGCTTTCATCTCATTGATCTGTTCTTTTATTGTTCACTTGATTGATAGGTGGGCTGGGCAAGCATTGTTTGGAACTCTTACACCAGACGTTGTTGTTCTTACACTCTTGTACAGCATAGCTGGGGTACTACTCTTCCTGCAAACTTTTATTAATGTTTATTTTATTATCTTTTTAAACATTCTGGTTTCACGTCATGTACTTGCAGTTGGGAATAGCGATTGTTAATGACTTCAAAAGTGTTGAAGGAGACAGAGCAATGGGACTTCAGTCTCTCCCAGTGGCTTTTGGCACTGAGGCTGCAAAATGGATATGCGTTAGTGCTATAGACGTTACTCAGCTCTCTGTTGCCGGTATGTGGAGTTTTGTTCATTGCTTGATCTTATGAACTAGATGATCATTAGTGAATTATTTTGGTTGCAGGATATCTATTAGCATCTGGCAAACCTTACTATGCGTTGGCGCTGCTCGCTTTGATCATTCCCCAGATTGTGTTCCAGGTAAAGACATAAAACATATTCATCAGCTACATTCTTGTCACTCGTCTGGTTTATAACACTCTTCTTCAAAGTGCAGTTTAAATACTTTCTCAAGGATCCTGTCAAATACGACGTCAAGTACCAGGTAAAGTCATCCGTGTGCAGAGTGTAATTAATGAAACTGGGATTGGTAACACGTGGAGTTTTTCTTGTTTTGAAATATCTAAAAGGAACATCAAGGCTGATAGGTCCTTTTTAATGAGAATACACTGGCTTTGAATACAGGCAAGTGCACAGCCATTTTTGGTGCTGGGTATATTCGTGACGGCTTTGGCATCAAGTCACTGAACGAGCTGTGTTGTGATGGGAGTTTGTGCTACTGCGGACCACAAATCTGGGCAGGTTGTAGCATCGTCTAGCCTAAGATTTTGTAAACAATATGTATTTAATATGTGCATGTACCGTCGCTAGAAGTTATTTCTGTTGTATCAAGTTAGCCATATTGGGTGAAATTGGAAAAATCGTTCCTTATTCTTATCTCTCTTAAAGGACTCATGGTGTTGAACGTCATGAATTTACTGAGTAGAGTACGTTCGGTCTTGTTACTTCACGTCTGCTTTTATACGTTTTCTATCGACTGTTATTTGTTTCAAAGCACAACTTATGTGCAAATATATTTCGTTGCATGTTATTGCCTCATTCGTGGTAGTAAGTAGCAATGACCGAAACAACATTTGTCAAGACATATATAACTGCATATTATTTGATTGTACCCTCACCAAACTTCAAAAAACTTCCAGAGCGGTACAACACTGCCGTTAGTACAAGCCATGCGTAGTTATATGACACATGAAAATAAGACTAGCTAGGGACGCTACATTAACCCTAGATTAAAACAACAAAAGACCTCGCTGCAACTTACGGAACCTAGAGGCTACTTATTCAGACTATATAATACAAAACGTTGCAGCGGACACTAGTAGATAGTTTGCAAGCTAGTATCACTTGTTGGTGAACTTGGACTCATCGATTTCAATCCCTTCTTCCTCCGCACGCTCTCCACCAGACTTGTCCATGGTACTGAGTCCTCCTTTACGTCCCATCTCCTTGTAACCCTCGTGCCCCAGCTGCTCCTTCCTAGTCTCTCCTCCCTTGTGTCCCATCTCCTGATAACCTTCGTGCCCCAGCTGCTCCTTCCTCGTCTCTCCTCCTTTGTGTCCCATCTCCTGATAACCTTCATGCCCCAGCTGCTCCTTCCTCGTCTCTCCTCCTTTGTGTCCCATCTCCTGATAACCCTCGTGCCCCAGCTGCTCCTTCCTCGTCTCTCCTCCTTTGTGTCCCATCTCCTGATAACCCTCGTGCCCCAGCTGCTCCTTCCTCGTCTGCCCTCCCTTGCTCCTTCCTGAGTAAGGTGTATACATTTCATTATTAAAGCACGGAGACTACTTCATATTCACGTAGAACATTTTATAAACCATCTTATATTCTAAGATATGCTAGTGCTTTAATGGGTCTTTCTTCTCAGCAAAAATAATAAGATTACAGCGTGTATACTATTTCATAAAATCATTCTGAGATCAGAACAAACAATAGTTTATATATATGCAGGTCCAAAGGGTTTATTAGTAGCTTTTATAATCTAATACTTGGAACCTCAAGAAAAAGAAAAGAGCGTCAAAATTTTAAACCGAAGTACATATATAATACCTTCAGCTAGACGCTCTTGAGCTTCGACACTTTTGCCACCGGTGCCACCTGGGACGACGGTCTCTCCTTGCCTGGCCTTCTCATCAAGCTTCTCTCGGCTTTGTTGCTTTGACGCCATTTTGAATGAGAAAGAAACGATATGTATAACTAAGGTTTTTAAGCTCTTGTTTGGTTTTATGCTCCGACACAGATACGGACTACGTAATAATATTCCTATAAATAGAAACATTGTGGTTACAAAAGGAAAGGTGAGGTGATGTCACGTGAAAGAGAAGACGCGGCGAAACCTGAGAGAGTTGGCTGTGTGGAGATGACACGTTGATGCTTACTCAGTCAACTTACTACAGTTATTAACGAGCTGCTTGACACGACTTCAGTTTTAGTACGCAGCTTAATCCATTTCTCTGTTTCTCCAAGACATCAAAGGAACTCAAAAGTGGTATGAGAAACATATATAACTATAAAGTTGTATTTAACATGATTACCAAAAGAAAAGAAAATCTGTTAAAGCTGTATAGAGTAGCTGTCATTACTCACTCAACTTGCTACAGTTATCAACGAGCTGCTTGACACGACTTCGGTTTAGTAGTAGCCTAATCCAATTTATGTTTCAAAGGACTCCAAAGTGTTAGAAAAACATATCTAAATTATAAAGTTGAAGGCATGGAGCCTATCTATCACTATCATTCAGAAAAACACTGGAAATTTTTAATATTTCCGCTATTCTTTTTAAAGCATATCGATTTATACTTAATTACCATACACATTGCAACCTAATTGTCATTTTATTCAATAAAAATAATGTAGAAAAGATAATTAACTACATACATAAACAATTATATAAATAAAATAAATATTATATTAATTTATATAACTAAAAATTGTTTTAAAATTATTTTACTGCAATTTTAACAAAAAGGAAGAAATAAATTTATTCTATTTTCTTATAAAATTCATTTTTCTGCTGAATATATTCTATATGTTGAAGTATTGGTTGAAAATCGCCATGGGAATCATAAGGTTTCGGTCTGAAACCGGTTCTGGAGAATAGACATTTGATTTCAGTTTTGAAGTCGGTTTATTTATAATGTAAAACGTCGCCGTATGAGTATCTTCGTCTTTGTTCTTTCGAAATAGGTTGTTACGAGTGTAATCCACGCGGAGAGACCATTAGAGGTTAGTTATCTTCGACGTGTGACGAGTTGTATGTGTGAGAATGTAAAAGCGGTGAGCTTGGAAAATACGGTGAAAGAGAAAAGCGATAGAATGAGGAAAACATAGAATGATCACAAGAATTCTCTGTATCTCGAAGTTTTTCGGTGAGTGATTCGGCGTTAATTCATTGAGCTTAGTGAATTTCCTCCAACGTAGGATCGCGGTTTGCGTCCGAACTGAATAACATATCGTCGTGTTCATTAGTTCATAGCTTATCTTTCTCGTAAATTGATGTAATCAATCTAGCTCTCGATCGAACCAAATATCAAACGAATTCGCAAGACTATCAATTTGTTCATAGTTTACTAACATCCGCGTTATAAAAGATGACTGAATATTATCATTGCAACAATTTCTTTTTTAAACAATAACAACAAATTTATCTATAAAAACCACATACATTAATAATTGTTTTGGTAACTTAAAAGAGTTGGCGAGTGCTAAAGATGGGCTAAAATTGGGCCAGCGAACGTATATGTTACTGAAACAGCCACCGTTTAGCCCATGATGGAGTGAAAAGAATAACGCATGGCCACAAATGGAAACATAAACAAAACAAGAGTTTTTATGTTAAACGGTGTCGTTAAGAAGAGACGACACACAGCGAAAACCCTAGTGTCTTTATTTGAGCCAACGTCGTCTCGCTTCTCACCCTCAATAGCTCTCCCCACCCTTTTACCAATTCCTTAAACCCCTGCGAGTTTCAATCTTCGAGAGATGAGTTCAGACGATGAGAGAGACGAGAAGGAGCTGGATCTTACCTCTCCTGAAGTCGTCACCAAGTACAAGAGCGCCGCTGAGATCGTTAACAGTAATAATCCCCATTCACGGTTTCGATTAGGTTTAGTTTCTTTAATGTCCTGTTTATTAATTGCTTTTGGGTTTGGAATTTGCAGAGGCGTTGCAGGTTGTTTTGTCTGAGTGCAAGCCAAAAGCTAAGATTGTTGATATCTGCGAGAAAGGAGACGCCTTTATCAAAGAGTTAGTTATTGTTTTTTAGGTCCTTGTGCTCTGCAATAAAGTTTACGTTGCTCATATGTATGTTTTTTTTCTGTATAAAAAAGGCAAACAGGGAGCATGTACAAGAACGCTAAGAAGAAGATTGATAGAGGTGTCGCTTTCCCAACTTGCGTTTCTGTTAACAACACCGTTGGTCATTTCTCACCGCTTGCAAGTGATGAGACCCTCTTGGAAGAGGGTGATATGCTGAAAATGTAAGAGACTTGAAGTAAGTTTGTCTGTGTTTTAGATGTTTCGGTGTGATTCATCGTGTTTTGTCTTTTCTCCATTGCAGTGATATGGGATGCCATATTGATGGGTTCATTGCCCTTGTTGCCCACACACATGTTCTTCAAGAAGGACCCGTTACTGGACGCAAAGCTGATGTTATTGCAGCTGCTAACACTGCTGCTGAAGTTGCTTTGAGGCTCGTTCGTCCTGGGAAGAAGGTAACCTGTTTTTTTTTTATGGTGCTACTGTAACTGTTACGTTTGGCTCTTAATGCTTGATTAGGCTATGGATTATTATCCATATGATGCTTTTTGTCATAGTTACTAGGATGGGAAGTTTATAATTCTCATTTCTAGTAGAGTCCTCTGTAGATAAATTGTTAGTGAGAACAAATTTGCTGAACAGGTCTTACCGGTTTGCTGATTCTGGATAAGTTACTACGATCAAGACAATTAAAATTGTGTTTATTTTTCTTGTGGCAGAACCATGCTGTCACTGAAGCTATTCAGAAGGTGGCTGAAGCCTATGACTGCAAAATTGTGGAAGGAGTTATTTCCCACCAGATGAAACAGAATGTGATAGATGGAAGCAAGTGTTTCCTAAGTGTATCCACTCCAGAAACAAGGGTTGACGATGCTGAGTTTCTAGAGAATGAAGTCTATGCCATTGATATTGTGGCAAGCACTGGTGATGGCAAGGTAAAATTGCTTTTCTTCATTTGCAAAACTTCGTCAAATTGCCATTGTTTCTTATACTCTTTCAATTTTGCAGCCGAAGCTTTTAGACGAGAAGCAGACAACTGTTTACAAGAAGGATGCGGATGTTAACTATCAGTTGAAGATGAAGGCCTCCAGATTCATATTCAGCGAGATTAAAGAAAACTTCCCCCATATGCCATTCACTGCAAGGTGTCTTTTGTACCTTCTGAAGCACTTAATTACATATTATCTCAGCTGCTAACGTTACCTGAGAATACAGGTCACTGGAGGAGAAAAGGGCACGACTTGGACTTGTGGAGTGTGTGAACCATGGCCATTTGCTACCATATCCTGTACTTTACGAGAAGCCTGGTAAGGATTATGAATCCTTTAGCCTCTTTTAGATTGATTTTGAGAGTGAGACTCATGATATATTTATTTGGTTCATGAACAGGGGATTTTGTTGCTCAAATCAAATTCACAGTTTTGCTGATGCCAAATGGATCGGATAGGATCACTTCACATTCACTTCAGGAGCTTCAACCTACGAAGACCGTTGATGACCCTGAGATCAAAGGGTGGTTAGCCTTGGCTATCAAGAAGAAGAAGGGTGGTGGAAAGAAGAAGAAAGGTATGAAATTTAGAAAATTATGTTTGTAGACTTTTATTTACCATGAAACTCAATCCACATTTGTTGAGAAAAGAATCTATAATGACTTGTGATTCTTTTTGCAGCCAAGAAGGCTGGAGAGAAAGGGGAAACCTCAACGGAGGCTGAGCCAATGGAAACAAGCAGCAATGCTCAAGAATGAGAAGGAGATGTCTCTTTTGTTTTCTTTTAAAGATTTTTTTTTTTGGAACTTTGAGGTACTGCTTTATTTGTATGTTTGGGGTTTCAGAGAATCTCTGCTTAGAAGTAAAAAAGAACAAAAAGTTACTTATTAACTTGATTTCTCTTTTTTTTGCACAAACCCTTTCTTAATCATTGGTTCTGTCGTATTGTTCTGCTCGGCTTTGCTCATGAATCAAAGATGATCTTGGATAGTAATAAGTTCATCTTATTATCGTGAAACTTGTGTACCTCAGGTCTCTCATGAAGTTTAGCGGAAAGATATATAATAAAGAAATGAAGTTAAACTAGATATACATTGTTAATTGAGAAAATAACCAGACATTTTTCTATCTTGGAATGTCGATATGAACTTTTTAGCTTATGAAATCTGAATACACATGGTTTGCTCGAAATGTAGTTTTTATGTCTTTGAAGGGTGTAAAATGGATGCTCCAATAGTTTGCATTCATATATTTGATGGACCAATAGTTTTTTTTTTAAATACTTAAATCCAAGTTAACATGCAGCTAAATCCAAAGATTGATTCCAATCCATATATAAGAAAACGATATATAATTTAGTAGTAGTAGCAGAGCCGACCCTGGGCTAAAGCCCATAAAACAAGAGCTTTAGGCACCAAATTTCATAAAAGTTTTATCGGCACCAAATTTCATAAGTTCACATTTTATCTTGAGAGAATTACATTCAGAGACAGTTTATGAGTTTATTTTACATTATGGAGCAGTTTGTGCTATTAGGGTAGTTTTTCTTAACCAATCTCACTTTTTAGTTATAAACTAACTAAATAAGCTTATAACTAAATGATATCACCTTAACTAATTTAATATCTGACTTTTGTAGGATTTATTCATGGTTCTTCATAGCAAACAAAAGGAAGTGGATCCCATGTATCATCTTTTTCATTTCTTCCTATTGAGTTCCTTATTTCTTTTTGCAAAATGAATATTGTTTTTTCTAAAAATTTTTTGAAGAAAATATGTTTATAATCAGTGGTTTTATTATTCAATCTATTTTTTGAGATATGTCAAGCTATATTTTTGATGGAACAAATCGTTCAACAAATTAGAAACCAAAAAAATCACTTTAGTTTGAACTTTTAAGATTAAAGCCATGAATTAGGATTGAAAGCTATCACATCTGGGTAAAAATACACAAAAAAACAAGTTGAGAATGTAAAGAATTGTGGAAAATAGGCGAGATAGGCGGAGATTAGGGTTTCTGGTCGACAATGGCTAAGGAAGAAGATGAGGTTATTTTCGTAATTTTGCAACATTAATGAAAAAATGTCGTGTGTACATTACATTCAAACTGTACATGTGTACACCTAGTTTTGTATTATACAACAGAGTGATTGTGTACACATTTTTGGCTTTTTTGTAGCCTTTCTATCTAAATAACTAAGCCTCTGCGACTTCATGAACTCAAGATAATGTTAACACAATGTACATTTGAATTTTTTTATCTTCTTCCCATGTACACACAGGGTCGGGCATCTTTGATATATGACTGAACCCAAATATCATCCTTCACACCTTGTTTAAGAGCGTCTAATTAGTATGTGTGTTTTCATGCTAGTTTCATGTGTACATCAACTTCATAATGTACATATGTATATTAACTTTAAAGTGTACATGTGTACATTAACATCTAACTGAACATGTGTCCGTTTACATATGTTCTTTAAACTACATGTGTACATTTACATATGTTCTTTAAACTCTTAAATTCAACCAAATTTCACCATACTTTCATACAAGAATAAATGTATCTAACAAACTATAAAGTGTACATGTGAATTCTTGCTCATATATCTAAAAAATTATCCGGTTTCTACGTATTATTGTACAAGTTTATTGATGTATATATGGATAATAATACACGGGTTCGACTCGTACTCTCTTTTCTTCCTTTTTTTGATAATAATGTCCTTTTTGATAATACTAACAATTTAATATGATTTATTCATAGAAATAGAGACGGGTAGTTACTTAATCTGCAGAAGAAGATCCTAGCCCCCTCTTCATTCTCTATGGGTGTGATTGGTAGTGGCTGTGAGTGCTCTCTACGGCCTCATTTCTTTTTAGAGCACTAAATCTACACCAATCTTAATTTATATTTTTTTTAAAGCTCACAGTCATTTTATAAAATCCACAGCACTTCTTTGAATTTATGTCTTTACAATTTCTCTGCAGAGACAAAAACCTACAGCCCAAATATAAAGACTTTTAAAAATTAAAAATCTAAAGCCAAAACAATAAAAATCACAACAATATTTCTACAATCAAAAAATGAAATCACAGCACTTACCAATCAACCCCTATATTAAATTGTATGACATTAGATTAGAGCTGGGTTGCGGGTCAAACCCGTCCCGCTTCACCCGCTAGAAGAAAATATGAAATTCGCACCCATCCCATTTAAACCCACGGGTGATCCGCTAGACCCACAGATAGTATTATTAATAATAAAAATTATTAATTTAAATATTTTTATTAAAAATAACAATAAAATTTAATATTTTAAATATTTTTATTAAAAATAACAATAACTTTTAATTTTTTAAATATTTTTTATTAAAAATATTAAATATTAATCTATTTATAATTAAAATTAAATAATTTTTTAAAAATTTTCTATTTAAAAATAATATTTTAAAAAAAAAAAATCTTTTTTTTTATAGTTTTTGCGGGTTATCGGATACCCGCACTGAATTTTGGCTGACGCGCACCCGCCCCGCATAAAAATCACTCAATCCGCACCCGCATCCGTGAACCAAATTTTTAAAATCACTCGATCAGCATCCACCACGCAGCGGATCAAATGGAACGGGGCCGCGGATAATGATTCATATTCCCAGCACTACACTAGATAAATAAATTTAATTAAACAAAATGTTTTTTTTGGCAAATAACAAACCTATGTATTTTTTTTTGGTAGGAAACCTATGTATTAGTAACAACTAACAAACATTTATTTTCTTGACGTCTTTTGTGTATTTCTAGCGTTGATCTTTGCTATAATAGCTGAAGAAGTTATAACAATTAACTCAAATGATCAATTCTTCATATTCCAAGTTTGTTTTAATTGATATCCATCGGAATAGCTGCATATGTCATGTAAGTTTTCATTTTTTTTTTATATTTGTTGGTTTCTATTGCTTAAAAAAATGAAATTTTAATAAACAAAAAATTATTTTGGGATTTCAACAATCGATGCTGACAAATAACTTTTGAAAAAAAACTTCATAAATAAGGTTTTCATATTTTTCTTTTAAAAATAAATAAATATTAATATGATTTAATGCTATTTTATTAAATAACAAAAAATAAAGCAAAAATTAATATATTGAAGGGGCATATTTTTTAAGTCTATAGGCACCTGGTAAGTCCGGACCGGCACTGAGTAGGAGTATGCTATAAAAGCAGTATATAGAAGTAGTATATAAAAGCAGTATGCTGCAAAAACTATATGCTTTTGCTAAACTGTTTAATAAGATGATTGGTATAACAGTATGAATATGCTATTTTAAATTATTAAAAAAATTAATCTATAATCTATAATATATTTATTTTAATGAATATATTTCGAATATATATATATATATATATATATATATTAACATATAAAATTAAAAGATATAAAATTAATTTATTTTATTTAATAATCTAAAAATTATGCTTATATCGAAAAATATTATTTTAAATAAATTTTATAATTAAAATATCTATTTAAAATTAATATTTCATATTTATAATATAATTTAATTCATATAATTTAATTATATTTTTAATGTGAAATACTATTTTTTAAAGTATTTTTATTGTAAATTAATTTCAGAAATCAATTTTTTATTTCCTGGATATAAAAATAATTTTATGATATTATTAAATAAAATAAATGATGTAATTATATATTTTTCTTAATTTGATAAATTATATATGCAAATGCTTTTCTAAAAGCTTCATATAAGAGCATTGGTCAGAGAGCATTTGGAAAGCATTAACATTTAGTTAATGCTTTTCTAAATGATTTTCTAACAATTATTGATTGGATCATGTAGAGTATAATGCTAATCCTCTACTAATCAATGCATAAGTATCATAGACTAGAGGTGTGATGTGGAAGTCCGTTTAATTAAATAACATTGCATTCTATTTTAGACAATTATCTCAAATAGAAAAATGATCAAAATAACTTTTTTTTTGTTTTGAAAATTTTAATTTTAAATTTTTATTTTTAAAATTTGAAATCCTATTCTCAAAATGCAATCGCCTTAACTAAATCTAAGTTTAAATTAGTTAACCGTAGAGTATAAATATTTTTTTACTCTTTAACAAAATTAAATTTGTTTTTAATCCAAAAAGTAGGTCTCATAGATGGATTTTCTCAAATATTAAGGATATATAAAAGCTAGCCGTTATGACTCGTAACAACTATATGGTGAATTCTAACTCTCAGAGATTTGAGTTTTTTGGCTTAAGTTATCAAAACACACATGGACATTTGGACAAGTCTCTAAAACCACAGAATAGTTATTAGTTTTATATGTATTGAATTAATCTTGCAAAATGTTCGTGACTTACATTTCGAGACTTACATTTTTACCAAAAAAAAAAAAATGTTCGAGATTGGCATGCCATCCCCTGGAATATATGCATGGAATCCGAGATAACAAAAATATCAATATGTTTTAATGGTCACGTGTATTGCAGTATATGGGTTACCAGTGTACCACCGACACAGCAAGTTACGAGGTACATGCATGGCTCTGCTTGTCTAGAACAGTGGACGTATCGTGTGTCTTTCAAGATTCGCTTTGAATAACATAAAAGTTTAGTTAATTAGCTTAGAGGCTAAGATATATTCTCCTTTTCTTATCAAAGATATATTATCTCTTTCTTTTTGGATAACCATATTGTCTTCCTTTCTTTTTGGTCGGTTTTGGATGTCGATATATCTAAATGTTTGTTCTTTTTTCATGGAATTAATACAACAATATAGTTTATTTATCACTGATTTGGCTGAATAAAGGGACTAGTTTTACTTTACCACATGTAGAATGGTACCGTCTCAAGGAAAAGAATGGAACCAATGGTAAGCAAAGAAACAAAAGAAAATATGAAAGAGGGCGTTCCAGAAGCAGATAATCTCTTAAGTAACGAAGATAAAACAAAAGAAGAAGAAGAGGAGGAGGGAGGTAATGGTGGGATTTTGAACAATCTGATATCCAACTTGATGGGTGCAACAACAACAGCAGTAGATGAAAAATCTGGTGAAAATACTCAGAAATCTGAATGTGAAGATGAAGATGAGAAGAAGAAAGAGGGTTCAGGAGCTGGAATCTTAGAAAAGATCATTTTTCATCTGCCAGGTACGCTTTTGTTCAAAAACGGGCTTACACAGTTTAAGCTATTGTACTAAAATTTGTGAGACGTCTCAGTTTTAGTAGTATAGTAGTGTTGTCTCCCGTGCTTCGCACGGATTAGTTTTATTGTGATCATCACAAAACCCTAATTATATATAACTAATGTTTATATTAGTCACATATTTTAAAATCTCGATAGCACATTTGGTACATGGATTTAAAAGTAATTCAAATAAAGCAGCACTAAACAGTTTCTTTGATTTTATTTTGAGAAATTAATACATTATGTATGTTTGAAAGCTTGTTTTATAAATATAAGATACGCATAAAAATATGGTATAGAATATCATATTTGATACATTGACTTTTTTGTAAATAATACTTCTTAAAAATATAAATCTCTTCACTGTTACCATAATAAACATAAAATATGAATTTATTGACGAAAATAAACTCAAATGAAACAATGAAATTATGATAATTAAAATTTAATTGAACATATTTTGATATCTGAAATTGAAAATAAAGATTAAATCCTAATATAACAATTAAAGACTCAATGAAAATTAATTATGTCAAAATAGAAACTAATCACTCTCTTTTCCCTAATTCCTTTTTTATCAATTATATTTCATTAAAGCTTGAATACCATCTCTTTTTAATATAAAACACCTGGACAAAGTTGAGCTTCATCTAGTTAAACAGATTTTTAGATATCATAATTTTAAAATGTAAATATGTTTACTTTTCTCTACATAGTTTTTGATAATGAGAATGACTTCATGCTTTTGATAGTAATACTCTGTGAAACAAAGCTATGATCTTCCACATCCCTTATATATTAATTGAGAAACATTACAACCATTAAGTGTAGCCACGTGTCATCATCAGAATGAAATTCAGATTCCTTAGAAAATATGTTGGTCCAATTAAGTATATATTATACTTTTCATTAAACTAATCATGTGTACAATTACTATTTTATTTTCTTTCCTTAAATAAAAGTTACAGAATATGACTAATATATATATATGACAATTAATGATTCTAATAATAAAGATTTGATAAAAATTCATATCTCATCCATCGTTTTTGTTTAATTTTATATTACTAAAATAATTAAAACAATCAAATTAGCTATAAAGTTAAAATATAGATTTTTTTCGTATATGTTATATTTTGAAATTTTAAAAAGACAAAATTACTAAAACTGTTAAAATTATTATGTTAAAAATCAATGATCAATGGTTTAACGTTCCTTATATATTAATAGATAAACATTTAAAAAATTTAGAACATGTAGTTTGTACCAATTAAAAAAGTGTCATGCTGAGTTTTCACGTAATTGGAATGTTAATTTGTTTACGTGACGGCTTGAAAATCAATTGAGAATTTTGTTAGTCTAAAATTAAATTGTTAGAGAATGATATATTATATAGTATGTTCATTATGGACTATTCATTTATTAAATTGAAATTTATTATATATTATTTCCTTAAATAAAACCTATGATTATGATATATATATATATATAGTAATGAATGATTTTAAATAATGAAGATTTGCTAATAATATGTATATTTTCTATCATTTTGTTTAATTCTTTATTATTAAAAATAAATTACACAATTACATTAATCATATATTAAAAATTAGATTTTTTTTTTGTATATGTTGTATTTTGAATTTTTCAAAACGAGTATAAATGACTAAACTGTTAAAATTCTAACATAAAATTTTGTGATCAATGTTTAAATTTTTTCTATAATAAGATACAATGATAATAAAATCATATAAATAAATAATTTTATTTTAATAGTGTTTATGCTAATATATATTTACTTCATATCGTTTACATTTAATTATATATCATATACGATAGATAAGATTGATTGTTTTGATTTATTTATCCTAAAATGATGGGGAATAAACAAGAGTGGCCATTTGATTTATATGTGCAAGCCAATTTATTACATAATAGTAACTGATTTCTTAGTTATTTAATATATAGTTATTATTTTATTATTTCATATAGAACTCGAATATAGAACTTGAAGACTCAAATAAGAATTGCTCTCTTATTATAACTTGTGAAACTCTCTCAAAACACAAGCTCTCAAATCTCTAATCTTCTTAAGTGATATCACAACTCAATATCTACTTATATAGAGATTATATTTTCCTAATCCTAATAGATAAACATATCTTTAGATAACTCCTAAACTTATTATGTTTTCTATTTCCATGGCTCGGTAGGATTAGGTCTCCTTACTTCTCTCTCAAGCTTCTTTATCCTTCAAGCTTATTCCAACATTTCATAATATGCAGAAAAAAATAAAATAAGTAATAAATATAAAATATTTATTCTGCACAAGACTCAGATCTTAACCTAAGCATGTATCTCTTTAATAATTTTAAATCATAATCATTTCTAAATAAGAAATGATAATAAACTCAAAAATCAATATTTATATCAAGCAATAACCAAAATGACACAAAAATGAGAAAAATATCGAAGATAGATATAATTGACACGTGAACGTAAACCTCTCATAACCATAATTAACTTTTAAATTGCTGAATCATGATATAAAACCGAGCTGACATAGTTTCATTGTAACCAAATAGTAGGCATGAGATTCTCGAGCCTAAACGTTAGGTTTTTATGCGATAAATAATTTTTGACTTAAAATATTTTTAAAAATGGGATCAGTTCATAAGTAAACAAATTATGTAATTAACAAAAAAATTTAAAAAATTGTTTAAGGGTCAAAAATATTAATTCGATCAATAATATAAATTTTATTTTTCATATGATATTTCTTAAATAATTTTCATATAAATTTACCCTGCACAAGGTGCAGGTCTTATCATGAAACATTAAGCTGAAAAAGAAGTGTATATTTTCAACTTGAATCATGTAGAAGGAATTGTGAAAAAGTAATTTCAGCAAAAAGAAGAATGAACGTTTAAAAGATTTCTGCCACACTCAAACCAAACTAAAACAACAAAGAAGATGAAACAATCGAAAGAAAAAAGAGAAGCAATAAAAAGGAAAACAAAAACAGTTTATTATATGTTATATATAGGAGATAGAGCAGTTAGACATAGGGTGTTAGATTTTTTTTTTCCTTTTTGAACGTGTAACCGTCGAAGTAGTTTCTTTAGAGAAAATATGATCTTTGCCAGTTACATGAATATCTGAAATGAAAAAAGTCTGATAATTTGTTTTTGATTTTTAACAATTACACATGTAAAAATTTTGTTGGTCATGTGACTTGTGTTTTAGTATATAAGAGATATGTTTGTTAAACAATTTAGATATCTAAACTGTTTGATTTGTGGAAAGTAATCACCATTTTGTCTCTTTGTTCCCATAATTAGTTAGATAGATGCTTCCATGAAATACAGATTTTTTATTTGTTATCAGAGGAATTCTAATCTTTAAACTCATAGTCGTCCACAGATTTGAAATCATTTTTTAGATATTCCTGATTTAAAGAATAATCCTTAATACTAAAAAAAAAATGATTTGAATCTGGAGTATAAAAGAAACCAACCCCTTCCACCAACACCTTGATTGAAGTCCGGATATCTAAAGCCAAATCTTTCTAAGAGCATCTCCAAAAAACACTCTATAACTTCAAATTTGAAGTTTTTTGCTCTCCAAAAAGGAACTTCAAAACTTCAAATTTGAAATTTTGAAGAGTGAAACTCTATATTTGAAGTTTCACTATTCAAAACTTCAAATTTGAAGTTTCATATTTTTATTTACATTTTGGTTCTTACAATCACACATCACATTTATGATTCATAAATATTTTATTGTTTACTATTTTAATCCTTAAAAAATTATATCTCATATATATTTTAATTTTTGTTTACAGATTTTAAATTTTACACATAAAATTAAATATAACTTTAAAATATTTTAAATTAGATTTAGACAACAATAATATACAAAAGAAACTTAACAAATTTTTTTTTTAATTACATGAAAACATAACTATTACACAAATTTAAATATTATAACAATACTAATAGTCATGTAAGTTTGATCCGGAACCTTTAAAATTTTTAAATATTGTCTAATTTTTTTTGTGTAACTGAAGATGGTTGTTGTTGTTGTTTTTGATGCCTTTTTGTACAATTCTTTATTGTTTATATCGAATATATTCACGAGTATTAATATCATCAAAAATAAATTAGTCTTTTAGCAATATTTTATGTTTCTCTTTTACTTTCTTGTTCCGATCTTATGTATTTACAAGTATCAATATCATCCAAATTCAACAACTTTTAGCTCGTAATCTACAAAGTAAAAATGAGGAGAGCCTTCGAAATGCACTAATAGATCGTATATGCATTACGAAAATTATTTTATGGAATAATATGGTATTTTGTTTGAAGTTTAATATTAATTAAGTTATTCTTATTAAATTTTGATAGAATATTTTATTAATTAATATTGTTGTAATATGTTTATATGTGTGTTAGTTATTTACAAAAGTTTTATGAATTCAAATTAGTTATGACTGATATAAAGTCCATATTATAAAATACAAATAGTTTTGAAGTTGAGTTTGAAGTTTTGCTTTTGGAGAAGAACACCTTTAAACTTCAAATATAGAGTTTTGGAAGCTTCAAAATATAATTCCTTTTTGGAAATGCTCTAAAATAACTTGTTTTGGGGTTTGTAAAGCATTTAAGTAGACAATTGTTAATTAGTTTTAAATTTTTAACTATTTTTTTTGTAAATGCAGAAGATGCAGTTCCAACGACAGAGGAAGCATCCATTCTGATCCACTCTGTGATTGACTGAAGAAGACTTAAACCACAAATCATTTTCATCGTTGTTGTTGTTGTTTATGTGACTTGTGATCTTGTTATTTCTTTTCACAAAACTCTTTGTTTTCCTATCGGAATCTTTTCAAGGCTAACGTTGAAGCCATCATGGTTTTTTCTATTTTCTTAGCTCATATTTTAAAAAAATAAAAAAGTCTGTAGTTAGATATGTTTATGTTCTTGATGCCTTTTCTCACGAACACAACAATACACCTAAGGGCAT
Organism: Brassica rapa; assembly: GCF_000309985.2. Lineage (NCBI taxonomy): Eukaryota > Viridiplantae > Streptophyta > Magnoliopsida > Brassicales > Brassicaceae > Brassica > Brassica rapa. Next base: position 12,434,540 of record NC_024795.2, read on the forward strand.
CTCCAACTCTACTTTGTTTTTCACTCTAAAATAGAATTTTAGAGTAAAAATGTTTCAATTGTACTATATTAAACAGGTTTACTCCAAATATAGAATAAATTTTTTTTTTTGTTCATCACTCTATTTTCTAGAGTAAAAAATAGAGTAAGCTATTAGAAATGATCTACCTAAATACCTACGGTTTAACATCTTCGAGGTTGCAGCTCTAGAAATTCATAGATAAATATAAAAAATCTACCCAAGGAAAGGGGTTAGACTATGAATCACTGGATAACAGATTCGATAGATTTCGCATACAATGAAAGAGGAAACATATGGTTCTTTAGTTACAAAAAAAAAACATATTGTTTTGACCATTTGGACAAGAAGCTTACAACGAAAACAAAACGAGTTCTTCAACTATTAAACAAATTATGTTATACATTTCCCATTCAATAGTTATGTTCAATAATTTTTGAGAATAATTTTTCTATTTAGTAAAACTTGAGTTAATGAAATGGGTAAGCAAAAATTAAGTATTACTATGTTCTATAAAAAAATATAGGTAAATTCATATAACAATTCATTTTGATTCGTTATTATTTATTATGAGAAAACATATGTTCTATAAGTAGTGGTGGAGCCAGAATTTATTTTTATTTGGGTAAAAATTTAAATATTAGTATATTTATAATATTAAATTTATTAATATTTTAATAGTAAAATAAATTCTAAAATATGAGTTTTAAAACCATTGATGAAAAAATACCATTGTAAAATATATTTTATAATTTGTTATTATTTTTTTTATAAAATTAGCAAATGTAAAAAGTGTAAAAATATTATTTTAGTCATTGTATTTTGATTATTTAGTTATATGTTTATCAAACAAACAATATTATACTAAATATGATGAATTGTGTAAAATTATATTAAATTTTTGTTGTAATATAAAAAATGTTAGTATATCACTTCAAAACAATTAACTCTGCAAACAAATAATTTGATAAATTTAATTGCTGCAATCTATTTGAAGAGTAGAATTAAAATTTCATAAGTTTTCTACGTACAAAGCAAAATGTATTAGTCCAAAGTCTTTTAGATACTGTAAAATATCATATTGGCTGTATGTATCACATTCATTAATTAATGTATAAAAATAAAATTATAAAAATAATCTCATTTTTTTACATCTAAAAATAATCTCATTAAACAAAGAAAATTAGTAAATTTACTTGAATACACAAAACTCAGTTAAGAAAAAAGAAAACCGACCAAAGAGAAAATGTACTGGGGGCAAGTAAGATTTTTGATATGGGAGCAAAAACTATTTTACTCTATAATATGTATTAAATTAAAAAAAAATATTGGGGGGCAAACTGCCTCCCCTCTCAACGTACGTGCCAAACGTTGAATAGATTTTTCTAATTAGTGATAAATGTATTGTTCCTAACTCTTTATATATTAGTTAATATCTCACTAAAACGATGTGGGATACTTTATTTCTAATACATACTATATCAACATGGTTAAAAGCTTTTGTATCATATTCAATAAGAAATTAAACTTGAGGTTGATACTTTTCATTCATACATAGCAAAAGCCTGAACCTTTTTCTCTCGTAAGAGTAGCAAATTTATGAAGCATTAAGCTTCTTTAGTTTCAGTGGATTTTTGTTGCCTAATTGCACAAAAATTTAGTGGTTCATTCATCTTAATCTCTACCTATCTGTAAATTTAGTGTGACGTAGGAAAAATATATTTGTAGATTCTTCGAGATATGATCATGTGGTTAGATTGATGTTTTGATACTTGCCACCCAAGTGTCACGTCCCAACTTTTGAAGAAATAATGGGCCGAGACCGAGAGGTTTCAGACCGACCATACTTAATATTTTTCTTAAGTGTTAAGCTTGTAAAATATCTAAGTAAGGATAATATAAAATAATGATGGAAGTGTGTAGAATATTTTAGAATAAAGTAGCTTAAGGGTGAAGTACTTCATAGGAAGGAAAAGATCTGAGCCGTTAGATCGGTTTGATCTCCACCATCCGCTGAGGAGGTGATTGTATATAAATAGGGGGTGAAGCCTCATCCGTAAAATCATTCACCACGTTATAAAATAAATACTTCCAAAAGCTCTGACTTCTCCCTAATAATTTTTCGCTAAAATCAGGTTTTCTTATCCGTAGAATACACTTTCTACACTGCGTAGAACCAAAACAGAAATCCCATTAGAAGATTCTATTTCATGTAGCCGTTTGAGTAGTGTATAGATTTTGCATTCTTAGAATGTTAGAATACTTCATAAAAGTAGAAACTGCATTCGTAGAAAAAGTAAATAACTTTACAATTAGTAGAATTCGTATTTCTCATATTTGAAAGTTTAATTAAAAGTTGATTGCTTGTTCTAAAAAATTAGATGAACTTGTTTAGTCTGGAATTTAATTTCTACTAACCCATTTTCCGTAGAAGACACAATATAGTTTTAGTAGAACATATTTAAAATTTCAATTTATCAAGTTTTTCAAAAAAAAAAAAACCAGTTTGTGTATATGAGTGTTTTATCAATTTTTTGTATTTTTTATAATTTTTTGATTTATTTCATTAATTTTTAGAAATAGAAAGGGTAAAAAGGAAAAAAAAATGGACAAAATTGTTTTTATAGCAAAGAGAAAACCATGCTGTTTTTTGTTCCGATTTGACAATTTTCTCCAAAAAGTTTAACCTCTAATTGTCAACTCACGTTTTGACAAAAAGTTAATATAGTTTTGATTTCGTAGAATTTAGAGAAATTTCATTATCAAAAGAAAATTTATTTTCTGTTTGAAAAACAAAAAAATGTTGTCGATGGGTATGAAAAAAAGGATTATGAATGTATATATCTCATTGTGGGAAGTCAAAGATTTGCTTCTTTATAATATCCTCCATTTTTAGCCAAAATCTTTTTACATATATTCTATGTTGTAGTCAAATAAAAATATAAAGAAAATCTCAAATTCCATTTCAGTCTTTTCATTCTTGTGTTTTTAGCCAAAATCCTTTTATAATATTATCTAAAGAAACTCTTGTGTTTTTTATTCAAGATGGAAGGAGAATCCTCTAATGGCCCTCTCATGCTTGGTGGAGTTTCTGAAGTGGCCTCGACATCTGGTCAACTTGGTGATGGTGCTGACAAGGATGAAAGATACGCTTTAAATATACAAGATGCAGAGAGTATGAAATCTAGGCAACGACCAAGAAGAAGAAAGAGGAGCTCAAGTTTGAAAATAGTAGAAGTTGAGCTCATCTTTCTTCTTGGCTGTTGCATAGATTTCATACTCTCTGCATCTTGAATCTTTCGTCCTTCTCAACATCATCACCAAGTTGATCAGATGTCGAGGCCACTTCAGAAACTCCACCAAGCTTGAGAGGATCATTAGATGGATTTTTCTTCCATTTTTAATAAAAACACACAAGAATTTCTTTAGAATAATATATAAAAAGATTTTGGCTAAAACACACAAGAATGAAAAAAACTGAAATGGAATTTGAGATTTTGTTTATATTTTTATTTGACTACAACGTAGAATATATGTAAAACGATTTTGGCTAAAAATGGAGGGTATTATATAGAAACAAATCTTTGACTTCCCACAAAGAGATATATACATTCATAATCCTTTTTTTGCATACCCAACAGCAACATTTTTTTATTTTTCAAGCGAAAAATAAAATTTCTTTTAAAAATGATTTCTCTAAATTTTACCAAATCAAAACTACATTAACTTTTCGTTAAAACATGAGTTAACAATTTGAGTTTAAATTTTTTACTACATTTTGATCAAATATCTTCAGAGTCTTCCACCAGAAACAAAACTATATTGTATTGCGGATGTATCCTGGAAGTCACCAACTGAAAAGAGTTTGAAAAGGATGGTCCTTAACAAGCAAAGAAGGCATTCTCAAAATTCAAGCACTTAATAAGTGCTACCATGTCACCTTTGGTAGCACAATCAATTGTAACTAGCTGTTCAACAAATAAATCGACTTGGATATATACAAGGTGTGTTTCTAGGTGACTGCGTGGAATTGCTCAAAAATTTGGATCAAATAGCAATAGCTAGAAGCGGAAAGGAAGCAAATATCATGACGCAACACCTGTAATACAAGATATCTTAGCTCTAGCAAGATTGAATAGATTTAGTTTTCATCAAGTACCTAGAAATTTGGTTTAGTATTGTTGATCATCTAGCTAAGAGAGCCAGGTATAAAATTCAAGGATATGTAATAACCTGGTTTTAAGTATAAGCCATTGTAAAGGAATGAAATGGTAGCAAAAAAAATAAGACTGGAAAAATATATAGCATAACTAGTGGCGGAGCCAAAATTTATTTTTATTAGGGGTCAAAATTTAAATATTGTTAAATTTATTAATATTTTCATAGTAATATAAATTTTAAAATATGAGATTTAAAATCAATGATGAAAAAATACCATTGTAAAATATAAATTATAATTTGCTATTATTTTCTATAAAATTAACAAAATGTAAAAAGTATAAAATATTATTTTAGTCATTGTATTTTGATTATTTAGTTATATGTTTATCAAACAAACAATATTATACTAAATATGATGAATTGTGTAAAAATATTTTAAATTTTTGATGTAATATAAAAAAATGTTAGTATATCACTTCAAAACAATTAATTCTGCAAAAACAAAATTATAAATTTAATTGCTGCAATCTATTTGAAGTTTAGAATTAAAATTTTATAAGCTTTCTACGTAAAAAATGAAATGTATTAGTACAAGTCTTTAAGATACCGTAAAATATCATATGGGTCCGTATGTATCACATTTATTAATTAGTGTATAAAGTAAAATTATACAAATGATCTCTTTTTTTTTTTGACATCGAAAAATAATCTCATTAAACAAAGAAAATTAGTAAATTTACTTGAATACACAAAACTCATTTAAGAAAAAAGAAAACCGACCAAAGAGAAAATGTACTGGGGGCAAGTAAGATTTTTGATATGGGAGCAAAAACTATTTTACTCTATAATATGTATTAAATTAAAAAAAAAATTGGGGGGCAAACTGCCTCCCCTCTCAACATACGTGCCAAACGTTGAATAGATTTTTCTAATTAGTGATAAATGTATTGTTCCTAACTCTTTATATATTAGTTAATATCTCACTAAAACGATGTGGGATACTTTATTTCTAATACATACTATATCAACATGGTTAAAAGCTTTTGTATCATATTCAATAAGAAATTAAACTTGAGGTTGATACTTTTCATTCATACATAGCAAAAGCCTGAACCTTTTTCTCTCGTAAGAGTAGCAAATTTATGAAGCATTAAGCTTCTTTAGTTTCAGTGGATTTTTGTTGCCTAATTGCACAAAAATTTAGTGGTTCATTCATCTTGATCTCTATTTATCTGTAAATTTAGTGTGACGTAGGAAAAATATATTTGTAGATTCTTCGAGATATGATCATGTGGTTAGATTGATGTTTTGATACTTGCCACCCAAATGTCACGTCCCAACTTTTGAAGAAATAATGGGCCGAGACCGAGAGGTTTCAAACCGACCATACTTAATATTTTTCTTAAGTGTTAAGCTTGTAAAATATCTAAGTAAGGATAATATAAAATAATGATGGAAGTGTGTAGAATATTTTAGAATAAAGTAGCTTAAGGGTGAAGTACTTCATAGGAAGGAAAAGATCTGAGCCGTTAGATCGGTTTGATCTCCACCATCCGCTGAGGAGGTGATTTTATATAAATAGGGGGTGAAGCCTCATCCGTAAAATCATTCACCATGTTATAAAACAAATACTTCCAAAAGCTCTGACTTCTCCCTAATAATTTTTGCTAAAATAAGGTTTTCTTATCCGTAGAATACACTTTCTACACTGCATAGAACCAAAACAGAAATCCCATTAGAAGATTCTATTTCATGTAGCCGTTTGAGTAGTGTATAGATTTTGTATTCTTAGAATGTTAGAATACTTCATAAAAGTAGAAACTGCATTCGTAGAAAAAGTAAAAAATTTTACAATTAGTAGAATTCGTATTTCTCATATTTGAAAGTTTAATTAAAAATTGATTGCTTGTTCTAAAAAAATTAGATGAACTTGTTTAGTCTGGAATTTAATTTCTACTAACCCATTTTCCGTAGAAGACACAATATACTTTTAGTAGAACATATTTAAAATTTCAATTTACCAAGTTTTTCAAAAAAAAAAACCAGTTTGTGTATATGAGTGTTTTATCAATTTTTTGTATTTTTTATAATTTTTAATTTATTTCATTATTTTTTAGAAATAGAAAAGATAAAAAGGAAAAAAAATGGACAAAATTGTTTTTATAGCAAAGAGAAAACCATGCTGTTTTTTGTTCCGATTTGACAATTTTCTCCAAAAAGTTTAACCTCTAATTGTCAACTCACGTTTTGACAAAAAGTTAATATAGTTTTGATTTCGTAGAATTTAGAGAAATTTCATTATCAAAAGAAAATTTATTTTCTGTTTGAAAAACAAAAAAATGTTGTCGATGGGTATGAAAAAAAGGATTATGAATGTATATATCTCATTGTGGGAAGTCAAAGATTTGCTTCTTTATAATATCCTCCATTTTTAGCCAAAATCTTTTTATATATATTCTATGTTGTAGTCAAATAAAAATATAAAGAAAATCTCAAATTCCATTTCAGTCTTTTCATTCTTGTGTTTTTAGCCAAAATCCTTTTATAATATTATCTAAAGAAACTCTTGTGTTTTTTATTCAAGATGGAAGGAGAATCCTCTAATGGCCCTCTCATGCTTGGTGGAGTTTCTGAAGTGGCCTCGACATCTGGTCAACTTGGTGATGGTGCTGACAAGGATGAAAGATACGCTTTAAATATACAAGATGCAGAGAGTATGAAATCTAGGCAACGGCCAAGAAGAAGAAAGAGGAGCTCAAGTTTGAAAATAGTAGAAGTTGAGCTCATCTTTCTTCTTGGCTGTTGCATAGATTTCATACTCTCTGCATCTTGAATCTTTCGTCCTTCTCAACATCATCACCAAGTTGATCAGATGTCGAGGCCACTTCAGAAACTCCACCAAGCTTGAGAGGATCATTAGATGGATTCTTCTTCCATTTTTAATAAAAACACACAAGAATTTCTTTAGAATAATATATAAAAAGATTTTGGCTAAAACACACAAGAATGAAAAAAACTGAAATGGAATTTGAGATTTTGTTTATATTTTTATTTGACTACAACGTAGAATATATGTAAAAAGATTTTGGCTAAAAATGGAGGGTATTATATAGAAACAAATCTTTGACTTCCCACAAAGAGATATATACATTCATCATCCTTTTTTTGCATACCCAACAGCAACATTTTTTTTATTTTTCAAGCGAAAAATAAAATTTCATTTAAAAATGATTTCTCTAAATTTTACCAAATCAAAACTACATTAACTTTTCGTTAAAACATGAGTTAACAATTTGAGGTTAAAATTTTTACTACATTTTGATCAAATATCTTCAGAGTCTTCCACCAGAAACAAAACTATATTGTATTGCGGATGTATCCTGGAAGTCACCAACTGAAAAGAGTTTGAAAAGGATGGTCCTTAACAAGCAAAGAAGGCATTCTCAAAATTCAAGCACTTAATAAGTGCTACCATGTCACCTTTGGTAGCACAATCAATTGTAACTAGCTGTTCAACAAATAAATCGACTTGGATATATACAAGTTGTGTTTCTAGGTGACTGCGTGGAATTGCTCAAAAATTTGGATCAAATAGCAATAGCTAGAAGCGGAAAGGAAGCAAATATCATGACGCAACACCTGTAATACAAGATATCTTAGCTCTTGCAGGATTGAATAGATTTAGTTTTCATCAAGTACCTAGAAATTTGGTTCAGTATTGTTGATCATCTAGCTAAGAGAGCCAGGTATAAAATTCAAGGATATGTAATAACCTGGTTTTAAATATAAGCCATTGTAAAGGAATGAAATGGTAGCAAAAAAAATACGACTGGGAAAATATATAGCATAACTAGTGGCGGAGCCAAAATTTATTTTTATTGGGGTCAAAATTTAAATATTGTTAAATTTATTAATATTTTCATAGTAATATAAATTTTAAAATATGAGATTTAAAATCAATGATGAAAAAATACCATTGTAAAATATAAATTATAATTTGCTATTATTTTCTATAAAATTAACAAAATGTAAAAAGTATAAAAAATATTATTTTAGTCATTGTATTTTGATTATTTAGTTATATGTTTATCAAACAAACAATATTATACTAAATATGATGAATTGTGTAAAAATATTTTAACTTTTTAATGTAATATAAAAAAATGTTAGTATATCACTTCAAAACAATTAATTCTGCAAAAACAAAATTATAAATTTAATTGCTGCAATCTATTTGAAGTTTAGAATTAAAATTTTATAAGCTTTCTACGTAAAAAATGAAATGTATTAGTACAAGTCTTTAAGATACCGTAAAATATCATATGGGTCCGTATGTATCACATTTATTAATTAGTGTATAAATTAAAATTATACAAATGATCTCTTTTTTTTTGACATCGAAAAATAATCTCATTAAACAAAGAAAATTAGTAAATTTACTTGAATACACAAAACTCATTTAAGAAAAAAGAAAACCGACCAAAGAGAAAATGTACTGGGGGCAAGTAAGATTTTTGATATGGGAGCAAAAACTATTTTACTCTATAATATGTATTAAATTAAAAAAAAATATTGGGGGGCAAACTGCCTCCCCTCTCAACGTACGTGCCAAACGTTGAATAGATTTTTCTAATTAGTGATAAATGTATTGTTTCTAACTCTTTATATATTAGTTAATATCTCACGAAAACAATGTGGGATACTTTATTTCTAATACATACTATATCAACATGGTTAAAAGCTTTTGTATCATATTCAATAAGAAATTAAACTTGAGGTTGATACTTTTCATTCATACATAGCAAAAGCCTGAACCTTTTTCACTCGTAAGAGTAGCAAATTTATGAAGCATTAAGCTTCTTTAGTTTCAGTGGATTTTTGTTGCCTAATTGCACAAAAATTTAGTGGTTCATTCATCTTAATCTCTACTTATCTGTAAATTTAGTGTGACGTAGGAAAAATATATTTGCAGATTCTTCGAGATATGATCATGTGGTTAGATTGATGTTTTGATACTTGCCACCCAAGTGTCACGTCCCAACTTTTGAAGAAATAATGGGCCGAGACCGAGAGGTTTCAAACCGACCATACTTAATATTTTTCTTAAGTGTTAAGCTTGTAAAATATCTAAGTAAGGATAATATAAAATAATGATGGAAGTGTGTAGAATATTTTAGAATAAAGTAGCTTAAGGGTGAAGTACTTCATAGGAAGGAAAAGATCTGAGCCGTTAGATCGGTTTGATCTCCACCATCCGCTGAGGAGGTGATTTTATATAAATAGGGGGTGAAGCCTCATCCGTAAAATCATTCACCATGTTATAAAACAAATACTTCCAAAAGCTCTGACTTCTCCCTAATAATTTTCGCTAAAATCAGGTTTTCTTATCCGTAGAATACACTTTCTACACTGCATAGAACCAAAACAGAAATCCCATTAGAAGATTCTATTTCATGTAGCCGTTTGAGTAGTGTATAGATTTTGTATTCTTAGAATGTTAGAATACTTCATAAAAGTAGAAACTGCATTCGTAGAAAAAGTAAATAATTTTACAATTAGTAGAATTTGTATTTCTTATATTTGAAAGTTTAATTAAAAGTTGATTGCTTGTTCTAAAAAAATTAGATGAACTTGTTTAGTCTGGAATTTAATTTCTACTAACCCATTTTCCGTAGAAGACACAATATACTTTTAGTAGAACATATTTAAAATTTCAATTTACCAAGTTTTTCAAAAAAAAAAACCAGTTTGTGTATATGAGTGTTTTATCAATTTTTTTATATTTTTTTATAATTTTTTGATTTATTTCATTAATTTTTAGAAATAGAAAGGATAAAAAGGAAAACAAATGGACAAAATTGTTTTTATAGCAAAGAGAAAACCATGCTGTTTTTTTGTTCCGATTTGACAATTTTCTCCAAAAAGTTTAACCTCTAATTGTCAACTCACGTTTTGACAAAAAGTTAATATAGTTTTGACTTCGTAGAATTTAGAGAAATTTCATTATCAAAAGAAAATTTATTTTCTGTTTGAAAAACAAAAAAAATGTTGTCGATGGGTATGAAAAAGAGGATTATGAATGTATATATCTCATTGTGGGAAGTCAAAGATTTGCTTCTTTATAATATCCTCCATTTTTAGCCAAAATCTTTTTACATATATTCTATGTTGTAGTCAAATAAAAATATAAACAAAATCTCAAATTCCATTTCAGTCTTTTCATTCTTGTGTTTTTAGCCAAAATCCTTTTATAATATTATCTAAAGAAACTCTTGTGTTTTTTATTCAAGATGGAAGGAGAATCCTCTAATGGCCCTCTCATGCTTGGTGGAGTTTCTGAAGTGGCCTCGACATCTGGTCAACTTGGTGATGGTGCTGACAAGGATGAAAGATACGCTTTAAATATACAAGATGCAGAGAGTATGAAATCTAGGCAACGGCCAAGAAGAAGAAAGAGGAGCTCAAGTTTGAAAATAGTAGAAGTTGAGCTCATCTTTCTTCTTGGCTGTTGCATAGATTTCATACTCTCTGCATCTTGAATCTTTCGTCCTTCTCAACATCATCACCAAGTTGATCAGATGTCGAGGCCACTTCAGAAACTCCACCACGCTTGAGAGGATCATTAGATGGATTCTTCTTCCATTTTGAATAAAAACACACAAGAATTTCTTTAGAATAATATATAAAAAGATTTTGGCTAAAACACACAAGAATAAAAAAAACTGAAATGGAATTTGAGATTTTGTTTATATTTTTATTTGACTACAACGTAGAATATATGTAAAAAGATTTTGGCTAAAAATGGAGGGTATTATATAGAAACAAATCTTTGACTTCCCACAAAGAGATATATACATTCATAATCCTTTTTTTTCATACCCAACAGCAACATTTTTTTATTTTTCAAGCGGAAAATAAAATTTCTTTTAAAAATGATTTCTCTAAATTCTACCAAATCAAAACTACATTAACTTTTCGTTAAAACATGAGTTAACAATTTAAGGTTAAATTTTTTACTACATTTTGATCAAATATCTTCAGAGTCTTCCACCAGAAACAAAACTATATTGTATTGCGGATGTATCCTGGAAGTCACCAACTGAAAAGAGTTTGAAAAGGATGGTCCTTAACAAGCAAAGAAGGCATTCTCAAAATTCAAGCACTTAATAAGTGCTACCATGTCACCTTTGGTAGCACAATCAATTGTAACTAGCTGTTCAACAAATAAATCGACTTGGATACATACAAGTTGTGTTTCTAGGTGACTGCGTGGAATTGCTCAAAAATTTGGATCAAATAGCAATAGCTAGAAGCGGAAAGGAAGCAAATATCATGACGCAACACCTGTAATACAAGATATCTTAGCTCTAGCAGGATTGAATAGATTTAGTTTTCATCAAGTACCTAGAAATTTGGTTCAGTATTGTTGATCATCTAGCTAAGAGAGCCAGGTATAAAATTCAAGGATATGTAATAACCTGGTTTTAAGTATAAGCCATTGTAAAGAAATGAAATGGTAGCAAAAAAAATACGACTGGGAAAATATATAGCATAACTAGTGGCGGAGCCAAAATTTATTTTTATTGGGGTCAAAATTTAAATATTGTTAAATTTATTAATATTTTCATAGTAATATAAATTTTAAAATATGAGATTTAAAATCAATGATGAAAAAATACCATAGTAAAATATAAAATAAATTTGCTATTATTTTCTATAAAATTAACAAAATGTAAAAAGTATAAAAATATTATTTTAGTCATTGTATTTTGATTATTGAGTTATATGTTTATCAAACAAACAATATTATACTAAATATGATGAATTGTGTAAAAATATTTTAACTTTTTGATGTAATATAAAAAAAATGTTAGTATATCACTTCAAAACAATTAATTCTGCAAAAACAAAATTATAAATTTAATTGCTGCAATCTATTTGAAGTTTAGAATTAAAATTTTATAAGCTTTCTACGTAAAAAATGAAATGTATTAGTACAAGTCTTTAAGATACCGTGAAATATCATATGGGTCCGTATGTATCACATTTATTAATTAGTGTATAAAGTAAAATTATACAAATGATCTCTTTTTTTTTGACATCGAAAAATAATCTCATTAAACAAAGAAAATTAGTAAATTTACTTGAATACACAAAACTCATTTAAGAAAAAAGAAAACCGAACAAAGAGAAAATGTACTGGGGGCAAGTAAGATTTTTGATATGGGAGCAAAAACTATTTTACTCTATAATATGTATTAAATTAAAAAAAAATATTGGGGGGCAAACTGCCTCCCCTCTCAACGTACGTGCCAAACGTTGAATTGATTTTTCTAATTAGTGATAAATGGATTGTTCCTAACTCTTTATATATTAGTTAATATCTCACTAAAATGATGTGGGATACTTTATTTCTAGTACATACTATATCAACATGGTTAAAAGCTTTTGTATCATATTCAATAAGAAATTAAACTTGAGGTTGATACTTTTCATTCATATATAGCAAAAGCCTGAACCTTTTTCTCTCGTAAGAGTAGCAAATTTATGAAGCATTAAGCTTCTTTAGTTTCAGTGGATTTTTGTTGCCTAATTGCACAAAAATTTAGTGGTTTATTCATCTTAATCTCTACTTATCTGTAAATTTAGTGTGACGTAGGAAAAATATATTTGTAGATTCTTCGAGATATGATCATGTGGTTAGATTGATGTTTTGATACTTGCCACCCAAGTGTCACGTCCCAAATTTTGAAGAAATAATGGGCCGAGATCAAGAGGTTTCAAACCGACCATACTTAATATTTTTCTTAAGTGTTAAGCTTGTAAAATATCTAAGTAAGGATAATATAAAATAATGATGGAAGTGTGTAGAATATTTTAGAATAAAGTAGCTTAAAGGTGAAGTACTTCATAGGAAGGAAAAGATCTGAGCCGTTAGATCGGTTTGATCTCCACCATCCGCTGAGGAGGTGATTTTATATAAATAGGGGGTGAAGCCTCATCCGTAAAATCATTCACCATGTTATAAAACAAATACTTCCAAAAGCTCTGACTTCTCCCGAATAATTTTCGCTAAAATCAGGTTTTCTTATCCGTAGAATACACTTTCTACACTGCATAGAACCAAAACAGAAATCCCATTAGAAGATTCTATTTCATGTAGCCGTTTGAGTAGTGTATAGATTTTGCATTCTTAGAATGTTAGAATACTTCATAAAAGTAGAAACTGCATTCATAGAAAAAGTAAATAACTTTACAATTAGTAGAATTCGTATTTCTCATATTCGAAAGTTTAATTAAAAGTTGATTGCTTGTTCTAAAAAAATTAGATGAACTTGTTTAGTCTGGAATTTAATTTCTACTAACCCATTTTCCGTAGAAGACACAATATACTTTTAGTAGAACATAATTAAAATTTCAATTTATCAAGTTTTTCAAAAAAAAAAACAGTTTGTGTATATGAGTGTTTTATCAATTTTTTATATTTTTTTTATAATTTTTTGATTTATTTCATTAATTTTTAGAAATAGAAAGGGTAAAAAGGAAAAAAAATGGACAAAATTGTTTTTATAGCAAAGAGAAAACCATGCTGTTTTTTGTTCCGATTTGACAATTTTCTACAAAAAGTTTAACCTCTAATTGTCAACTCACGTTTTGACAAAAAGTTAATATAGTTTTGACTTCGTAGAATTTAGAGAAATTTCATTATCAAAAGAAAATTTATTTTCTGTTTGAAAAACAAAAAAATGTTGTCGATGGGTATGAAAAAGAGGATTATGAATGTATATATCTCATTGTGGGAAGTCAAAGATTTGCTTCTTTATAATATCCTCCATTTTTAGCCAAAATCTTTTTGCATATATTCTATGTTGTAGTCAAATAAAAATATAAACAAAATCTCAAATTCCATTTCAGTCTTTTCATTCTTGTGTTTTTAGCCAAAATCCTTTTATAATATTATCTAAAGAAATTCTTGTGTTTTTTATTCAAGATGGAAGGAGAATCCTCTAATGGCCCTCTCATGCTTGGTGGAGTTTCTGAAGTGGCCTCGACATCTGGTCAACTTGGTGATGGTGCTGACAAGGATGAAAGATACGCTTTAAATATTCAAGATGCAGAGAGTATGTAATCTAGGCAACGGCCAAGAAGAAGAAAGAGGAGCTCAAGTTTGAAAATAGTAGAAGTTGAGCTCATCTTTCTTCTTGGCTGTTGCATAGATTTCATACTCTCTGCATCTTGAATCTTTCGTCCTTCTCAACATCATCACCAAGTTGATCAGATGTCGAGGCCACTTCAGAAACTCCACCAATCTTGAGAGGATCATTAGATGGATTCTTCTTCCATTTTGAATAAAAACACACAAGAATTTCTTTAGAATAATATATAAAAAGATTTTGGCTAAAACACACAAGAATGAAAAAAACTGAAATGGAATTTGAGATTTTGTTTATATTTTTATTTGACTACAACGTAGAATATATGTAAAAAGATTTTGGCTAAAAATGGAGGGTATTATATAGAAACTAATCTTTGACTTCCCACAAAGAGATATATACATTCATAATCCTTTTTTTTCATACCCAACATCAACATTTTTTTATTTTTCAAGCGGAAAATAAAATTTCTTTTAAAAATGATTTCTCTAAATTCTACCAAATCAAAACTACATTAACTTTTCGTTAAAACATGAGTTAACAATTTGAGGTTAAATTTTTTACTACATTTTGATCAAATATCTTCAGAGTCTTCCACTAGAAACAAAACTATATTGTATTGCGGATGTATCCTGGAAGTCACCAACTGAAAAGAGTTTGAAAAGGATGGTCCTTAACAAGCAAAGAAGGCATTCTCAAAATTCAAGCACTTAATAAGTGCTACCATGTCACCTTTGGTAGCACAATCAATTGTAACTAGTTGTTCAACAAATAAATCGACTTGGATATATACAAGTTGTGTTTCTAGGTGACTGCGTGGAATTGCTCAAAAATTTGGATCAAATAGCAATAGCTAGAAGCGGAAAGGAAGCAAATATCATGACGCAACACCTGTAATACAAGATATCTTAGCTCTAGCAGGATTGAATAGATTTAGTTTTCATCAAGTACCTAGAAATTTGGTTCAGTATTGTTGATCATCTAGCTAAGAGAGCCAGGTATAAAATTCAAGGATATGTAATAACCTGGTTTTAAGTATAAGCCATTGTAAAGGAATGAAATGGTAGCAAAAAAAATACGACTGGGAAAATATATAGCATAACTAGTGGCGGAGCCAAAATTTATTTTTATTGGGGTCAAAATTTAAATATTGTTAAATTTATTAATATTTTCATAGTAATATAAATTTTAAAATATGAGATTTAAAATCAATGATGAAAAAATACCATTGTAAAATATAAATTATAATTTGCTATTATTTTCTATAAAATTAACAAAATGTAAAAAGTATAAAAATATTATTTTAGTCATTGTATTTTGATTATTTAGTTATATGTTTATCAAACAAACAATATTATACTAAATATGATGAATTGTGTAAAAATATTTTAACTTTTTGATGTAATATAAAAAAAATGTTAGTATATCACTTCAAAACAATTAATTCTGCAAAAACAAAATTATAAATTTAATTGCTGCAATCTATTTGAAGTTTAGAATTAAAATTTTATAAGCTTTCTACGTAAAAAATGAAATGTATTATTACAAGTCTTTAAGATACCGTAAAATATCATATGGGTCCGTATGTATCACATTTATTAATTAGTGTATAAAGTAAAATTATACAAATGATCTCTTTTTAAACAAAGAAAATTAGTAAATTTACTTGAATACACAAAACTCATTTAAGAAAAAAGAAAACCGAGAAAAGAGAAAATGTACTGGGGGCAAGTAAGATTTTTGATATGGGAGCAAAAACTATTTTACTCTATAATATGTATTAAATTTAAAAAAATTATTGGGGGGGGGGGGGGGGGGGCAACTGCCTCCCCTCTCAACGTATGTGCCAAACGTTGAATAGATTTTTCTAATTAGTGATTATTCCTAACTCTTTATATATTAGTTAATATCTCACTAAAACGATGTGGGATACTTTATTTCTAATACATACTATATCAACATTGTTCAAAGCTTTTGTATCATATTCAATAAGAAATTAAACTTGAGTTTGATACTTTTTCATTCATACATAGCAAAAGCCTGAACCTTTTTCTCTCGTAAGAGTAGCAAATTTATGAAGCATTAAGCTTCTTTATTTTCAGTGGATTTTTGTTGCCTAATTGCACAAAAATTTAGTGGTTCATTCATCTTAATCTCTACCTATATGTAAATTTAGTGTGACGTAGGAAAAATATATTTGTAGATTCTTCGAGATATGATCATGTGGTTAGATTGATGTTTTGATACTTGCCACCCAAGTGTCACGTCCCAACTTTTGAAGAAATAATGAGCCGAGACCGAGAGGTTTCAAACCGACCATACTTAATATTTTTCTTAAGTGTTAAGCTTGTAAGATATCTAAGTAAGGATAATATAAAATAATGATGGAAGTGTGTAGAATATTTTAGAATAAAGTAGCTTAAGGGTGAAGTACTTCATAGGAAGGAAAAGATCTGAGCCGTTAGATCGGTTCGATCTCCACCATCCGCTGAGGAGGTGATTTTATATAAATAGGGGGTGAAGCCTCATCTGTAAAATCATTCACCACGTTATAAAACAAATACTTACGAAAGCTCTGACTTGTCTCTAAAAGTATTCACATTTTCTCTCTGTAAGTGCTGATCGAGTTTATCCGAAAGGATGACTTAGTAACCACAAGGGTGAAAAGGTACTAAGGCCGTACATCCTGATTGCTGCGATAAATCAGTCCGTGACACATGGCTGCTCAATATTTCCGTTTTAATGTAAGAGAGTAAGATGCACCAAACATTCTAATTGGTGATTAGTTTCATGAGAGGAAAAAAAGAGGAAACTTTGCCAAAACGGAATAAAAAAATATAGTTGTCCATTTGATATATATCCATCGTTAATTATCCTTTGAGTATATTTTTCATAATTTCAAAACTATTAATTGATTAATAAAACTAAACACAATAAACACTATTTAAAGATTTAATTGAATTGTGAAAAGTTTAATGAAAAAAATGTTTGAAAAACGTTAAAATTTAAAAGTTTAATTTTTTTATTAAAAAGTTTATAAATGTTTTAAACTTTTTACAAAAATAATTTTTTTAAAAAGGTTTACGAAGTTTTATTTTTATTTCTGTACAAACGTTTTAGAAGTGTTAAAATTAAAGAAAAATATTTCTTTTTATTAAAAAGTTTAATAAAAAATTAAGAAACGTTTTTAAATAATCTTTTTGATAAAAAGTCTAATAAAATGAAAAAAAATGCATACACGTTTTAGGGAAGTTATAATATTACAATTTTTTTTTTGATATTTATGACAAGATAAATCAACCTATACACGTTTTAGGGAACTTAGAATATTATAAATACTTTTAGAATGTTTTCTTAACTGAAACTTCCATAATTTTCGCCAAAATCAGGTTTTCTTATCCGTAGAATACACTTTCTACACTGCGTAAAACCAAAACAGAAATCCCATTAGAAGATTCTATTTCATGTAGCCATTTGAGTAGTGTATAGATTTTGCATTTTTAGAATGTTAGAATACCTCATAAAAGTAGAAACTGCATTCGTAGAAAAAATAGTTAACTTTACAATTAGTAGAATTCGTATTCCCCATATTTAAAAGTTTAATTAAAAGTAGATTGCTCGTTCTAAAAAAATTAGATGAACATGTTTAGTCTCGAATTCAATTTCTACTAACTCATTTTCCGTAGAAGACAAAATATACTTTTAGTAGAACGTAATTTAAAATTTCAATTTATCAAGTTTAAAAAAAAAAAAATAGTTTGTGTATATGAGTGTTTTATCAATTTTTTGTATTTTGTATAATTTTTTGATTTATTTCATTAATTTTTAGAAATATAAAGGGTAAAAAAGAAAAAAAATGGACAAAATTGTTTTTATAGCAAAGAAGGCATTCTCAAAATTCAAGCACTTAATAAGTGCTACCATGTCACCTTTGGTAGCACAATGAATTGTAACTAGCTGTTCAACAAATAAATCGACTTGGATATAAACAAGTTGTGTTTCTAGGTGACTGCATGGAATTGCTCAAAAATTTGGATCAAATAGCGATAGCTAGAAGCGGAAAGAAAGCAAATATCATGACGCAACACCTGTAATACAAGATATCTTAGCTCTAGCAGGATTGAATAGATTTAGTTTTCATCAAGTACCTAGAAATTTGGTTCAGTATTGTTGATCATCTAGCTAAGAGAGCCAGGTATAAAATTCAAGGATATGTAATAACCTAGTTTTAAGTATAAGCCATTGTAAAGGAATAAAATGGTAGCAAAAAAAAACGACTGGGAAAATATATAGCATAACTAGTGGCGGAGCCAAAATTTATTTTTATTGGGGTCAAAATTTAAATATTGTTAAATTTATTTATATTTTAATAGTAATATAAATTTTAAAATATGAGATTTAAAATCAATGATGAAAAAATACCATTGTAAAATATATATCATAATTTGCTATTATTTTCTATAAAATTAACAAAATGTAAAAAGTATAAAAATATTATTTTAGTCATTGTATTTTGATTATTTAGTTATATGTTTATCAAACAAACAATATTATACTAAATATGATGAATTGCGTAAAAATATTTTAACTTTTTGATGTAATATAAAAAAATGTTAGTATATCACTTCAAAACAATTAATTCTGCAAAAAAAAATTATAAATTTAATTGCTGCAATCTATTTGAAGATTAGAATTAAAATTTTATAAGCTTTCTACGTAAAAAATGAAATGTATTAGTACAAGTCTTTAAGATACCGTAAAATATCATATGGGTCCGTATGTATCACATTTATTAATTAGTGTATAAAGTAAAATTATACAAATGATCTCATTAAACAAAGAAAATTGGTAAATATATTTGAATTAGGGCTATTCAATATGGTAAAACCGAACCGTACCGAACCGAACCGAACCGAAATAGACAATATGGTTTGGTTTTGGTAATACCATATAAACCGAATGGATATAATATTATAAAAACCGTAGGATTTGGATATGGTTTGGTATATAACCGATTAAACCGAATAAACCGAACAAAACCGATTAAAAGTAGAAACACGTAAATATGTATCTATTTTATAATAATACATAAAAATCTATTTGTTACATAAGTTAAATTTGTGTTAATAACTATTACTATAATTTTATAGTAATAAAGAGCCTTAATTTGTAAAACACTTGAACTATAATTAAATAACAATACATCGCAATTTAGACATCTTATTTTCTAAGTCTTCTTTTGATCTTTTTGGTTTATTTTAGTCTTCACTAAATTAATATGAAGATTATAAATTTGATGGACAATAATTAATGGAAAATTTTTACAACTTTTTTCTTATCTGTAAACAAACAGAATTTCATGTTCAATTGAAAAAGCATGACTTTAATGAAAAATAAATAAGAAAGAGTGAAAAAACTTTTCTTTCATATTTCTGTTTTGTTTCATATTTTTATTTTCAAAATTTCAAGCTTTGATTTTAGTTATAGATTTGATTATTTTATTTGATGGTAGAAGCATTTTTACTTTTTTGTTCATTTATTTGAACATGTAATATATTTTTAATAAATGACTATGTTGACAATATGACTCTAAAATTCATATAATATGATCTCAAACTAAATAATTATGTTTTTTGGTATAAAACCGAATAAACCGAAAATCGACGGTATATGAACCGAACCGAACCGAAGTAAATATGGATTTAGAATGGTAGTTATATTTTACTAACCGAAATACCGAAAACCAAAAAAACCGAACCGAAACCGAACCGATATCCAGATTGAACACCCCTAATTTGAATACACAAAAATTAGTTAAGAAAAAAGAAAACCGAACAAAGAGAAAATGTACTGGGGCAAATAAGATATTTGATATGGAGGCAACAACTATTTTACTCAATAATCCCCTATATATTATTTGAGAAGCGTTGCAACATTTTTTGTAGCCATATATCATCACAAGAATGATTCTTAGAATCCTTAGAGAAATATGTTGGTCCATCTAAATATATAATAAATTTTTTATTAAACCACAATAAATACTTTATTAATGTGCTTCATTATTTCCTTAAATAAGATTACGGAATTGCCTAATGTGGCTAAAGTATATATGACAATTAATGATTTTAAATAATAAAGATTTGATAAAAATAAGTGTGTATTATAATTATATATGTTTAATTTTAAGCCATTAAAATAAATTAAACAATCATAGTAACCATATAATAAAAATTTAAAAAATAATTTATATATTATATTTTGAATTTTTAAAAATGAGTATAAATTACTAAAACTGTTAAAAGTTTCACATTCAAATTTTGTGATCTATGATTTAAAACTTTTGTTATGACATGATACAAATAATTAAAAAATATAAGTTGAAAGTCTCATTTAATAAGTATCAAAAATAAAAGATATATAAATATATGTATCATTTTAAATTAAACTATATGCTATATAAAAATACATAAATATCTTAATTTTGAAATTTACTTTGAACATTTTTTGATAAAAAATTGAAAAAATATTGACAACTAAAATTTTTAAAATATTATAAATTACTTAAACAATTAATCTCACAGTGAAAATTTTGTTATCGAGACTTTTTGCTATAACAGATACAAATGATAAAAAAAAATATGAGCAAAAAACATCATCTAATAAATATTAATATTAAATATATCATATATATGTTACTATCATTTAAACTTAATTATATATCATATCAAATAGAAAAAATATTTTTTCGAATTATAAAATTTATTTATATGTCCGTACCAATTTATTTATATAAGTAGTAGATAATGACTTTTTAATTATTCAATATATATTTATTATTTCATAATATGTTATAAATACATAATATATAAAATAATTTATATATATAATGTTCATTCCGCGCAAGGCGCGGATAACCTAGTATGTACTAAACTAAAAAAAATTTTGGGGGCAACTGCCCACACTTCTCAACGTACGTGTCTCCAGGTAACATCTTCCAAAATATTTGAAAAACACTTCACTTTGATAAAATAAAAGTGTCGTGGTTTTTTTTTGGTAAAAAGGTGTCATTGTTATTTTCTTAAACATGGTGTTTCTGTTGTCATTTTCTCTAATTACTCTTAACATGTTGCAGAAGAACATCATGATCTAGATAGCTTTCAAAGGTGTAGTGGCTCAACAGAAGAGCCAAGGATCGCATAAGAATGTGAGAAAAAATCGGTTGTCCTTCACCAGCTTCAGAAGAACAAGAAGCTGACCAGAATCCAAATGAAGAAAGTGACCACAATCCAAACGAAGAAGATGATGAACAAGAAACCAACAACACCGAGCCTCCATGTAGTGGGTGGGTGTTTTGTTTCACACCTGATTAAAGTTGTTCGGTGGGACCCATTATTTATCAGTAATGGAAGTTCCTGCTATTTCAGATTATTTGATTAATGAAAAGATTTGTTGATTAAATGTTTCAGTGTAATTTGCAAAATATCTTTTAGTATCTTCCAGTATTTTTGTAAGTAACTTAATAAATGCATAATAACAAATTAGCAACACATAAATAAAAAATCACGGAAATTAAGTAAATTAAAAAATATTTATTGTATTACTTCAACCAAAAAATAGACATGATTATTCCAGTACATTACTAACACAAGAAACTTCAAATCATGTTGTATAAACAAATTAAATGAATAATCAAAGAATAATTTCATGATATAATAAAAGTATGTTTTAAAAGTATATATTATTATATGCCTTCTTCTTCTTCTTTAGCTCCATCACTGCCGGATCCAATCGTCGTCGTCTCCGTCTCCGGCCTGATCTCCTCCAACTGATTGACCACCTGAATCGCTTCTGGCCTCGCCGCAGGCGACGGATCAACACAATGCAAAGCCAATTTCAAGGTATTGAGAAGCTCGTCACCAACGGTTTGGGTCTCCCTCATAAGCTCAAGATCGAACACTTCATTGGTCCACTCCTCCTTCACGATCGACGCCACCCACTGAGGCAAATCCATCCCGCTCGTCGGCTCTCCCGGAGATTTCCCCGTCAAGAGCTCCAGTATGATGATCCCTAAGCTGTACACGTCCGTCTTCGTGCTCGCGTTCTTGATCTTCGAGAACTCCGGCGCTCTGTATCCGAGAGTTCCGGCGGTTGCGACCACGTTGGTGGCGGCGGCGGCAGTCATGAGGCGGGAGAGGCCGTAGTCGGCGATGTGTGCGTTGGTCTTCTCGTCGAGGAGGATGTTGCTGGCCGTGAGATTCTCGTGGATCATGTTCTCGTTCTTGTGAAGGTGAGCTAAGCCGCGGCTGATCCCTTTCGCTATCTTCATCCTCGTTTGCCATGGAATTAGGGTTTCTGGTCCTCGTGCTGTTTTATTTTCAATTCCCAAATTCAAAATCAGAAAAAAAAAGTCCCCAAATCAATCAAAGTTAGGTTTTTTTTTTTTATGTTGTTGTGCTTACCGTGAAGAAACGCAGAGAGGGAGCCTTTAGACATGTAATCGAAGACGAGGAGCTTCTCTCCTTTAGGTCCTAAGTAGTAAGCTCTTAGTGCAAGTAGATTGGCGTGTCGAATCTTGCCTAAAGCTGTGACCTCTGCTTCGAACTCTTTGACCCCTTTGGTTGTTTTCTCTCTCAGCCGTTTCACAGCGACCTCGTTTCCGTCTTCCAGTGTCGCCTTGTATGCTGTGCCGTAAGTGCTTTTCCCCATGATCTCAGCCGTGGCGCAGAGGAGGTCGTCGGCAGTGAACACAAACGGACCATCGAAATGGACTAGCTTTCCTCCCATCTCACCTCCTGCTGTTGCTGCAGCAGTTGCGGTTGCTGTCTTTGCGGTGATCTTGTCCTTGCCGTCTTTTTGTTTCAAGGCTGCACGTTTCTTGATCAGACAGCAGAGTAATATGCAGCACAAGAGAAGGAGAAGGGCTAGAAGAGCTCCTATGGTGATTAGGATTATATCTTTGACCGAGAGTTTTCTGTGGTGTTTTCTTGGTTTTTGTGGTGAGGTAGGTGAAAGGGTGGGAGGGTGATGAGGTTTAGGAGAAGGGCAGGGAGTCGAGGAACTGTAGCCACAGAGCTGAATGTTTCCCACGAAAGAGCTTGAGTTGAACTTTCTGGAGAGGATAGGCGGGACAGGACCAGAGAGCGTGTTGAAGGAGACGTTGAATGAAGAAAGATTCGCCAGGTTGGCTAGAGAGGGAGGGATTAGACCTGTGAAGTTGTTTTCAGACAGATCAAGTTGTCTGATTCCAGATATGTTCCCGATTCTCTCTGGGATGGGACCATTGATCTTGTTTCTCTTGAGGTTAAGCACTGTCAGGTTGTGCAGTCTATCGATGGCATCTGGGATGGTTCCGTTGATTGAGTTGTAAGACAAATCAAGGCTCTGAAGGTGTAGAAGAGCCCCACATTCCTTGGGAATGGAACCAAAGAGCTGGTTATGGCTTAATGAAACCTCTTCCAGCATGCTCTGCTTGCAGAGGGACAAGGGAACAGCTCCAGAGAAGAGATTGTGGTCTAGGTTCAGCTTTTTGAGAGGGTGAGAGCCATTAACTAAAAAGTCTGGTATGGAGCCAGAGAGGTTGTTATGCCCAAGGTCAAGAAAAGTGAGGGTATGTGATCTGGGTATCATAACCGGAAGGGGGCCGGAGAGTAAATTGAAGCTGAGATTGAGCCTATAGAGCCTGGTGGACTCAGCAAGACTAGCCGGGATCATACCAGATAGCTGGTTGTTGCTAAGATCAAGATTCTGGAGAAGAGGACAGTTTCCAAGTGAAGCTGGGACTGAACCAGAGAGACGGTTGTTGAAGAGATAGACTCCATGGAGGTTCTTGAGATAGCCAAGGGAACGGGGAACCGAACCGGCGATGACGTTGTCGTGGAGGCTAAGTTTTCTGAGATTCTGAAGCTGTCCGATCTTCTCAGAGATAGTGCCACCGAGTCCTTTCCATGGGAGCTGAATGGCTACCACTTGGCCTCGAAGGCATTTGATTCCAGCCCATCCGCCGGAGCAAACACTGGTGGTGGAAGAGTCGTTCCAGCTTCTGAGAACTCCGGTGAAGTCGATGAGTTCGTGTTTGATTGCTTGGAGCGCCTGATAGTTTCCCTGAGTCACCACGATCCCATCCCAGGAGTGACCACCACCTCCACCACCTGCAACAGCTTGAGCAGACAAGAGTAAGAGACACAAGAAGATACTCGTGCAAAAATGGAAACTAATTTCATAAATCCGAAATGGGTTTTTGTGAAGCTGATTCATTTCTAAACTATCAAAGTAAAAAGAAAAAAGAAGGAAAAAATGAAAACAGAAGAAGAAAGATGAAAAAGAGCAGCAGAGTTATAGTTCTTTGTTGTCTTCTTCTTTTCGTTTGTTTTTGGATGACAGCAAAGAATGAGAGTTAGAGAGAAAGAAGTTTGATTTTTAGTGAGAGAGGGAAATGAATTTGTGAATGAGTGAGGTGTTGAGGCCAAGAGTAATTATGGTGAGAGTGGAGGAAGAAGAAGACAAAGACATAAGTTTTGTTTATGTTTATTGTAACGGCTAGTTTTACTTCTTCGGCCAAACAAAAAGAAACGGGAAGCGAGAGAAACATGACCAACGGCTATAAAGCCATTTCGACCGTTTTAATCTTAATGATTTAATTAAAATGTCTCGATAGTCGTTGGATGGTACAGAGATTGTGACCGTGGGGGTCGTCCTAATAATAATTGTTCCAAACTCGCTAATCTATAATTCTATTTTTATGTTCAGACAACAACAAACTAAAAAGATTCTATCCTATGACTCGGTCAAAAGTTTGACACTTTTTCGGCCACATCAACACTACCAGCAATAGTAAACACATATGTATACACGGTAACATTCCAAAATCCATAACGTGGCCCAATTCAAGCCCAACTCCATCGGCTTGAAAATTCGGTGATTCGGAATAGGATGTCAAATTGGATTTTCCGGAGTATATCCAGTTGATTTGTTCGAGTGAAAGGTTTATGGTTGTATAGTAAAAGATTGAAAAATTTATACTTACAGACACATTCTCACTTTTCATTTACACATAAAGACACTTTCTGCATGACACACATTTTTTTTAGATGGTTTGTCATTTCTACCCTCAACTAAGCTACCAAAATACATTTCTATTTTCCTAACTAAACACAAATTGTCCGGTTACCAAACAAATAAAGTAAAAATATACAAAAAGATTTATTCTCTCTCCTCTTTCGATTTACGATTGACTTTCAAAATCACTTTCCCAATTTTATGAACCCTAATCGTGACAATTTCTTTTCTTCCTCTCCTTCCTCTCTATGCGCTCTATTGACGTCACTGGTAACGGAGGCGTCGTCGCCGTCAGGATCTGTTCTCTCGAATCCTATCTTCATCAACAAGCTCTTCTTACCTCTCGTTCCATCTCTCAGCCATGGAGTTACCAAATCTCGTTCGTCGAATCAAAAGTGACGTCTCCAAAGTCACTGAACTCACCTCCATCAAACCCTTTGAGCTCCTCCGTGGATACTGAAGCCAGTTTGGGTAAGTGATTTTCATCGAAATCGGTGGCCAAATCCCCTCCTCACACTACACCTTCAGCTACAAAGGTTTTGGGTTCTTTGGCTTTCAATTTTTACGTATCAGTCGCTGAAGCTTTCACTTTGAACATCTTCCCCATATTCTTCTTCTTTTTTTCATCCATAAAATCCAAAGCACAATGGGGTTGTGATTCTGTTTTGTGATTCTGTTTGCTTTAAAAAACACCAGATTCTTCTTCTTCTTTTTTTCACACAATGAGTTTATGGATATGCTCTGTGATGTTTCTATTAGAGATTTTACGGATGATGTAAACTCTTGTTTGTTGACTATTATAAATCCTTCATGATTTTTAAGTGTTTACATAAGAGCTTCGTAATACAATCGGCCCTTCTCTGTTTACTGAACATGCTATTTTTGTTTGGTTAATTGGATTTAGGATGTGTTTTCACTCATGAAAACAGAGGAGAAGAGACAAAAGTTCACAAACTCTAGAATTTTTTGTAAGTAAATCCGGAGAGATGTTGCATCCACATATTAAAACAGATATTGTGTTGCTTTGTTCTAAGGACACAACAACTCTGCAGATGTCCGTTCATACTTTTTTGTATCAATGTCCACAAATTTAGTCATACTGACTAAGGAAAGAAAAACCATTAAAAGCTTTGTTGGACAAAGTTATAACCTCCAACCTCTTAAAACAAGTTCTCAACTACGAACACAAACAATTTTTGTGTTTGAGTTTTTCAAAGTTTTTCACATTTTTTATCCATCAATGTCCACATCTTTTTTTTGTTTATATATTTTTCCTATATGTTTAGATTTTTCTCATCCACACTTTTTATGTCCATGCATTTATTTATATATATTCTAAAATATATAAAAAATATGTATGAAAATAGATCTTAAAATATAGAAAAAAAGAAAATATAATTTATTGTAACAATTATATTTGTTTTGTGTATCGTAAAATCTGAGAAAAATCAAATCAAAAATAGATAAGGAAATGAATAATAATAAAAATATAAAGCAATGGTCGTAAATTGACACTTTATCCTGTACATCAACGTTAATAATTTCAGACGCCTAACTAGATAGAAAACTCCAGATGTCTAACTAAACAAAATAAAACAATTACACTCATTTGTTTTCTGTCGCTGAGAAAATGGTATTCATGTCAAAAAGACATCTAGAAAACCGTGAATGTGTGCCTCCAGCACATTGTGTCTTATAGTGTCAAAAAAGATAAAAATGTGTCTTAAAGAGAAATCAACTAGATTTAAGGACTCTTCTTGCCAGATAATAAATGGAAGAAACATCTTATGTGACCAAGGATCATGGTTGCTTGGTCCACAATTAATCTGGCTAAATACGCCGCTTCGGTGATCATGCAAACTCATAGTTGGAATCAAACCGTTTGTAAGTAGGAGAACCAACCTAGTGTTCAAGAACAATCTCAGAAATGAGAAGCAAATCTGATAGGGACATAAGTAGAAAGTGAATAACAAAAGGGAAGCTCCTATCAAAGCTAATACTTATTAGACATTGCTACTACAAGCAAGCATATGACGGGCGGATTTAAAAACGTTTCTAATCGGGGGCACAATATTAGAGACAGTAAGAAAAAGCTGTGATGAGGGCACATTTTCAATTTTCTTCAGTAAACTAACAGTAGTTCATCAAATTAATTTATGTTACTTAAGAAAAAATAAAAATTAGTAGGGGCACGTGACCCGTGCCCTTGTTAGTGCATCCACCTGCATATCTCCAAAAACAATTCTAAGGTTTTAAAAAGAGAAAATGACTAGGATAAATATAGCCTCTAAGAATAAAAATGACCAAAATAGCACTTAATGTTTTATCAAAAGAAATAAATATACACTTATACTCCAATGGTAAATTAATTTAGACGTTAGGGTTTAGAGTTAAGGGGTGGGGTTTAGGGCTTAGGGTTTAGAGTTTAGTGTTTACGGTTTACGGTTTAGAGTTTAGGTTTTAGGGTTTAGAGTTGGGTTTTGGGAATAAGATTTCAAATTTTGAAAAATAAAATAAAATTAAATTTTTCAGAAGATAAAATGTTATTTTGGTCATTTTAGTTTTTGAGAGCTATTTTTGTGACATAAACTTAGAAAGGTGTTATTTTGGAGATTTTCCCTTTTAAAAACCTATGGCCATGCTTTGGATTAATCATCGACGTTGATTCGGATTTGAACATAAAAAAAGGAATCAAGAATCAAATTTTTTTTAAGCTCCTCCCTCTTTGTTGAATAATTGTGTTACAAGTCAAACGAGATGGATTAAAGTTAAAATGGTCTGCTTAACCGATGATTGCATAATGGTTAATTTACTCGGGAATAATGGTCAGATCGACTAACTCCGCCAAATGTAAACACATTTTGCTCAACTTTTTATTTACCAAATATTTACACCCAAAAATTTAATACAATCTATATCCTCATCACTGAGAAGAATAAATCAACTCGGAAGGCATCAACGTGAAAAACCATGAGTTATGACAATAAAACAGGGAACGTTGGAAAAACAGATCCTATAATACACTCACAAACCTGTCTAAGTATAAAATACAAAGCTCTTCAAAGGTTTTGTCCACGGAGTTTGAGACTTCGATGATAAAGTTACATATAGATAAATTCTACAGCAAAAATAACATACAAGAAGGAAAGAAAAAAACACAGCCCAAAACAAACAAGTTCCATATATATTTTTCTTCTGTGGGAGAGAGCGTAGGAGATAAAACAAGTTAGAAAAGCTATACTTGTTCCTATAACGATCTAAAGAGCATGTGTTTTTGCGAGATCAGATCAGAGCTACAAGGGAGGGAACTCGTGATCATCCGCCAAATAGTATGACTGCAAAGGTGTTCCCCTAAATATACATATACCCACAATGAGTTAGACACAATGAAGTGGATTTGATGAATAGCCAAATAAAGGTAATAAGAGATTGTACCGATCTTCCTCCGTGGAGGAGGGTATAGATGTTGGGCGATGTGACTGATTATAATAACCTTCAACGCTCAGGTCACTCTGACTACTGCCCTCGGGAGGGGAGCGTAGCTCAGCCTCCGTAGATCTAAAATCTGGAGCCATCTCATGTTGATGATTTACAGACCCATTGGTATCAGAGAAGCTTTCAAACGAATCAACTTGACTCATATCACTAGAACCATTTGCTTGGTTGGAATGATGTTGATGATGAAGCTGTTGACGACGATGGTCAGAGTGAAAATGTGCCATGCTACGGCCATTGTTACGTGGCGACCTAGTTTGGTTTGAGTTTCTTCTTGGAGGGAACGGTCTATCTCTGTAAAAGTTCTGCACAAAAGAGACATTAAGAGGCTTGTTCTGACATTGTCAAAAACGGAAGCATAAGTAATTTACCGCATTGGGAAAGTACGTCCCAGTTCCTCGTGGCTTGGGCAATTCCTCGATACCAAAATTAGCATTTGGAATCATCTGAGGGTTCATATGAAAGAAAACTTGTCTCGGAACAACTCCGTTAACGTTTACTGGTCCTCCGGGGGCATTCCGTCCGAATGGCAATGCGTGTCGAACTACTTCCCATGAATTGTTGTTCGGAAGTCCATGAGGAGATAGTGGAGACAAAGGACCGTTTTGGACATATTCAAACCACCAACGCCCATACCGTAAACTGTTAAGCTGGCTCTCATAATCTCCTGTGAGGTCAGACAACAAACTTGGGGTGTCCGAAACAGAATGACCAGAATATTGAAGATGCATATCCTCTTGTATCACAGCTACTGGATCCATGAGTGAGGTGTTATGCACTGAACCTTCATGACCAACATGGTCGTTCACGTTCTCATTACTATGCACCCTTTTGGAAAAATTCTCCACCCCTTTTCCATTTAATACTTCACCATTACTGATGTGATGATGTTTACCATTCAAAGGAGAGACACTTTCCATAGCATCTTCGGAAATTTCAAGCTTTTGAAAGCTCACACTAGCCAACTCTTCTTTTGCATCTCCAGAAGGGGTTGTTTCAACATGTAATCCGCTTACATCAAGCCTAGATGTACTCAATACATTGGGTCCTCCTGCACACAACAAGTCTTCCTGGTCATGTCTACCATTCCCAGCAGCAGCAGCAGCACCAGATGAACTAGAAGATTCCGATTCATAAGCCATTTGACCATCTTGGAAATGGTTGGCAGCAGAAGCATGCGACCTATGGAACCTTACGTAGGGAACAACATCAGGCCTCTGGCCACTTCCATGTCGGTGTAGCATGTTTGAGAAGAACTTACGAAGCTCAAAACTTATGTCTTCTTCTGACTGCAAAAAGATTTGCCCAAGCTTTCGAGCACCATATGTGAATGCACTTCTTATGCGATAGAAGTTACCTGAAGTAAGACAAAGTAATAACCATCCACCTTACAATTTTACCGAAACAGAGTATTCTAGATCATAAAACTCCACGGACAGAACATACTAAGTTTAACGATTAAAAAATCTAGTGATGGTTGGAGAAAAAGAATTAGCAGTAAACCTTTGCTAACGCTGCGGCCAAGATTGTTATTTTCCTTAAGTGGATCAATTATATTGAGATGCCTCACTGGAAACACACGTGGGTTTGTCTCAAATCCTCTTGAAGGTACAGAGTACAACTCCAAACATTCCTTGAGGAACTCACTTGTCAGCAGTAGATCTTTCCCGCCATTTTCTGGAGTCTCAACTACAATAAGAAAAAAGAAAGAAATGCAGACACTGAAATTAAAAAATAATAATCTCAGTTTATAATAACTTGTGGAAATGCTTACCAACGATTTCTGGTAGTGACAGTGAGGAAAGGATGACTGGACCACTCAGGCTAATGCAATAGTTATCCCAGTCAAACTTGCTGAAGTAGTCCAAAAATTTGTATAAAACCTATAGAAAACAAAAGCTTTTGTAAATCAAAGATGAGACTTTAACCATGATTCCTCTCTTCAAAATGTACATTCTTACAGCTAGTGGGCCATCCAACGATGAGTGGAAGAGATGGAAAATATATAAGACCAACGTCTCCAGAGCATATGTTGAGATCAATCCATGTAGAGCACCGAGAATACGGCTCTCATAGTAGCACCAAGCTTTGATGAGTATGATACTTTTCTTGAAGAGATGGTCCTTTGCAATGAGGTGATCGATCTGCGTAATCAAATCGTCAACGTCAATCTTTGGCTTCTACTATTGCATCCTATGAAAATGCTCTTTAAACATGTTATTACACGCATGTGACATTGCAAAAATTTAGAATATTTAAGAAAATCTATTGAGTTAACAGAAAACCATTCATGCAATTGATATATTGAACAGATAATAAAGCATTAATCTATATATTTACCTTTAAAAAGGTTAGTTAAATTTGTTAGACACAGCATGGTGATACTGAAGAGGGACATATTACCTTCTCGAGAAAGCACAAAGTACAAATCCCACCGAGCTGATTGAAAGAGATATCTACCACAATGTTCTGCACCAGACATTTAACAAGCTTAACCTGCAAACAAATAAGAAAGGCTTGCTACTTAAGAGATTACCAACAAACAAAAAAAGAAAAGATCAACATGCATAAACACTTAACTCACGACAGAAACTAGTTTATATTTTAAAATATAAATCCTGAATAAGACAGAGAGTTGATAAGCGAACCTCAGCACGTATTAACTGGACATCCTTAATCATAAACTGAGCACCCACATTATGTTCCTCCCTCTCAAGTACAGTGAAAACTTGGTGGGCCAAATCTTCCTCGTGACACGGTCCACCAAAAGCTGTGAGATCAATATCTCCATCAGGAAGATACGTTTTCAATGGGACTGATCCAAAAGAATGTACCTGAAACACACACACATACTACTAAAGTTATACAAAGAAAGCCATCAACATAAGAATCACAAAACACAGTATACTACATGAATACTGATAAGAATCCACATGTCAATGCAAATACAGAAGCCAATGTTATAACGATATTAACAGAGGAGGTTTCAAGAGAATGAACCTCGCAACCAAGAGTCATTCTGATTAGTCTTTGCATATAATCAATTACATCTCTTCTTCGATCCTCTGACACAAGTGTTGGATGAACATGCTCTATAATTTCACGGGTAGCTTCCTCAACTCTGTTCCAGAACTCGGGCTGAACTGGGAGAGACCGAGGAGGCG